>NC_141064.1:18295867-18895867 GCF_041138505.1 Cibotium barometz
CTCTTTATATCGTAAAAGAAGAGAACTAATGCTTTTTGTCCCAAGAAGAGTAACTCTTACCTTTTTTAGACATCAAAACTTATCGTGCTTGGCTAACCCCCTTGGTTTTGCCCAGGGTTTCCTCTTGAATTTCTCTAATTTTTCTAGCGAGCTCCTTGGATTCTTCTTCAATAACCCCCCTCGTTTTGCATAGGGTTTCCTCTTGAATTTCTTTGATTTTTTCAGAGAGCTCCTCACCGCGCTTCGCTAAGCGAGTTTCCTCTTGAATTTCTCTGATTTTTTGAGAGAGCTCCTTATTGCACTTGGCTAAGAGGGGTTCTTCTTCAATAACCCACCTGGTTTTGTGCATAATTTTCTCTTTAATTTTTTCCTCACAAGCGTTCCTAGCTTCCTTGATTGTAATTTTTCTCACATGTTAACCAAACTTTATAATCAATCCCTAAATTAAAGCACTTCAGTATTTCAAAATTGAAGCACTGGTTTTTTCAACAGTTATTCAAAAAGAGACACTTACACATCTAAATATTTTCTTCAAATTATAAACCATAGTCATGCATTTAACTAAAAAATTGACTTTTCATATTGAATTATGGTCATGCATTTAATTACAATCTTACATTAAACTGTACTCATACATTCCATATTTATTATTTCATAATATCTAAACTTTTTAATAATAATAATTTAAGATATACAATATATTTTTATTAAGAAAATTATAAGATACATAAATAAATAGGAAAGACAAAAAGGAGAGTGAAATAAATCAAAACCATGTGAAAGATAAAAAAAGAAAAAGTGAGAAACAAAAAGATAAGTAAGACAGATATAAAGTGGGAGAGAAAGAAAGAAAGTGAGAGAAAGGAAAGAGGGGGGTTTTTTTGCGAGCATTTTCTATCGAGCACTTTTTGAGAATCGGGCGAGAGAATTCCAAAAAGACACCCTTCCCCCCTCCATAAAGAGAGAGAGCAACGAAGACAGTTGGAGAGAGCAATATGACATAATTATTTGAGAGGGAGAGGGCGATAGAGAGCCGGAGGGAGTAAAAACAGAAAAACATGACAACATCACATCCTCTACATCAAGGTTATTTCTTTAAAGTGAAAATAAAACCAAGTTTATTCACGTACAACTTCCAAATACAGAAATGTGAAAACCATCATCTTTACTACTAATATGGGCCTCACTTGTACCCTTCCGCACTTCCTCTAACAAGACACGCTCAAACGATTCATCAATAAAACCATGGGATCGCTGTATCGCAATTAAGCACACCACTTTGGCCTTAACTTGAGAAATAGCATCATCATTTCCAGGACGTGGAAAGGATGTGAGACCTTTCCATGCTTATACATCATCTATGGTCTTCTGCTTGACCTCCACATTAGTGGCCTCCCTTTGGATATGCACAGCAACAACTTCAATGCTAATATTTGATGAGGCCATCACAAACAAAATGAAGGAGGGTTTAGGGTGGTGTACTCTACTAACAAGGCTTAGTGGCAATGGTGTATAACAAAGTGCTTTGGAGCTTACCTCTATATTTATAGCAATGGGAGAGGTGCACTCTACTTTTTCAACAAACAAAATAAAAAACAATATTTGTCTTTTTTAATGTTAATAATAAAGGCATCTTTCCTCGAATTTTTACACCACAATAATAAAGGCATCTTTTGAACTTATTTGGGAAAGAGCGAGTATGTATTGGAGCACCTTCACCCTCTCTCTTCTCTCCTCTTGTAGGATTTCAAACTAATGAATGATCGTAATGTGAATACCATCATCAATACATGACAACATTCTACAATACCGGACCTGCTTGAAAATACACAACCCATAGCAAGAGCAGGAAGAGGGAGGTGGGAGGGGAGAAAGACATTGCACAATTGAACCCTCTACAATGAGGTTACTTCCACAAAGGTTACATAGGTCCCAAAATACTACAAGTCAACTGATTATCCATGCATTCAATTGTCTAAATTAGGGTAGGCTCTCCTACGAGACAAGGCATTGTAAAGCTCAAGGTCGAATAGGATAGGTTGGTGGTGGATGAACATATTCTCACTGGCTTAAGCCTAGCACGCGTAAATAAATGAAGTACAAGTACTTGCATGCAAGTACTTGTACTTGCATGTAAGATACGGTTTCTCACTGGCTTAAGCCTAGCACGCGTAAATAACATATTCTCACTGGCTTAAGCCTAGCACGCGTAAATAAATGAAGTACAAGTACTTGCATGCAAGTACTTGTACTTGCATGCAAGATACGGTTTCTTCTTGGATTCTCTATCTGCAAAATCTGGACATGTACAACACGTTCGTCTTTCATATACACATCATATTTTTCCACGTGTGCATCATCCCCGTGCGATTTGATCTTGAAAACTTTATACGTGTGGTCCACTCTCTGCACTTCTTCTACCACCGTAGATTTTATTTTCAAAGAAAACTTTTTTTTTTTAAACGCTTCCTCTAATATCGACATGTGGTACTTTACTCATGCCATTTCGCACGCCTGAGCCACCAACCTCTATGCCTGAGCCACCAACCTCTATGTTAGTAGTGGACCCATATGGCTGTTCTTTTGAAGTTGTAGTTGTAAAGGCGCCAATGACATGGCACCACATGTAATATTTGTACATGTGGCTTGCCATGTGGACTGTAGCCATGTGTAACGCCTGCACTTGGGCATTACACATGGCTTGCCTCGCGCGCCGTGCAACATGGCGTGGCCTACGTGGTTGTCCAACGGATTTAAAGCCGTTAGACAGCCCCAGCGGAGGGCTCGCAGGCCCTTTGTGAGCCCCCCTCTCTCAACGCCCTCAATGCCCTTGCCCTCTCTCGCCCCTCGATGCCCTTGTCCCTCTCCCCCCTCTCTCGCCCCTCAATGCCCTTGCCCCTCTCCCCCCTCTCTCACCCCTCAACGTCCTCCCTCACCCCACTCTCGCCCCTCAACGCTCTCTCGCCCCTTTCCTTCATCAACTCACTCCCCTCTCCTCCCTAAATCGTCCCCTCTCTTCCCTCAACTCGTCCCCAACACATCAATCCAAGTGAGGAATCCAACAATGTTTAAGGAGTGCCGATGATGGATTAAAGTGTGCCTCCACACACTACAACAACACATTTGAATTGCCCAGTTGATTCAAACATTCAAATTCTTGAGGTATTCTTCTTGAGATTAATATAAATGGCATAATAATTACCAAATATTAAGAAATTCTATGTATATTTAATGCAATGTTATTTTACAGAGTTGCATCACATCTTATTTGAAAAAATGGATTTCTTGGATACTAATCATATTTAAAATTTAATTCAAAAAAGAAAGGATACGGTTGAAAAAGCTTATGTTTATTTTTTCAAGGTGGCGTCTTTCAAGTGCTTGACTTTCAAGACAAAATGCATCCTCGGACTTGTTTGCAATCGAAGGGGTTCACCAAAAATCAAGATGAGATCGCACTATCACAAGATGTGGGCCTTTCACAAGTGGCCACATCAAGCGAGGTAACAAACACCTCTCAATTGTAGTTGACTCTGGGGGCTGGTTCTTCAAGCCCCATTGATAATCGTGTGGCCAGTAGTGCTGCCATGATTGTTGAAGAAGAGGAGTCTTTAAAAGGGAGTTTCGGCCAAGTGGTTGATTGACATATCTCCACGAATTGGGTGGAGGACCACTTGGTCGATAATCATAACCACCTTCCTTGCAAACCCGACAATCCATACGAATGAGGATTCGATCAAGGGGTCAATCAAAAGCATCGAGGAGAGCACATACCAATCGACAATGGTGGTATACATTATCTCTAAGGGATTCCCTGGGAAAGAGCCTATCTCATTCGACCGTCGAAGTGCAGTCATCGGTCGTCACACGACCTATTGTTGTCAAGTGAGTTTGACATGATACTAGAGGAGATCGAAGTGTGGCAACACATGGTTGGGAAGATGTTTGTTATTTGGGATGGCAACCATCGACTCAAAGCTTGGCAAGAATGGGCAAATACCAATCAAGTTGAAAGAGAGAGGATTCCCAAGGTGAATTGCTGAGTGATCTAATTCCTTGAGAAGGAGGAGGAGGAGGAGTTCTTGTTGGTGTTGCGCATGATCAACAAGTAAGTGGATTGTTACAAAAAAATTAAATATGAAATGAACAAACATTGTATATGTGATCATTTACCTTGTTTTATATGCATCTTAAATTTCCAGGGTCACTACCATTCATGTGCCAACACAATGGCACATGATATATTTATGATGCAATGTGTGGGTCTTGCCAATCTAGAATCCTTGTTGTCAAAGTTCAATGATGCTAATCGTGCATGGGCCCATAAAGTGCTTACTCATTAGGGACCTAACAGATCCAAGTGGGGCTGAAGCTTCCCATGGCACTCTTGTCACAATTAGTTTTCAAGGTGTGTGTGAGCCTCTTTCTCAAGCCACATCAAAGCCATGTTTTAATTTCGAAATAAGTTTCTTAAACGTAAATGCATTATAGTCGGAGTTCAATGCCACGTACCAAGCCAAGATCAGTGGGCTTGCCTGAGCGACGGCATAGAAAATACCGATTGAATGTAGAAATATTCGAAAAGAACTACAGAGATGCCCTCAACGAGACGGAGGCAATATTTACTATGAGGGGACATGAGCTGGCACAAAATTACCAACCTCGACTGTTGGAAAAGAGTTTTTCAAAAAAGCGATCTCATAGCAGGGCTGGGGTGAAAAGGCTAGCAAATTCACTACTCCCAAGCTAGCAGAGATTGCTCAAGCACATATTTCAAATGGAGAGTAAGATCTCTAACTCTCTTGATGCATTAATTTTATTGTTATTATGTAGGTAGAAAAGGCTAGCAAATTCACTACTCCCAAGCTAGCAGAGGTTGCTCAAGCACATATTTCAAATGGAGAGTAAGATCTCTAACTCTCTTGATGCATTAATTTTATTGTTATTATGTAGGTAGAAACATAATGCTTGTTCACAATGTAGAAAATATAGGCTCCTTAGCTGGTGGCGAGTTCACTATGAGGGACACCTAGATTCCGCCATCCGACAAAGCGTCCTTCGTGTGGATCCATCGTCATGTGTACTGGTTCCAATTGACCGAGTACACGCTACAATTGCACGCGAAGTTGGAGGCGAGCTCACCTATTATAGCTGGCATGCACAAGAGAGCCACAGTGGACTCTGGAGTAGGTATTATGGATGCCCTGAAATCTTACATGAAGTCTCGTTTTGAGAAGGCGTTCGTAAGGTAGAAAGAGCAAATGCGTGCACCTTGGATCCTAACCAGCAACCACACTTGTCGTGTACAGCACAATGCCTCTTGTACAGATATGTAGTAGCACACCTTTTTTGATTTTTTCGCCTTATGTAGTGGAGAAGTTGTTATTCTTATTATATTGGTTTCTTAGACTTCTTTAATGTTTCTATATTAGGTGGTGGAGAAGTAGTGTGTGTGATCACGTATATATTCCTAAGCACCGTTCAGACGCATGGGTGCTGTCTTAGACAGAGGAGACAGGATTGTACCCCAAAGAGTGGATGGACGAGTTTCGGGGCAAGGGCACATGGATACTTTACCCATGGTGGATAGACTACCCAGAGGTGGAGTTTCCTCTAAAGGAGACAGAGTAGTTTTAGGGTACATTTCATTGTATGCAAGCAGTAGATCATGTGTATGAAGTACAAAACTTGTTTTTTGGGAATTTAAAGTTTTAATGTTGGTTGAATGTAGTAGCCAATAAGGGCAAGAAGCTTGTCATCGAGCAGCAATCGGCCCCCGAGAAGAAAAAGGCTAAGAAATCAACAAACGAGGAGCCTCCATCATCCACAACCGAAACACTAATGCCCAAAAAAAGGTCACGACGACCAGAGTGGGAAGGGGATGACATTGATGAGGATTCTGAGGATAGCCAATCCAAGGATGATGAGCATGACGATGAGCAGCAGTCTCATGCACAAGGCAAAGAGCAGGTGACCCCTTCACATGGTGAGAGCAAAGGGTAGGGGTCGGAGAGTTTAAAAGAAGACAAGACGGACCTCTTGGGATCTAGTAAGTGAACTTAACATGTTTGAACATTCATTAAGTCATTTATTCATTAACAGTAATAACATGTATTTGGTGTTGTTTGTATGGAGACTACCGTCTCCATACAAACAACAGACTACCGTCTTGTTATGGTAGACCCCCTGCACTTAGTTTTGAGCTCCAACATTAATCACCTCCATCTCGTGCTTTTGGGAAAGCAAAAACATAGGTATGATCTCTAACCCATGCTAGTGACTCTCTCCATTCATCATCACTATAGTGTTTTCAATCGCCTTATATGCTTTGTTATTCCAAGAATCTTGTAGTATTGCAACAATTCATGGAATCTCTGACAAGGTGGGGAAGCATGGATGCCTTCGATAGCCTTGGAGGCCTAAGCTTGGTGTGGACCGATTTTCCTATAGATTTGTGTCTCTGCCAACAAAGGATGATGTTATGGTTCCTCTATGGAATGTTTTTAGTGAGGTACTTGTGGAGTCGGCTTTTGTGCTTGCTACAGAGTTCCTACAGGCTGACGGCACTATGGTGTGCACTCTACGTGTGGAGCACCTAAGGATTTCTTTGCAACAATAGGCTGGAACTTAGAACTTCACTTTGTAGAAGGACTTTGTTCTTGTGCTTCCCGCGATATCTGTATGTCATGTCAGAAGATGACTAAGAAGAGGTGAGTGCAAGAGTGGTTGGTTTTTATTTAATTGAAACTCAATCATTTCCCTCCCTAACGTAGTTACTAGTGTGTGCATGTAGGTCATTGTTTTGGTCATCGCCATCTTCACACACCCCAGTGAGAGTACGTCCAATCGTCCAAAGTATGATAGGCGGGGAGGTGAGATAGCTATAGATTGTTCACGTTTCAAGGTGGGTGATGATATCTTCTTGGAGCTGAAAACAACAAAAGGAACCCCGCCATACCAGTTGGATGCGAACGAGAATCCCATCCGAGATACTATTGAGCGTAGCCAACCTTTCACAATTCGAGTAGTGTAATCGTTATATAGTCATTGTCTTAAACATTGTCGCCTATTTATATATATGCCAATTGTGAGCTTGTACTATGGCAGGTGGTTACTCGAGACGTGGGATGCAGTCCTAGATTACTTTGCCGATACTGAGACCATGGGTAGAGCATGCATAACACTGCAACGACATTGCTTCAAGCGTGGAGAGCAACGAGGTGTGCCTTAGTTCATGTCTGCGACCACTTGCCTCTGTGCACAATGATTTAAGTAACCAATTTTTCAGGGGCGAGGTCAGTGAGTATGCTCGACGGGAGCAACAAATGGATGTGGGGGCACTGTCTCCACACGTTCCTTAGCCATATCCTCTACTCCTCCCAATACCCATGGAGCCCATCACACTCAAGTGCCTCATCATGGCCACCTCTAGTGTTCCAATGGAGCCCCAATATCAACATGTCATGCTCATATCTCCCTCGTGGGTTCTTTTGCAGTGCCCTCATCATGGGCACCATGGCGGCCTGATCTTGCGAGGCCGCTATTCCACCCGCACCTACACCATTTGGTAGATCTCCTTACCCCATACCACCTTCCTTCTTCCATCAGCACATGTAGCGTCCATACTTGATGTATTTCACTAGCTTGTAATGAAAGAAATATATTGCTTTAGACATTACTGTTGTGCACTCAAATTATGTCAATGGCATTGTTTTTGGCTTCCTCCATGACCGTTTAGGTAATTAAACTGACATTGGGATATGGAGAGCTTTTGGCATCATTGAAGAGGCAAATGAGACTCCTCTTTGAGCTAAAGTTGCCAACTTCATTGCAAATTTAGGATACATGGAGAAGGCGAAGATAATAGTTAAGGTCCAAAATGCTTTCATATAGTGTTGCATGTGTTCAACATAGTCGCAGGTGTTTGTCATAATATTCTATAGTATTGTTATTTTTATTTGAAATATAACAGAACTTGTATCTCTCTATGGTGTCTTTGTGAAGAAGTAGCCATGATAATCATGTGTTCAACATCTTGGTTAGAGTTTGCCATGTAATGCTGTGATCTGTAAATAAGCATTGGAACACAATGTTGTTAATCTTGAGGACATTAATAAGTGTCATGAAACGGCACTATAAAAGTTGTACATTATGAGATATTGCCACCCAAGGCCTAGTAAGCAAGTTTTGGGTGCCCAAGTGTGAATAAGGGCCAAATGTATATAAGGCATTTTCTCATAATGAAAAGACACAATCCCCTTTGTACACTGCTATAGAGAGCTCTTCCTTGTGTCTTGAGATATATATATATATATATATATATATATATATATATATATAGAGAGAGAGAGAGAGAGAGAGAGAGAGAGAGAGCATTCTAGCATTGTTCCTCTTCTATGCTTGTGTGATTCATGCTTGTGTGGAAGAGTGAGAGAGAGCGTGATTGCCTTATACGATGGTGCGAGTGACTCTACGGTGACAGCGTGGAGGTAGAGCTTGGAGGCTGGAGCTTAACAAGCAAGCTTGGAGGCCTCAAGGGCCTCAAGGGACTCAAGTTCGAAGCATTGGTAAGTGCCCTATGATAGTTATGATCTATTGCTCATCCTTTAGGTGAATGTGTTAAGTTCCCTCTTGGAGGTGTGGTAGCCCATAACATTTTTGGCGCCACTGTTAGGTGAAACACCTTTTGTTTCTTCCATCCTCTTGGAGTTTCAGCTCCTATTGCAAAAGATTCGTGATTGCCCTTGCATTATGGTAGTGCATTGTGTAGAAAATGAATGGATAAGATTTGTGTGGTAGGAAGAAATCGTGAGAAATTGGTTGTAATGTTGTGTATGTGTGTGGTAGGGTGGTCTTAGGATAGAGCTTCGCTGTTTTTTCTTGTTAATTTTGATATTTGCATCATTGGAAGCACTAATGTGAACGAACAGGTCGGTGTTTTATTTTTCTTCTTTTTTAAAAATTCACAAAAATAAAAAACATAAGGTGCCATTGACTGTGCCAAGAACTTGCATTCCATTCTTTAGGCGTGGCACAATCAATTTGGGATCCGTTGGCTAAGTATTTTGCACCCAAAAACATAACTTTCGGCGCAGGAAGTTCCACACATGAAACTGCAGAAAAACGTTCATGCCATGAACTTTTCCTGCAACTTCATGCCTCGCGAATTGCTCCCAACATCAAATCTGTAATTAACGTCGCAAATCACGAGATTGCCTTGCCAAAAATAGGCAACCTTCTCCTGACACCTCTGATGCCACGAAGTCTGACAAAAATTTTGATCGCGTGAAAGTTCAGAAAAATCTTCACAGCGTGAACCCTTTAGAAAAATCTTCACGGCGTGAACCCTTTAGAAAATCTTCACGCCGTGAACCCTACTGTGTTCACGACGTGAACTTTTTCTGTAGACTCATGGTTTAGTCCAATCCAATGAATACTCAGGCCAAGGCCACGAAGGTCGGTAAGGGAGGGATGCCTATAGCAAAGAAGAGGGTATCTGATCCTAAAAGCAAAAATCTATGATCACGTGAAAGTGCAAAAGAACGTTCATGCCATGAACCGACCCACTACTCTTGATGCATGTTGCAAATTGGCAATTAAATATGAAGATAATATGATGGAATTGCCGACAACCGGAAGATGTCAAAACATCTTTAGTAAAAACTACGACTTCGCGTGTCTCGAGTTAGCAAGAAATTGGAACTTGAAGCAAGCAAGTTGGAAACATGACGGTGGATGAGCTCAGTAATGCCATATTAGAGAAATTGAAAGTAAAGAGGGAAGAGAAACATTTGGGCATGGGCACAATCATCTTTACTCCCGCGCAGGGGATTGGTGTGGTGCTCAATGTGTAGATTGAATCACACTACGACCGAATGTCCACAATTAAGAGCAAGGCCATTACTTTATTGTGCCCACTGTGTAAAATTAGGAAATCATGACACTTCAATGTGCAGATATCCAAGATTTCAAAATGTTGCACAACTACTAGCACTTAGAGCCCCATTGGCTTTACCTGCGCCCACATGTACAGATCACCGCTAACTGCTGGACAATCCAACTCTTCCTACTTACCTAGGGGGATGTTCTGGGTACAAGACGCTTCACCTCTACCACCACCAATTCTACCACCACAACAACCGCAAGCTAAAATCAATCAAGTATTGATTGAAGAGCCATCATAAGATGTTGATATGGTGCGCGTGAAGTAGGAGTACCACGAGGAAACGGCGGAGGTCACGCCTGAATATTACGTCCTACAGTCCTTAAGGAATTTAAGGACTGTTTTGCCTGGAATTACAAAGAGATGAAGGGGGTACCACCTGAGGTAGTACAACATATAATTCCAATCATGGAAGGGTCGAGACCAACCAGGTAGAAACCATACCAGATGAATCCTAAGTATGCGGCAATTGTAAAGGATGAAATAGACAAGCTCATTGCTGCGGATTTCATCTATGAAATCGAACATACGGATTGGTTGTCACCAATCGTGATAGTGCCAAAAAAGAATGGAAAACTTAGGGTATGTGTTGATCTTAAAAAGGTCAACGTAGCCACCAGGAAAGACCATTATCCACTACCTTATACGGAACATGTTTTGGAAAGAGTGGCTGGGGAAGAAGCTTACAACTTCTTGGATGGATTCTCTGGTTACTACAATCAAATGTCCATAGCACAGAGGACCAGCACAAGACAGCTTTCAATACAATGTGGGGGACATTTGCATATAAGGTTATGCAAATGTGGGGGACATTTGCATATAAGGTTATGCCCTTAGGCCTCACCAATGCGCCAGCAACATGTCAACGGTTGATGTGCACAGCCTTCAAGGACTACTTACAAAAGTGGTTAGAGGTATTCATTGACGATCTATGTGCACACTCTCGATGGGTAGACCATCTGGCTTGCTTGAGTAAAGTGTTTGAACGATGTCGATTATATCCCTGAACCCTTTAAAGTGTTAGCTTTGGGTCAAGCATGGTGTGACATTGGACACATTGTCTCAAAGAATGGTATATCCACGGATGATAGCAAGGTCAAGCTGATATTGGAGCTGCCACCATCCACCAATTACAAGGGCGTGCAAAGATTTATGGGCCATGTGGGGTATTAACGTCGCTTCATAATTTTCTATGCTGAAATAGCTAGACCATTGTACAAGCTCCTCATTGTCTTTGAATGGATTGAGGAATGCCACGAAGCATATGATCGACTGAAGCGAGCATTGGCTAGTGTGCCAATTCTACGACCCCCCAATTGGGATCTCATATTTCACGTGCATATTGATGCATCAAATTTTGCTATTGGTTGTGCACTAGCCCAGCCTAGTGAGTTCAAATTGGACTATCCAGTTTGTCTCGCTAGTCATCAGCTAAATGATGCAAAGGTGAACTACACCACCACAGAGAGGGAAAGATTGGCCATGGTTAACGTCATCAAGAAATATCAACATTACCTCTTGGCCAACAAATTCGTATTCTTTGTGGACCATTAAGACTTATTATACCTAGTGAATAAGCCTTACACCACGGGGAGAATCACACGATGGTTGCTATTATTGTTGGAATTCGACTTTACAGTCACGGTAAGAAAAGGAACACATCATGTGTTAGCCAATCATATGTCAAGACTTCAAATAGAGAACCGGCAACTAGTATTGATGATCTCCTTGATGCTTGTTTGTTCAAGTTGGACATGGTACCCTGATGGAGTGAGGAAATCTTAGATTATCTAGCTTATGGTTTTTTGTAGGAAATACCTTTGAACAAAGATAAAGTACAGTGGCTTATCAAGCTTGTTGTGCCTTATCAACTGATTTTGCAGGATGGAGAACTATATAAGCTGGGAAAAGATAATGTGCTAAGAAGATGTGTTAGAGAAGATGAGTTCATCACAATATTAGATGAAGCTCATTCAGGGATAGCAGGCGGGCATTTTGATCGAGAGATTTCCTGAAAAAACAGGTAGAGGGAGAGGAGACACACACACAGGAGCAAACCCTAATGTATATTGCAAACCCTAACCATAGAGAGAAGCCATCTTCCTTCTCACACAATGCATAAAGCCATAATCCATAATACTACACAAGACACACTATGAGTTGTGTCCATACACATCTAACCCTAGCTAATGTCCACACACTATGACCAGCTGGACGTGGTCATTTATGTCTCACACATGTTCCTACCTAACATGCCAGCACATAGCACAACTGGCACACACTGACATCGAGCTTGAATCTCAACAGCCCCTCTCAAGCTCATGATGTACTACCATAGATGAAGATGTAGATGAGCTTGGGCTATCAAAGCTCTCAACACTCCCCCTCAAGCTCATCCCATGTACTCCCAACATAGTACAGAAGTACTCAAACTCTTCCCTGCTAAGTGGCTTTGTAAAGATATCAGCCACCTGCTCTTCAGTCTTCACATATTGTAGATCCACTGTACCATCCAGCACTTTCTCTCTGACAAAGTGATAATGGACCTCTATGTGTTTGGTCTGCGCATGAAACACTGAATTCTTGGCCAACTGTATAATGTTCATGTTGTCACAATGAATGACAACTTTGCCATCAATAGACTCACCCAAATTAGCCAAGAGATTCTTTAACCATATTCCTTCACAAGTAGCAATGGCTGCACCCCTGTATTCAGCCTCTGTACTAGATAAAGCAACAGTAGGTTGCTTCTTGCTACTCCAACTCACCATGGCACTTCCAAGTGTAAAGGCATAACCACTAGTAGACCTCCTGTCATATGAGCTACCTGCCCAATCAGCATCTGTGTAGCCATGTATATCCAAGCCTTTACCATGCTCATAAAGAAGACCATAATGTGCAGTGGTTTTTACATATCGCATAACGCGTCTCATTGCATCCAAATGAGGTTTTCTGGGACTCTGCATAAATTGGCTAACTAGCCCCACAACATAACTCAAATCTGGGCATGTGATAGTCATGTAAATGAGACTACCAACCATCTTTCTGTACATAGATGGATCATCCAACTCCTCACCAAAATCAGCCCGTAACTTCACATTCTGCTCCAAAGGTGTACTCATTGGCTTACACCCTATCATGCCATATTTTGCCAACATATTTTGCCAACATATCCAATGCATATTGGCGTTGCACTAACCATGTACCTGCATGGTCTTTGATCACTTCAATTCCAAGAAAGTATCTCAACTCACCCAAGTCTTTCATGTCAAACTGCCCACTCAATGCTTTCTTGACATGCATTACATCTGTACCATGATCACCTGTGAGATAATCAAGTCATCTACATAGATGACAAGTAAAACAATCCCATGATCTATTTTCTTCACATAGAGTGAAGAATCTACTGTAGAAACTTGAAATCCAAGGGAGATAAGATATCTGCTCATCTTATCACTCCAAGCACGAGGTGCTTGCTTCAGACCATATAATGCCTTTTTCAATCTGCATACATGAGTGGGATATCTTGGGTGTACATAACCTTCTAGCTGTGCCATATACACTTCTTCTTGTAGATCACCATTTAGAAATGCATTTTTCACATCCATTTGATGCATTTCCTAACCATTTGCAGCAGCCATAGCAATGACTGCTCTCACTGTTCCCATCTTTGCCACTGGACTGAATGTTTCATCATAGTCCAAGCCTTGGGTTTGTGCATAACCCTTAGCTACCAATCTTGCTTTATGTCCTTCAATTTTGATGTAGAAAATCAACCTCTGTGCATCCAAAATGAACTGGTTTACGCAGTCTAAGATACCCTACTTTGATGCGCTTTCCAAGGCTCCAAATTGTAATGTAGTGGTTCAATCAAGTGTGGATAACTTGCATTGACACCTAAACAAGCTCAATGTTGAATATCAACACTATCCAAGATGCGTACATACCAATTTTGTCAAACCCCCTTCTCTGTTTTGAGAAAAACCAAAAAAACTAGTAGTAGATTTGCTCTAATTTCTTCAATCCTTGTCTGAGTTGAGCAACCAGGCATTCATTAGCTTAGCAATGATGTCCACTAACTCCATGTAAAAGGAATTAGACCAATTATTTATGACGAGAGAGTAATTAGTCGATTAATCACACTTTGTTTCACTGAACACAGTAGACAGCCTGTTTAATCAGCTCATTTCCAGCTCCATAGATCATAATTGCTCAATCCAATCATATAGCCTCCTTCTTAGGTGTATGTACCAACTAATTGCTAAACCAATTTTGGAAATTATCAAGCACAAGGGTTGATTTATGGCCTCCACTTATCAAATAGTTAAAAAGATGCTATGTTTCTGCATACCAGCTTGCGCCACCTACTCGTCGTGAGGGATTTTGGAAGGTTTGTAGTGCTAATTGATGATGCAATTAGATGCCTAACACACCTAGGCAAGTGTGCAATCCATGAATGGTATGATTTTTGCCAAAAACTTGCTCCAATTTCATCAAAATTTGACCTCTTTTTCTCTGTTTTGTGACAGCTCAAAAACCAGTAATTTTCACTCATTCAAATGCATCAATATTGCTCCAAAATCAGTTGTAGGGCTTGCACATGAGTTGCCAATACATACACATCCTTGTGACATACATGTTTCTTTGCCAGATTTGCATTTATTTTCACCATACATCACCGCTTCCAAGCTTCAATGGAAAGCTTCCAAAAAACCAAAATTTTCCTTTACTTTGGGCAACCCTAATTTACTTTGTTTGTGTCTGAATCACCTGCAATCCGCTCAAGGATGTTTAGAATACCTTACCCGATAGGCCAAGCTCTCAGATCTGATAGAAATCGGTGTGCTCCAAGCTTCACAGCTTCAATGGCAAGCTTCACAGCTTCTTCTCCCTCTTCTCTCACTCACTCATAAACCCTAATAGAGAGCACCAGGCTCTGATACCATGTTGAAAAAATAGGTAGAGGGAGAGGAGACACACACACAAGAGAAAACCCTAATGTATATTGCAAACCCTAACCATAGAGAGAAGCCATCTCCCTTCTCACACAATGCATAAAGCCATAATCCATAACACACAAGACACACTATGAGTTGTGTCCACACACATCTAACCCTAGCTAATGTCCACACACTATGACCAGCTGGACGCGATCATTTATGTCTCACACATGTTCCTAGCTAACATGCTAGCACATAGCACAGCTGGCACATACTGACATCGAGCTTGAATCTCAACAAGATCATAGCTTGAAAAGTGCTTCAAGTAGGACTATGGTGGCCTATGTTATTCGGAGATGCCATAGAATTTGTTAAAAGATGCGAAGAATGTCAACGTTTTGCTATCTCACAACAAAAGGACAAGATGCCGCTCACCCCTATTATTGTAAGACAACCATTTGAGAAATGGGGCGTAGATTTTGTTGGACCTATTAGTCCAGCGGCGTAGATTTTGTTGGACCTATTAGTCCAGCGGCACATCTATCCTAAGTTCGATACGTGATCGTGGTGGCCATAGACTATTTCACAAAATGGGTAGAAGCCAGAGCCTCAAAGAGAGCTGATGCACGAACAACGGTAAAATTTTTATACGAGCAAATTATCTCAAGGTTCGGCTGCTCATTAGAATTAGTTAATGATCTCGCAGCTTACATTTTATTAATGAGGTGATTGATCATTTACTTGCGGGATTCTTAGTGGTCCATCAAAAATCATCGCCTTATTATCCACAGGCCAATGGTCAAGCAGAGAGTACAAACAAAATTTTGTGTATTATCTTGACAAAAACCTTGGAAGCAAGTCGAACAGACTGGGAACATAAGCTAATAGTAGCCCTATGGGCGTATCAAATATCATATAAGGTAGCGAACGGGGTACACTCTCTTCCGTCTAGCTTATGGCGTTGAAGCAGTTATGCACATGGAATACTTAGTCCCAAGCTTAAGGATTGCCATACAAGAACGTCTGATGAAGAATGCATTAGCTGAAAGGTTAATTCACTTAGAGAAGCTTGATGAGACCCGACTGATAGCATCACATGGACTCATGGTCGAAAAACTACGTAGCAGGAAAAATTGGTTTGACAAAAATCTAAAGCAAAAAGAATTGGAAACGGGGGACCTTGTCCTCATGTATGGTCGAAAAACTACGTAGCAGGAAAAATTGGTTTGACAAAAATCTAAAGCAAAAAGAATTGGAAACGGGGGACCTTGTCCTCATGTATGGTGTCGGAAGCACCAGGAAAAAGAAACTCAAATACCGAGGCCTGGGACCATTCCGAGTATCCGAGATCACACCTCAGGGGTCTGTTCGAATTGAGACAATTGATGGCATACAGATGGAGGGTTATGTCAATAGAAGTAAATTAAAAAAATATTTTGGACTACTGACCCAAGAGATGCTCTTGCAAGAACATCTCTTAAAACAGCAGAAATAGCTTACAAAGGGAAAAATCCAGCAAGCTCAAGAAGAAGCTAAGGCTAGGGAGGCCAAAGCCAAACAATTACTGTAGAATAGACTGATACATGTCAACATGGGTTCTGTGACTCTCTGGGACGAAGAGGAACTAAACATTGAGCCAGCACGACTCAAGGTGAACTGACTACAACTAAAGGCCATGCAACAAGCACTGCATTAATAGATACGTGGTCGTCATAACTTGATCTCGTATGAAACCTGGGTAGCATTAGATAGACCACACCTCGATCCCACTAGAGCGCAAGTACATAGTGTTCACTTGATAACTATGAGAGCTAAGGGATTTTTAAATGTTAACATTTCCATCAGAAATAATTCCCTAGTCGAGAAGGTGTTTGTCATGCCTGCAAGTTCCATGGAAGAGGAAATTATTCTAGGACGATCCTGGATCTATGCAAGTAAATGCAATATCCAATGGGAAGAAAGGATAGTGTTGTTAAGCACGGGCGACAAGGTCATGTCCATACCCTTATGAAGCTTGACAAACTGAGGGAAACACATCATAATTGATGAACAAACAACACCGAGTGTAGTGGCAACACCTCATAAAATAGAATAAGCATTAGTCCCATGAAGCTTGCACACACAATACCCAACATCTAAGGGTACACAGAAGTGGGTGCCCAAGATTTAACTTAAAAATCAACCCGACAAAAAGGACACCATGAATAATATGGGGACCATAAGAAGAATCTGCAAAAAATTCAAAAGTAAGACCTTGTTGACACAAACAGATTGGCAGGACTCCAAGCATTCCAATAGACCTTGTTGACACAAACAGATTGGCAGGACTCCAAGCATTCCAATAGACCTCAAAGGTTCCATAAGCAATGGGTCCGAAAGGACTTACTGCGAGCACAAGGATACTACCAAGGCAATACAACAATATGGGTACCCAAAACCCAATCAGTGGTGGCCAACACCACAAGCAGTTCAAGTCATAAAAAAGAGAGAGTAGTAAGAGCATACAACATCAACTCCCAGCTCAAGCAAGAACCTTGCCAACCTTTGTGGAGGAAAAAGACAACTTAGCCAAATGGGTTGGGAATTGCTAAAGCAATGAAAGTACCCACTCCGGTTACAGAACTGAACAGGGAACCTAAAGATAGAAACAAAGAAGTTAAGCAAAGAGACATAGATAGAAGCCCTCAACCACAAGGCACAGTGACAACATTGTTCACTTGGGTGGAAGGAACAATTAAAAACTCCCACATAGAGCTAAAACGACTGCATCAACAAATTCCCAAAAGTGCCCAGGTGACCCCTTGGTTCTCGTGGCAGTAAGACAGAAGGGTGTCCCAATGGTTGCACAATGGGTACGAGGTAAGCAAGGTATCATTCACCCACTATATGCATGTTTGACTGATTGAGCATGAAGGAAAAAAATGAGAAGGTATCAATCTTATGCATTCAAACTTTGAAAAGGTTCACGCTGTGAACAAATTCACAAAGGTTCATGCCGAAAAAACGTTCACGTAGTAAAACGGTAATTTCTCACGGGCCAATCAAGCAGTGCCATGTAGTTTTCTTCATTAAAGCAGCCACCCTGTCCGACAACTACGTTATAAAATCAATTTTTTTTCTCTCTTTCATCATTTTGCATCATGTGACCTGCACTTTCGATTCTTGTTGCTGTCGCTCATCATCGCTCTGCATCTCCCATCTCGACATCTTGGATTTCGACTATCTCCTTTCGAGGTGGAAGCTTGATCCTTTTTCTTTTTGTTTTATTTTTCTTCTTATATTTTTGTTGATATTCATGATTGATGAAAATCTTGTCAACACTGCTTTGTGTACATACGTCATAATTATTCTAAAACAATTTCTTCATGGTATCCTCACTCATCGCTACAATAAAAGCAAAAATGAAAACTCTCATAAACAAACAAATGATTCATGATATTAAGACCCTGCGGTTTTAGAGAACTCAGGTTCGTGAACCTATAGTTTCACGAAACCTAAAAGGTTCACAAACTTGCAGTTTCACAAAAACTAACTTTTTCACACACGGAACCTCACCTTTTCACGAAACCTAAACTTTTCACGGCACGGAACCTCACCTTTTTAAGGAAACTTACCGTTTCACGAAACCTAAATTCACGGCCTATAGATTTGTTGCCATATATATATATATAGGCAGTGATGTTTGTGAACACACTTAGGACCGCCGGGGCACTTTTTCCCTCTTTAGGAGGTTTTTTCCCCCGGCTTGTATATATGCCCATCCTTCTAGGGCTAACTTATTTTTTGTACATTGACACAATCTAATACACTTTGTGTTGTGTGCATTCTTGCTTCTTCTTCTCCAAGCTTTGTATGCTTTCCTATAACCCTAATTCCAACAATTGGTATCAGAGCAGGCATCGGCTCCCAGGGCTACACCGCCAGCACCCTCCGACTCACGTTCTCTGATTGAGGTGAGCTTTCACGAGCGCTTGCAGGTCCCTATACTCTGTAAATAAGCCCATAGGGCTTAGCGTTCTCAAAAATCGCAGCTGAGGTCGTTTCGGGCTCCGTTTTTGCATTTCAAGTTCTGCACTTGTCATTTTGTGCAAAAATTTCGACAGTGCAATTTTCTGCAAAACAGGCATACGTATTCTATTGTGGACCGTGCTACATAGCACGAGTTGTTCTCTATTCAGTCTTTGCTTCATTATAGGTAGCTTTTGCATCAGTTTCAGTCAGTGGCCATGGCTGATAACAACAATGATGTATTTCGCATGTTGTCTGCTGCTGCTGATGAAGACAAACTGGATGGAGACAGCAACTACCCACTCTGGGCATACATGATGCAGCATGTTTTGGCTGCAAAAGGAGTGTGGAACATTGTGCAGGGTATTGTTGGAATTAGGGTTGCAGGAATGCACACACAACTTCAAGAAGATGAGGAAGCTTGAGCACAACACAGTAGTGTATTATGAGTGCCAAAAATGAAAGATTACAAGCCCTAGAAGATAATGGGCGTATATACAATGCACGGGGGAAAAAACCTCCTAGTGAGGGAAAAAGTGCCCCGGCGGTCCTAAGTGTGTTCACACACATCACTACTATAATATGGTAACAAATCCCCCCTGAAGTGATGCGGTGAACAAGAGCTAGCACTCATGTATAGGGAAGTGTCTAGCTATGTGGACGAATCCACAAAAGGGAGTAAGCCCAAAGCTTTGCGAAAAGCTTCGAACTTCTCACGAGGCAGAGCCTTTGTGAAAAGGTCTGCAAGGTTATCCTGTGTTGGCACATAAGCCAAACTGATCTCTCCTGCAGAGAGTCTCTCCCTGACATAATGGTAGTGCACCTCAATGTGCTTCGTACGAGCATGGAACACTGGGTTCCGCGCAACTGCCAATGCGCTCTGACTGTCAGTGAAGATGGTGGTGGCAGATGGCTGCCCAACACCCAAATCAGCCATGAGGCGTCTGAGCCACACACACTCAACCGTAGCTGTGAAAGCTGCCCTGTACTCAGCTTCACAACTAGAAGTGGCCACAGTAGGCTGCTTCTTGCTCAACCATGATATGCATGAGCTTCCAAGCATGAAGCAAAAACCACTCGTGGACACGCGTGTGTCATAACAACCAGCCCAGTCAGAATCTGAAAAAGCATGTAAATCTGGCGGCAATGATCCCCCCTTGGGATAAAACAACCCAAGATGCCGAGTACCACTCAAATAGCGAAAGATACGCTTCACTGCCTGCCAATGCTTAATGCCTGGGCTATGCATAAATCTGCTCACCTGTGAGACTGCAAACTGAATGTCTGGCCTCGTAATGCATACATAAATGAGGCAACCAACAGCTGTCTGATAGAGTGTGACATCAAAGTGATCTCCAGCATCATGAAGACTCAACTTCAAACCTGTCTCCATTGGAGTAGCAATAGGCTTGCAGTCTTCAAGGCCAAATCTCCGCAACAATGTTTCAATATACTTTGTCTGACACAAAGCAATACCTCCATCACACTGCTTAAATTGTATCCCCAAATAATGATGCAAATGCCCCAAATCTGACATCTCAAAAGAGGCATTCAAATCAGCCTTAAAATCAGCAATATGACTCTCATTTGGTCCTGTGAGCAGCATGTCATCGACATAGAGAGCAATGATTAGATGTACACCATCCACACGTTTAACATACAAAGTGCTTTCTGTTGGACTATTCTGAAACCCATGTGCAGTCAAATATGCATGTATTTTTTCATACCAAGCTCGTGGAGCTTGCTTTAAACCATATAAAGCCTTTTTTAACCTGCACACTTTGTTTTCCTGCCCTCTTTGAACAAAACCACGAGGCTGCGATACATACACCTCCTCATGCAAATCTCCATTTAAGAACGCAGTCTTTATGTCCAGCTGATGTACATTCCAACCATTATGAGCTGCTAATGCACAGATGCTACGAACAGTGGTCATACGACATGTGGGAGCAAAAGTCTCATCAAAATCAATGCCCTTCTCTTGAGCATAACCTTTTGCAACAAGCCTAGCCTTATGGCGATCCACTGTGCCATCAGGCTTACGCTTCAATTTGTATACCCACTTAGTGCCAATGGCCTTCTTGCCAGGGGGCAAGTCACATAAAGACCATGTACCATTCTTCATAATAGCATCGTATTCTGCTTGCATAGCAGCCATCCAATTTTCTGAACTTTGTGCCTCATCAAATGAAACAGGCTCACTTTCATCGCACATACTAGAAACAGCCAATGCATAACAATCTGACGCATAAGAGGCACCATGAGAGCCAGAACGAGTGCGACTAGACAAAGGGGCATCCAACTTGCTGTCACGCAAAGTCTGCACCAGCCATCTAGGCATATTCCTAGAGCCCTCAATCTCTTGTCTCTCATCCTCAAGTGCATCATGCACATCTGCATCAGATATAGGCTGATCTGTGCCATCATTTAAAACCTGCATAGGCTGAAAAACTGCCTCATGAGGTATTGCACTTGACTGTGCACCACTGAAAAGAGGCAACAATGTATCATAGACATCACGTGAGCTGATATCTGTCTCCTTAGTACATGAAACCAAGGGCTGAACTGCATCTTCCACAAATACAACATCACGGCTAACCAAAATGCGCTTTGTCTGTGGATGATACAAACGATAGCCTTTGCTCTCAGCACTATATCCAACAAAAATACATTTGACAGCTTTGTCATCCAATTTTCTGCGATGTTGCACAGGCACTAATGCATATGCTAGGCAACCAAAAACACGTAAATGGCCAACAGATGGCTTGCGGCCATGCCAAGCCTCATATGGAGTGACAACCTGTAATGCTTTGGTGGGACACCTGTTTAGTACATAAGTGGCACACATGACAGCCTCAAGCCAAAAACCATGTGGTAGACTTTGACTCTTAACCATACATCTTGCCATTTCCATGAGAGACCTGTTTTTTCTCTCAGCCACACCATTTTGCTGTGGTGTATACGGCACTGTACATTGGTGTTTTATCCCACGCTCAGCCAGAAATGCATTAAATTCTGAAGACATATACTCCCCCCCTCGATCTGAACGAAGGGTGCCCATCTTACTTTCTGACACATTTTCAGCCATAACCAAAAACTGTTTGAAGCACAAAAACACTTCGGACTTTGCCTTCAAAGGATATACCCATGCATGCCTGGTAAAATCATCAATGAAAGTCACGAAGTAAAGGTAGTTTCCAAATGATGGAGTTTGCATGGGACCACAAACATCACTGTGAACAAGCTGCAATCTGCGTTCAGCTCTCACTGATCCATCTTTGGGAAAGGAAGCACGCTGCATTTTACCCAATATGCAGCCCTCACAAACATGCTTGACAGGTGCCTCAAGCTTAGGCAAAGAAGACACCATTTCAGATTTCTGCAGGCGCAGCAAACTTGCAAAATTCAGATGACCAAAACGTGCATGCCACAGTTTTGCATTTGAAATAGCCTGCGTATCCATAATAGCACATGCTGAATCCTCTACACATTTGCCATCCATATTGAGCTTATACAGCCCTCGACATAGTGAACCAGATGCTACAATGATGTCACCACAAGAGAGATCATGAACAGTACATCTGTCATCCACAAATTTTACAACCAAACCTGTTTTGGCAAATGCGGAGACTGACAGCAGATTCTTTTTGATCCCTGGCACATACAATGCATCAAAAAGTGTAAAGGTGTTGCCATTTGCAACATTCAGCACAATCTGTCCAACTCCTTTAACGGGATAAGAGGAGTTATTGGCACAAGTGACAGTATTCCCTGTGGGAGCAGACTCAAGGAAAGTGAATAAACTGCGCTGCGAGGTGATATGCTTAGTGGCACCACTGTCAAAGTACCATACATCTGAATCTACTGCAGACATACATGTGTCATGCAAAGATGGGTCATAACTGCACTGCGCATTGAATGCCCATTCTGTATCTAGCACAACATTAGCAGATTCATTGTTAGAAGGAGAGGCATCTGCAACAGCCATACCAGCCTCTTTCTTCTTAGCCTCTTTCGCAGCCAGCTTAGGACACGCTTTGATGACATGATCCTTTCCCTTACAGTACTTGCAAAATGTCTTCTGTTTGTCACCCTTCTTCTCATCTTTGTCTTCCTTCTTTGGTTGCGCAGCATTTGCAGATTTCTGCTTACTAGAAGAAAAGCCTGCTTTACCTTTCCCGCTTCTCTGACTAGCAACGAAAGCTTGATCTGCGACACGCATAATATTCCTGTTTTGCCTTGACTGGTCTTCTTGCAGCAAAACAGAAACTAACTCCTCAAATGATAAGGCATTGGGATTGCCTTTCATCATCAAGCGAAGAGTGGAAGCAAAACCCTGATAAGAATCTGGTAGACCATTCAAAACAGTCTGCACGAGTGAACTGTCTGACAGGATTTCATCTGCAGAAATGAGCTGCTCTTTGAAATCCTTGATCTTTGTCAAAAAGCTATCCATAGAATCACCTTCGTTCATATGCTCACTCTCCAACTATTTTCGGAGATAAGCAACACGAGCCTCATTTCTTGCCTGATACAATGTGGCAAGTACATCCCAAGCATCCTTAGAAGTCCTGCAAGAGCGAATATGTGGGATAATGGTACGTTTGACAGACAGCGCAATCAAGGCATGAGCCTGCGCATCTCTACCATCCCAACGAATCTGCTCTGCTGAAAGTGGTGGTTCTCGAACAGCTGCAACAGCACTTGTGCCTGCACCATCATCAACAGTACCTGTTTCTGATGTGTTTGCAGCATTCCCAGCCACAATAGGACGTGCATCAATACCCTGCACAATGTTCCATAACCCCTTTGCTACCAATACATGTCGCATCATATATGCCCACAATGGATAGTTGGTGCCATCCAACTTATCCTCAGCAGCCAACATGCGGAATACATCATTGTTGTCAGCCATGGCCAATGACTGTACTACTAGATGTAAATGCTGTCTGTAAGAGGAAAACCTGTATAAAATCGACCTGTGCTATGTAGCACAGCCCAAAACAGACGAATGGGCACCTGTCCTGCAGATTTTAATCTTGACAGAAAATCTGCAAAGTAGGACGATTTTGCCTGCGCAGTACTTGGAATGCAAAAACGGAGGGCGAAATGACCTCAGATCAAAATTCTGAAACGACTGAGCCCTACGGGCTCACCCACGGCATATACTAACCTGCAGACGCTCGTGAAACCTCGTCGCAATCGGAGGAGATGAAGCGGCAGGTGCCGGTGATGCTGCCCGGGAGGAGGAAGCCTGCTCTGATACCAATTGTTGGAATTAGGGTTGCAGGAATGCACACACAACTTCAAGAAGATGAGGAAGCTTGAGCACAACACAGTAGTGTATTATGAGTGCCAAAAATGAAAGATTACAAGCCCTAGAAGATAATGGGCGTATATACAATGCACGGGGGAAAAAACCTCCTAGTGAGGGAAAAAGTGCCCCGGCGGTCCTAAGTGTGTTCACACACATCACTACTATAATATGGTAACAGGTATGGATGTACGTCCAAGTTCTGTGGATGTAGGATCTGTTGAGGATGTTGCAGGTTCTAGCAGCTCTACTATTGCTGCTGTTTTACCCACTGCTGAACAAGCTCGTTGGGATGGTAAAGATGCGCAGGCTAATGCCTTGATTGCACTTTCTGTCAAACGTAACATCACCCCACATATTCGTTCAGCTAAAACAACAAAATAGGCTTGGGATATTCTAGCTGGTTTGTATGTAGGTCGTAACGAGGCAAAAATCTCTTACCTGCATAAAGAGCTAGAATTGAAGATTATGCAGGAAGATGATGACATGAATGTTTTTCTTGCTGAGATTAAAGATCTCAAAGAACAGTTGATTTCTGCAGGTGAGATTATTCCTGATCATTCTCTTGTGCAGACTGTTCTTGATGCTTTACTTGAGACATATCAAACTTTTGCTTCCACGTTGAGACTTCTTGCTGAGGACAGACCTGATGCTGTCAAGTATGATACTTTAGTCAACAAGCTCTTGCAAGAAGCGCAGTCTAGGCAAAACAGGGCCAGGCAACGTGCAGTTGATCAAGCATTTATTGCTGCCCAGCACAGCAGAGAAGAAGTGGTAAGGCAGCCCCTTCCACTGTTTCTTCTCCTATTAATAGGTCTGTAACTTCTTCTCCTTCCACAGGTAGCAACAATAAGTCTGAGAAGGCTCTTGATAAAGGCAAGAAAAAGACCAGGTGCAACTATTGTAAGGCAAATGATCATGTCATTAAGAATTGCCCTAAGCTAAAGGCTAAAGAGGCAAAGAAGAAAGAGTCAAATGCAGCCACAATAGCGGATGCTTCTACAAATGCAGATTCTGCAAATGTTGTGCAAGATACAGAATGGGCGTTTAGCGTGTATTGCCAATATGACCCATCTGTACATGATGCATGTTTGGCAGTTTCTGTTGACTCTCATGTATGGTATTTTGACAGTGGTGCTACAAAGCACATTACCTCGCATCGTGATATGTTAACTTCTTTTGAGGCTGTCCCTAATGGGAATACTGTCACATGTGCCAATAATGCTTCTTACCCAGTGAAGGGCATTGGTAAAATTATGCTTATTGCTGCGAATGGCAACGTTTTCACACTTTCAGATGCTTTGTATGTGCCAGGGATAAAGAAGAATCTATTGTCTGTCTCTGCGCTTGCTAGACTTAGACTTGTAGTCAAATTTGTGGATGACAGATGTAATGTTCATGATTTGACTTCTGGTGATACAATTATTATATCTGGCACCTTGTTTCATGGGCTGTATAGGCTCAATTCTTATGACAAGTGTGTGGAGATTCAGCAAATGCAGTTTCTGATGAAAAGGCAGTTTCAGATGCAAAACTATGGCATGCTCGTTTTGGTCATCTGAACTTTGCTAGTTTGCTGTGTTTGCAAAAATTTGATATGGTTGCTTCATTGCCCCCTCTTGAGGCACCATTGAAACATGTTTGTGAAGGCTGTATTTTGGGCAAAATGCAGCGTTTTGCGTTTCCAAAGGATGGTTCTATACGGGCCACTCGCAAATTGCAACTTGTACATAGTGATGTATGTGGGCCTATGCAAACTCCGTCATTTGGTAAACACTTGTACTTCGTGACTTTCATTGATGATTACTCAAGGCATGCATGGGTATATCTACTAAAGGCAAAGTCCGAAGTGTTTTTGTGCTTCAAACAGTTTTTTCTTATGGTTGAAAATGTATCCAATTGTACTGTGGGCACCCTCTGTTCTGATCGAGAAAGGGAGTACATGTCTAAAGAGTTTGATGCATTTCTAGCTAGTCGTGGGATAAAACACCAATGTACAGTGCCGTATACCCCTCAGTAAAATGGTGTTGTTGAGAGAAAAAACAAGTCACTTATGGAGATGGCACGATGTATGGTCAAGAGCCAAGCTTTGCCACATGCGTTTTAGCTTGAGGCTGTCATGTGTGCTGCATATGTACTCAATAGGTGTCCCACTAAGGCCTTGCAGTCTATTACTCCATACGAAGCTTGGCATGGTAGGAAGCCTTCTATTGGTCACTTGCGTGTCTTTGGTTGCTTGGCCTAGGCTTTAGTGCCTGTGCAACAACACAGAAAATTGGATGATAAGGCTGTCAAATGCATTTTTATTGGCTACAGTGCTGAGAGCAAGGGTTACAGATTGTATCATCCACAATCAAAGCGTATCTTGATTAGTCGAGATGTTGTTTTTGTAGAAGATGTTGTGCAGCCTTTGTTATCATGTACAAAGAGACAGGTGTGAGCTCACGGGATGTATTTGATACATTGTTGCCTCTGTTTACAGGTGGGAATTCAAATGTAAGTCCTAATGAGGTAAATATTCAGCCTATGCAAATTTCAAACGATATCATAGATCAGCCTATTTCTGATGCAGATTTACAGGATGTAATTTCTGAGGATAGGGCTGAAAATGAGCAGGCTAGAGGTATGCCTAAATGGCTGGTGCAAACCTTGCGTGATAGCAAAATTGATGCACCTATATCTAGTCGTACTCGTTCAGGTTTTCAGCATGCCTCTTATGCATCAGATTGTTATGCTTTGGCTGTGTCTAGTATGTGTGAAGAGGAAGAACCTCTTTCATTTGATGAGACACAAAAATCAAAAAATTGGTTGGCTGCAATGCAAAGTGAATATGATGCTATAATGAAGAATGGTACATGGTCTTTGTGTGATTTGCCTATTGGTAAAAAGGCCATTGGATGTAAGTGGGTTTTTAAGTTGAAACGAAAGCCAAATGGCAGTGTTGATCGCTATAAGGCTAGACTTGTTGCAAAGGGTTATGCTCAAGAAAAGGGCATTGATTTTAATGAGACCTTTGCTCCCACTTGTCGTATGACTACCATTCGTAGCATTTGTGCATTGGCAGCTCATAATGGTTGGAATGTACATCAGTTGGACATAAAGACTGCGTTCTTAAATGGAGATTTGCATGAGGAGGTGTATGTATCGCAGCCTCGTGGTTTTGTTCAAAGAGGGCAGGTTGAAAAAGGCTTTATATGGTTTAAAGCAAGCTCCACGAGCTTGGTATGAAAAGATACATGCATATTTGACTGCACATGGTTTTCAGAATAGTCCAACAGAAAGCACTTTGTATGTTAAACGTGCACGGATGATGTACATCTAATCATTGCTCTCTATGTCGATGACATGCTGCTCACAGGACCAAATGAAAGTCATATTGCTGATTTTAAGGCTGATTTGAATGCCTCTTTTGAGATGTCAGATTTGGGGCATTTGCATCATTATTTGGGGATACAATTTAAGCAGTGTGATGGAGGTATTGCTTTGTGTCAGACAAAGTATATTGAGACATTGTTGCGGAGATTTGGCCTTGAAGACTGCAAGCCTATTGCTACTCCAATGGAGACAGGTTTGAAGTTGAGTCTTCATGATGCTGGAGATTACTTTGATGTCACACTCTATCAGACAGCTGTTGGTTGCCTCATTTATGTATGCATTACGAGGCCGGACATTCAGTTTGCAGTCTCACAGGTGAGCAGGTTTATGCATAGCCCAGGGTCTCAGCATTGGAAAGCAGTTAAACACATCTTTCGCTACTTGAGTGGCACCATACATCTTGGGTTATTTTATCCCAAGGGGGGATCGTTGCCGCTAGATTTACATGCTTTTTCGGACTCACATTGGGCTGGTTGCTATGACACAAGAGTGTCCACAAGTGGTTTTTGTTTCATGCTCGGTAGCTCATGCATATCTTGGTTGAGCAACAAGCAACCTACTGTGGCCACTTCTAGTTGTGAAGCTGAGTACAGGGCAGCTTTCACAGCTACGGTTGAGTGTGTGTGGCTCAGATGGCTTATGGTGGCTGTCTTGGGTGTTGGATAGGAGTCTGCCACCTCTATCTTCACTGAAAGCCAGAGCGCATTGGCAGTTATGAGAAACCCAATTTTTCATGCTCGCACAAAGCACATTAAGGTGCATTATCACTATGTCAGGGAGAGACTCTCAGCAGGAGAGATCAGCTTGGCCTATGTGCCAACACAGGACAACCTCACCGATCTTTTCACAAAGGCGCTTCCTCGTGAGAAGTTCGAAGCTTTCCGCAAAGCTTTGGGCTTGCTCCCCTTTGTGGACTGATCTACTTTGGGCATGGCACTCCCCTATACATGAGTGCCAGCTCTCGTTCATACCATCACTCCCAGGGGGGGATTTGTTACCATATATATATAGGCAGTGATGTGTGTGAACACACTTAGGACCGCCGAGGCACTTTTTCCCTCTTTAGGAGGTTTTTACAATTCTTGCAAGAGACCATGGAAGGACTAGATGAGCTACTCAACCAACCACAGATTGGGCGCTGAAAGAAGAAGTAAGCACAAGCGCAATTTAGGAGAAAGACCAAAATGTCTAGCGGTGCCACCTCCTCACAACGCACATGCTCCACGACCATAACGCCACCCTCCGAAAACAGGTTAACGATGCATCCACACGTGTAAAAATTAAAAGACAACTTGGTAGTAGCTAAAGCTACCCATAAGGATGTAATCATGAAGAGCTTGAAGGCCACGGAGGAGCTAGAGAATAGGAATAAATCCCTAGAGAGCAATAACATGGTCCTCAACCAAACAATCGTGCAAAGAATCAAGGAAAATGTGGACCTCAATGCACAATTAGAATAAGCTAAGGAGCAGCAAAAAGAGGTTACCCACACAAATGAGCTTACTACACTTCATGCACACAAAATATAGGAGCTCCAAACCAATGCCAGGACTAAAGAAGAAGATTTGCAATGCCAAATCTAGCAGCTAATAGCATAGCTAAAGGCAGCGGAGGAAAGGGCAACCCATTTATAGTACGAGAGGGAACAAACAAACAAGGCCCATGCAGAAAAGATTAGAATACTTAATGACACAATAAATGCAAGCCAAGCCGAAGTACAAAGAAAAGAGTTGGCACACCAAGAGGCAATGGCACAGCTTACACACAACTACATGACACTCAGAGGCTAGCTGCCCAAAGGCACCAACAAATCACCGAAGCTCAGGAAAGACAAGCAATGGCCAGGCGGGCCCAAGAAGATGCAACCAGAAGATTCAAAGAATTAGATGCTGCAAGGATGGTATGGGAAATGGCAATTTCAAACCTCCTTAGCAACACTAACTCCCGCCTACAAGAGTTAGAGCGCTAGCTGCTTTTTGGCAGTCCAAGATAGAAGTCAGCCGGTCGGAGCCTAATGATGATCTCCGTCTCCTCCTTGAATGCGCCTCCGAGTTGGGTCAGCTCTGCCAGTAACTCCTCGGGCCCCTCCTCAAACTCTTACCTTGTTTTTTCTACACTAACACTCTCTCTACTTCAGTATGACATAAAACTATCTAAAGATATAGGCCTAGGAGAATTAACCCTAATTAAACAAAATACAGAAAGAGATGCTGACCCTACCATAATAATGGGAGTTTTGCGGGGGACACTTAGTATTAACTAATCTTTTTTTTAATGTGTTTGTACACATGGCATTAAAGCCTTAGAGTCTTGACCTTTGGTTGAGGTTATGAGACATCTTCTTCTACCCTTTACATCCTATAGTGCTAAACCTTCGTAGTTGGTGTCGTGTTCCCCAAAATTCAGAAATTTTGGACAATAGTGTCAAAAATTTAGACCTGTTTGTCCTAGATGACATTCCTGAGATGCCTGCCAACTATGAGGTAGTAGCATATAGTTACCACAATGGATTATAAGTCATGGGTGGCTAGAAGTATATAACACTCACCAGCATCTAAATTTTTGTGAGTCCACTTTATATCATCCTTTTGGCATTCTCAAACTCTACTCTATTATTTACAAGCACATAGAAGTCATGCTAACAAATGTACAATACAATTTTGATGCTACCCACATTAAATATCCCACTATCAATTCCGAAGAGATTCCGGACTTACAAGAATTTATTAAGTCTCATAAGCCTAGCCACCCACCCCCTCAGGGTCAACAAGAATCCTCTTCTTCATTTTCTAAATCAACTTACCCTGTCTATTCTAATGTCCCTCTAGTAAGCTACTTAGCCCCTATCCTAACACGCCACCTACTAACACATCTCAAGCTGACTGCATTTTCTCAACCTTCGATCCTCAAGAGATAGATTTTCCCACTAACCCTCTTGCCCCCGAGGAGATACTGGCACCTCACCCATCTCCACAACGGCACTCTCAAGAGGTACGACATCCTATCCCGCAAGATAATATTGAGGCATTTACTGATGACACCATTTTGGAATCTTTATCAGGTGCAGAGTACGAGGGCTCATTCGTGTTGGCAACCCTCTTTTGAAGCCAAAGTTAATGTTCAAGGTCCTCATGCAGATAATTCCATTTGAGCCAACTAGATGAATCATGCCATAACCTTACTCGGGAATCACCCCAACAAAACAGCACAATATGCCATACCCTCTCCGAGCTCCACACCCTGAATTAGAAGAATTAATTCCATTGGTTGGAGAGGGCACATTATGAGCGAATGTGGCAAGGCACACAAAATTGGCAAACCCCCAGTTAGTAGATCTGCTGGAAATACGGAACGTTACATTCATGATCAGCTACTACTACTTCCGAAGGTGGACGAAAGCACACCCTATGCACACAACACGCGGCTATGCCGCCATAGGGCAATCGAGATTGGAAGACTTTGGCATATTTTGAATAAGTCAGAGAGGTACTATGCATTTAAAATGTCAACCACAAGGCCCGCCTCGACGAGTTCATACTTAGTGAACCCAATGCGTTAAACAAGAGAAGGTGATTTCAAAAAGGCTTGGGTTTTCTTTGATCATGTCAAGAGTGTGTAAGGAGATGGACAACAATGGTTGCACATGTGCATGATTCAAGGTATACGATGATCTTGTAGAACTCTTAAAATTTGTTTACTTCCTTACAATTGTTTATGATGGCATGAAACTTACAAGAGCTTTTGACAATTTCTTCTTGTGGAATGAAAGAAGAAGACACATATGTGTAAGTTTTATCATGGGAGATTATCGATGATGTTGTAGTGCAAAAAGGCTTTCCCAAACCAAATTTCTATGGCTTTATAGCCGATGAGGTAGGAGCTAATTGGAGAGGCAGTAAGGATAGTCTACAACAACGAACCAAAAAATAAATTGGAAGGTCGTGAGCAATCATGTCTTTTTCATTGGGAATAAAGCTTAAATATCCATACACTTCAATATGCAGTTAAGAATTTTTGAGTGAAGAAGAGGCACTTTTGAAGTACAGGTACATTAGATCATGGTGGATGAACGTGAAAGTTGTCTACTAGCCATGGATAGCTAGCTTAGTTGGTGGCACATAATATACCCCAATTGCAGGAAGAACCTTGTAAGGGTAAGAAGTACTTCTTGTATTTTCAGAACATAGAGCTTATACTTTGGATCCTCATATATTAATCTTTTTTTGTAGGATGTGGATGAAGCCACGTTGTCACACATGCCAACTGCCAATCTAGCTGAAACAAAATATGCAAGCTAGTTGGCAGGAGAGGGTTTCGAGGGAACCATCAGTTTATATGATGCTATTGTTTCAAATCTCGCTAATGCCATCTTGTAATCCACAAAGAAGCATGCCTTCATGCAAGGCAAATATCATACTGTAAGCCCTACAATAACAAAGTTAATGGAGAAGGCTAAATCAACAAAAGCTCTAAGCCCATTAGTAGCAGATTGAGTGGTATGCCAATGCATGAGCAGCCAAACTATAGTGGTGATAACATTACAGTTACTCGATGTTGAAAATCAACAGTTATAAACCTTGAGGATGACAACTCATCACATCACCCCGAGTATGTCACAAAGTACTAGCCATGCAAGAAAAAGGGTAGGAGGTTAAACTTTCAACCCCTATTCCTATAGCTACACAAGGTGGTTAGCATAATGAAGAAGGATTTGCAAAAACTGAAGATGAGGTGCAAGAAATTGTTAAGAATGATATCCACAACTCAATGTGGACTATATATCAAATACCTCTAAACAACAAGGTCACCTTCCAAGGATGGTTAGGTGGCCAAGATGGAAAGTGTAAGAAGAACATAAAAAACTATGGCCGAGGTGTTCTAGCTCTTTCTTTCAATGGTATGAGAGAGTGGTTAGGAAGGTAGAGACGTCAGTTTATGTGGTTTTGTAACAATAATGTGGATCACTCTTAAAAAGTATGTACTACTATCTGTAAAATAACCTACAAGACTCCCAGTTGTATGGCCAATTTTAGAAGAGACACAAACCTAACTTTGGATGAGATCCGAGCATTAGAGGCTGGAGGACTTATGTTGCAAAAGGAATTACATCGGGAAGCAAATATGCAACCCATTGGCAATGAGGTACATAAGTGGCATATCAGATATGGCAGCTAAGAGGATAGATTTAACAATTTCGACATGTAACGTCTTTAAGCATTTGGTCATTAAGGCCAGACAAATGGAAGTGTTTGTAATTAAGAACAAGGAATCACTACTATATAGTGAAAAATATAGGGTGACTATGGGAAAGAATCCATCACGTACATGTCTAGATTTTAAAATTAAGGTTGGAGTAGGTAGATCATACTACACATGTAAGCAGCTATAATTTGCATATTTGCATATTTTTGGATTAGATATAAACCATAGCATCAATCCACTCGAAAAAAGAAGGACCTAATCACAATGTTCAGTACTAGGCAAACAATCTAAAAAATAATCTCTTTTAGTTGGTATCTAAATTGAATGACAGTATTAATGAGAAGACTATTTTTTAGAATGACACCTATTTGTCCCTCTACTTGACTCTTGTTTGTGTAGACAAGCAAATATATTTGTGTTTAATCTTATCTCCCTCACAATTAAATGTGAATGTTACTTTGGCAAATTTGTATGAGAATGTGTACATAGCGTCGAACTCGTATATATATCTAATAATCTGATATTACCAATATATAATGTCCTTGATGTCATGTCACCTCTATGAAGGTTTATATACTTTTTGATTTTTTATATCTTTCTAGTATAATTGATGTGGTTGTAATGCAATGCTTCAAATGGAAATAAAAAAATACATTTCTTTTTCTATTAATGTCAAATTATTATTTTATATATAATTGATGTCATATCACTATCAACTTCCTGTATAAAGATTTATATATTTTTTACTTTTTAATATCTTTCTAGGACAATCGACATGGTTATATTACAATGCTTCAAATGAAAATGACAAAAAAACATTTTTTCTCTCTTGATGTCAATTGTTGGAATATCATCATTTTATATATTAACATTTTTATACTTTTCATCTTGTTAACAAATTGTGATATTGACTCACTGAAATTCATTTATAGCCTTTAGAGTTTTAGATGAATTTCTTGATTTTTAGCTTTAGCTCTCCACCAAACACCGAGTTTAACTCTTCGCATGCATCTTTGGTATTATCCTTGTGATCAATGTAGTGAATGAGAGTAGGTTCCAAATGTAACCCAATTAGTGAATGAGATTAAGTTCCAAATGTAACCCAATGAGTGATAATGTTTACTCATCTTTTTCTACCCACTCATTAGTTATGTTATTAAATGCATCTTTCTTGACCATCTTCCATAGTTTTTAAAAGGTGAGAAGAATCTACTGGGAGAGAATAAAGGGTAGCATGAGAAGATTTAGGAAATGTGGAGATATTCTAGGAGAGGTAGAGAGAATCAAGCAAAAGAGGTGGAGTGAATCAAGGAGAAATCAGTGGGATTGGATGCTTGGATGTAAACTCTATAAATTGAGGCATTGGCCTAATGAGAATTTGCTGGTTTTTGATTATCCATGCCTACATTAAGCTATTAGTTAATTGCTCACTAATTACATCTTAATTATCGTCTAATCACTTTGTTAATGATGTTGATTCTAGCATTTGATCCACCATAGCTCATCACATTGCTGTAATTTTAACATGGTATCAGAGCCTAGCCTAGAATCCATCAAGTTTTTGAGTCCATTATCTAGTTAATTAGGATTAGATAATTAGAAAATAATCAATTTTTTAGTTATTTTCAAGAAGCTTTATGTACACCCAGCCAGTGGTTGGAGGAGCTCCCTCTCCTTGTAGGCTCAGAATTAGCCCAAACCCTTCTAGCCTAACATAGCTAACTCACTTATGCTCCAGCCAAGCTAATCAGAAGCGCAAACCGCCAATGCAAATTGCAAAAAATCGCGAATGAAGAGGTGCCATTTTTCTGAGGTGAATTTGACATTTCTGCTGCTCCAGATCAAATGGGTCTAATTCCTCTTAGCCCCGGGGGTTTCCAAGCATGCTCTACAAGCTGGTGAAGTCATAAATTGATTTGATCAAGTCTACACTGAGATCCAAGCTCTTCATCAAATCTGTAGGTGACTTTGGTAACACAAAGATTAAGCATTCAATGTTTGGTCAAATCTTGTGTTTCTTGGTTTAATCCTCTACTAGACTAATTGCTATTGATGGCCTTGAAAGGATTTGAGCTCATTTGAATCTAAGGCCTCAGATCTGGGCTCCTCGTATACTCTGTTTTTTGCACACAAAACAGAGGATTAATTTGCTAATCAGTGGATTAATCAGTGCTAATCACTATATTTTGGTGTAATTGAGGGTTCAAATTAACCATTAGGTATCTGATACAGATCCTTATAACTTGAGATTGCAATTCGGAGATGGTTTGATACTCCAACCATTTCGTACAAATTGGTTACCCTTGATTTAATGTAATTTCTGGTAAAATTATGCTGATAAATTTATGGTAATCATCATTTTGCATTTAACCCTTGGTTAATGCCTGCAAATCACACTCAAATTCAAGATTATTCACAGCCACAGTTGCATTTGGGAATGTGCATAAGAATGAATGCCATATGCATTATGTATTTGGCACATTACATCAGTGTAAAAATAGGATCAGACACTGCCCTTGTCCAGAATAAGGCAAGAGGTAAGACCTTCCACATAGATTTGGGTTTGCATTACATAATGATACAAGATAAACATCAAAAGCCCAAAAGAACTATCAACAAAACATTTAAACATGTTGCTCACATGGAGCAAGAAGAACTGACAGGATAAGCTCATGGCCCGAGCCATGAAAGAAGAAGAACATCTCTTTCCAAGAAGAGGATCCACACCGAGAAGAAGATCTAGAGGAAGCATTTAAGGAAGACATGGACATGAGAAGAGAAGCTGCCACAAGAAGACTGAAAGAAGAGGAAGACATGGACGTGTGAAGAGAAGCTGCCATGACAAGAAGACTGAAAGAAGAGGAAGACATGGACGCGTGAAGAGAAGCTACCACGACAAGAAGACTAAAGACAAGAGAAGATGTGAGGCTCCAAAGAGTGAGGAGCCATGTGAAAATCTCAGAGAGAGAGAGAGAGAGAGAGAGAGAGAGAGAGAGAGAGAGAGAGAGAGAGAGAGAGAGAGAAACCCCACAACCCAATGTAACCTGCCCCAACAAAGTAAAACCACCTCTGAGCCACCGATGATGTAGGCCACGTGGTAGATGTATGTGTGAGCACTTTAGTCAAGGTCGCGGGCACTTGTAGTAGCCTTGGACACATAGAGAGAGAGAGTGCCAAGGACTATGAGTTTAGGGACTTGAGGCACTGGTCGCGGACTATCAAGTAAGAGAGAAACTTGGTACAGGGTCCAGGTGTGCTAAGTTCACTTGAGGGGAGGTGTGCTAGGCACTGGTCTCGCGGACTATCAAAGTAAGAGAGAAACTTGGTATAGGGTCCAGGTGTGCTAGGAGTATTCACTTGAGGGGAGGTGTTGAAATATACAAGTGAATAGGGTGTGTGCGAGAATAAGCCCTTGGCGAGAGGCTGTAAAAGAGAATCTGTAAATGTGAGAGAACCTGTGAAAAGGTGAGAAGAATCTACTAGGAGAGAATAAAGGGTAGCATGAGAAGATTTAGGAAGTGTGGAGATATTCTGGGAGAGATGGAGAGAATCAAGCAAAAGAGGTGGAGTGAATCAAGGAGAAATCAGTGCGATTGGATGCTTGGATGTAAACTCTATAAATTGAGGCATTAGCCTAATGAGAATTTGCTGGTTTTTTATTATCCATGCCTACATTAAGCTATTAGTTAATTGCTCACTAATTACGTCTTAATTATCATCTAATCACTTTGTTAATGATGTTGATTCTAGCATTTGATCCACCATAGCTCATCACATTGCTGTAATTTTAACACATAGCAGGGCGGGGGAGAGAGAGATAGAGAGAGGTGAGGGAGTGGGACCATCAACGTATGGGAAGTTGAAGTGGTGGTCGATCTTACTTGGTTAAATAGAAGCACTTCTTCTAGTGTGCTACAATGGTCGATTTTACTTGGGCAAATATGTGATCCATGTGTTGATTCACAAGCAAATATTTTGGCCACATTAAACGGTGGTTATGGAAGTTATCTTGGAATGTGAGATCCCACATGGTTGGCAAATATGTGAGTTGTTATTCATGGATAGGCAAGGACACCCTTGGGTCCTTCCAACCATCTTTATTGGCTTCTTCTTGAGTAGGTTTCTCATTGAGATCTGACCCCTCATCAATGAGGTGGTTCAATTGGGGGAGGAGGTGTAGGCTTTGGGGTTGAATGGTGGATGAGGTAGGGGCTCCCATTGAGCATGGTGCAGATAAATTAATGGGAGGGTTATGGTCAAGTGTTAGAGTGGGCCGGTTAGAGAAGTGGGTGGGTTTGGCTTTGGGGGATTTGCTTTATTGCTATGCAAACTATCCAAAGAAGGGGCTTAATGAGCTTATATGGCTTCTTTAGAAGATTGGTACCCTAGTTTCCTTTTGAGAATTTATCAAGGTCCTCCTCCTCATTGCTAGGCTTATGGCTTTGGAAAAAGGCAAAGGCCTCCTGTGCCTCATCCATGAAGATGTGTTACAAGTAAGCCACATAAATAGTATGAATAGTGGCCCTTCTTTGGTGGGCTTACTTGAGGTAAGTGTAGACTATGTGATATAGTCGAAGGATGCCCAGGTTGTATTGATTGTTGGGCATGTTACAAAGCTAGATGATTGTCCACATAGATGTCCTGCAAGAGTAAGTCACATACATAGTATGTATGGTGGTCATTCATTGGTGGGCTTGCTGGAGGTAAGTGTAGACTATGTGATATAGTTGAAGGATGCCCATGTTGTACTAATTGTTGGGCATGTTACAAAGTTGGTGGAAAGTAGACTTCACTTCTTGGTAAACAAGGGTCTTCATGGCTATCGTGAGACGGCCAAGTGAAATGAATCTACACGGATGGGGAAGTTGAGGCTGGGTGATGCCGTGAGGTAGAGGAAATGATCTTCCTTGGTAAAAAATGTATAATTCATAAACATTTGGCACCAAGTGGCAATATTGGACACAAGCGGGTGGGATTCAAGGGAGTATAAGAGGGTGGTGTCCAAAAATGAGATGGCTTGGTCAAAGAAGAAAAGGGTGGCGAGAGGGTGGGTGATGTGGGCTAAGATTGTGTGGAAGGTTGGGGTTGAAATGGATATTGAGTTGAAGCAAATAAAAGGCTAGGGCGCTATTGATCAGGGTAAGGGTATCCACGGGAGACCGGCTCATGGTTGGCATGGTGTCAAGGTTGGTAGTCCATGAGAGAAGCATGTCTAGTTTCCTTTGGGGTATCATCCAAGGGTTTCCATCTTATAAATTTTGACATCTGCTTGGGTGTGATGAGGGCTTCTTTGTGGTGGAGGAGGTCTTATAAGCCGCTTCTTGCGTAGCTGCCACTTTGTTCATTCCATGATTATACTCCTCATGGAATTTAATGAGAGATTTGGTTGCCTAGGTTGTTTTCTAGCGAGGGTAGAATCACACTCCTTCATAAATTGATTAGCCACACATGGACCACTTGAGCCTCTTTGGCTTTAGCTTGCTTGAGCTCATAGGTGTTGGCTTGTTTGGGCTACATGTGCCTAGGCTACTATAACCTTGGGAGTCTCTAGAGCTTGGTATATTAAAGTTGGAGGGTATCCATGGCATGCTTGTGAGTGTGGGGAGCTTTGGTTGAATGAGCTCATTAATGAAGCTAATGGATTTCAGGTGTGGCTTTCTTGAGCTTGGCTTTGAGCTTATCATTCTTCTCATGAGCTACCTAAAGCAATTGTTGGGAATGATTAAGCTTCTAATGCTCTTCTCGGATATATGCATCCCAACTTTTGAGCTCTTGTTATTGTTTAAAAAGGATGTAATGCTTAGGTTTTGCTACATGGCCGATAAGCTCGACCCACCAGTCAGTGTTGATCTCTAACATACTGGGTAGAGTTGCAAAGTCAGGGGCACAAAATACAAGAAAATATCTTGCTTATTAAGTTGCTCAAATACAACTAGGCTTCTTGCTCCATACAAAATGCCTTCTAGCTCCACCTTTAAATAGGTGAGCTAGTGGACCATAAGTCCATTCACACACACACCCTTCTCTTCCCCTTTTACAAAACAAGACTTAGAGATAGATAATAATAGATATCTTATAAATTTTATAGGTAAGCCCATGTGGTAAATCTTAGACAAGAGATGTAAAGAGCTAGAAAGTAACTGGTATAAAAAATGTACCTTTATTAGATATTCCCTTGAGCAGAAAGGTTATAAATGCTATAACCTCACTACAAGTGAGCAAGGATATTGTGTTTGGTGAGATGACTAGCTGATATATACACCATTACAGGTGAGATATAAATGAGTAGGGATCTTGTGTTTGGTGAGATGACTAGTTGATATGAGTAGCTAGTATACACTAGTTAGGGATTGCATAGAGGCTGATATAAACAATGATGTGGCTAAATGGAGAGAAGTAATTACATGCACTTGGTGGACCAAGAAAGTTCACTGGCAGTGGGTCTATTGTTTTAGCCCTTGGTCAGGAAGGTTGAGGTGGTAGGATGCTAGGAATTCTAACACATCATTTGGAGGTACTATAGCGAGCTAAAAATTCAGTAAATTCTCATGTATCACATGAGGGAAAAGAGAAGGTAGATCAACCTTCCATAATGCATGATGTCATTCCTTTGTTGATGGGGATAGTGGCTTAGAGAACATAGTCTTGATGAAGAGTTTGGAATCCCAACTATTGATACACTAGGTGTATAAAAGAGCCAAAGTAATGTTGAGAACACCTGGTAACGATCCAAGTGTATGCAGGTCTATGAGGGTCATATATCCAATAGTGGATGGGTTGAGATATAATGGGTATACATCCCATCATTATACATATATGGTCATAGCAATATAAGAGATAGAGCCCAAATGCTTTGAGGAGGCACTTCGACATAAGAATTGGGAATATGCCATGGATAAAGAGATGGCTACATTGGATGCCAATGAGACACGGGATTTAGTGTCCTTGCCTAAGGAGAAGAAGGCAATTGAATTCAAGCAGCATAATTAAGATGGATCACATACCTATGGTATTGACTATGATGAGACTTTCATCTTGGTTGCTAGGATGAAAACCATGATGGAGCACAATCATTGCTATGGGTGAAATCTTTACATCTAAAGGATGTAAAGAATGATTTTTTATATGGTGTTTTATAGGAGCAGAAGGTCTGATGGTGCAACCACTAGGATATGAGGATCATGCAAATTTACATTTTGTTTTGCAGGTTACGTAAAGCCTTGTATAGCTTGAAGGCACCTAGAGCATGGTCAAACAAGATAAAAGAGTGTAGCATTATATGGTAGTGATGTGTGTGGACATACTTAGGACCGTCGGGGGTACTTTTTTCCTCACTAGGAGGTTTTTCCCCCGTGCGTATGTACATCCTCTTATCTACTCATTTTGGGGTGTGTACTTATCTTTTATATCTAGCACACATGTGATTATCCTAATCTAGTGAGTTTGTGTGCTCTCAAGCTTATCTATCTTGTGTGTGTGCATTGTTGCAACCCTAACCCTAATTCCAACTATTGGTATTAGAGCTAGCTTCCTTGACACATGATCTAGTAGTCTGTCTCCCTCCTCACGACCCTGTTTTTCTGTCTCTGATTGAGATACCCTCTTAAGAGAAGAAGGTATATACTGTAGTGTGTTGTATACAAAGTATATAGTGTTTCAAGGTCCGGGGGGCGAGATTCAAGCACGTTTTGGGCACCACAAGGTTTCTGTAAACGTTTTGGAGAGGCGCTATTTTGGATTGGTTTTACTCGATTTTAGGTGTTTGGGTTGTGCAACGGCAAAGATTTGGTGTGTAGTAGCATCTACAATGTTTCAACAGCATCGACCACCATCATACTTTTACTAGTAACACTCTATTCTCTACTCTGTGTTATTTTTCATACACTTTGTAAGTGATTCAATTAGTTGGCAGCCATCCGGGGTTGTTTTCTTAGTGAATACTGAGTACTTGCAGTGTGTTGAAAGATTTTGCATTTGGTAGACAGTCATGGTTGGCAGTAGTCATGTATTCAACATGTTGTCTGCTGAGGACAAACTTGATGGGACTAACTACCCATTGTGGTCCTATATGATGAGGCATGTTACTGGTTGCTAAAGGCCTTTGGAATGTGGTCAGTGGTAGTGAAACTCGTCTTGTTTCACAACTACCAGTGCAACCAGGTGCTGCAGGTACATCTGAAGTAGAATCTGATATAGATGTGACTCCTCCACATGCACCACCAATACCTCCCACTGCTGCTCAAACGAGATGGGATGGAAGAGATGCACAACACAGGCACATGCATTGCTTGCACTTTCTGTGAAGCGAAGCATTATTCCTCATATTCGGTCATGTAAGACTTCAAAATAGGCATGGGATGCACTTGCTGCATTATACTAGGTGTGCAATAAAGCACGTGTTGCATATCTACGCAAATAGTTGGAGTCTGAGCACATGAATGAGGGAGACTCAATGGACAACTTCTTGACCAAGATCAAAGATTTTAAGGAGCAGCTCTCTAGTGTGGATGAGATATATCTTGATAGTACATTGGTGTCCACAGTTTTCAATGCATTGCCAGATTCTTATCAAATTTTTGCTTCTACCCTTAGACTCGTGATGAAGGGAAATCCAAATGCCCTTACATTTATTGAGCTGGTTTTAGTACTCTTGTTAAGAAGAGCAGTCTAGGCAAAATAGATTTGTTATGCAAGTTGGTGACTAAGCTTTTGTTGCCAGTCAAAAAGGCAAAGGTAAAGCTTCTTCACATGGTGGCTATAAGCCAAAATTAGAATCCTCAGGTAAGGATGCAGAGAAAGAAGGTGATAAGCCTAAAAAGAAGGGCAAGTGTCACTATTGCAGGAAACCAGGACACTACATAAATGAGTGCAAGAAAAATCTAGAGAAGGAGAAAAAGAAAGAATCGGGCATGGTTGTGGCTAATGTATCTGCACGAAGTGCAGAGAAGAAGGAATTTGCAAGTTTTGCTCGAGAAATTGGGCATGGACTATACATTGTAGTTATGACCCTTCTGTTCATGATGTATGCATGTCAGTGGCAGAATTGGATGCTTGGTACTTTGACAGTGGTGCTAATAAGCACATTACTTCACAAAAAAAATCTATTCTCATCTCTGGAATCTTTCCCAAGTGCAAGAACTGTCACATGTGCAAATGGTTCCTCATATCCTGTCAAAGGAGTTGGTAGAGTTGTGCTCACTGCTGCAAATGGAGACGCATTTACTCTTTCTAAAGTTTTATATGTGCTAGGCATTAAGAAGAACTTGCTGTCAATTTCAACCTTAGCCTTGTCAGACTTGATGGTGAAATTTGTGGATGACAGATGTACATTTCATGATAGAAATGATGGTTATTCTATCATTGCCTTAGGTACCTTGTTTCATGGCCTATACAAGATGGATGTATTTGAGAAGTTGCAGCATGATGCTTGCTCACTCTCTATGACTCGTGCTATGAGCGATGTAGAATTATGGCATGCATGATTTGGCCCTTTGAATTATGCCAGTTTGTTACGCCTTTAAAGGCATGATATGGTGTATGAGTTGCCAACTCTTGAGACCCTTTCTAGACATGTATGTGAGGGGTGTATTCTTGGTAAAATGCATCGGGCATCATTTCCAAAGGATGGATCTGTGAGAGCTATTAAGAAATTATAGCTCATACATAGTGATGTATGAGCTGTGAGAGCTATTAAGAAATTACAGCTCATACATAGTGATGTATGTGGTCCTATGAGGACACCATCTATTGGGGCATATCTCTACTTCATCACTTTTATTGATGATTACTCTAGATATAGCTGGGTGTATCCATTAAAGCAGAAGTCATAGGTTTTTATGTGCTTTAGGCACTTTGTATCCATGGCTGAAAATGCATGTGAATATAAAGTTGGCACCCTTCATTCAGATCAAGGGGGGGAGTATATGTCCAAGGAATTTCATGCATATATGGCTAAAAAAGGCATAAGGTATCAATGTATAGTGCCATACACACCTTAGCAAAATGGTGTAGCTGAGAGGAAGAACAAGTCTCTCATAGAGATGGCATGATATATGGTGAAAGCCCAAGATTTACCTCATTGTTTTTTGTTAGAGGTAACTATATGTGGAAACTGTGTGTTAAACAAATGCCCTACCAAGTCCTTGCAGTCTAAAACTCCTTATGAAGCTTGGCATGGCAAGAAGCCTTCTATGGCTCATTTGCATGTTTTTGGTTGTCGTGCTTATGCTCTTGTGCTTGCGTAACAACGCAATAACCTTGATGATAAGGCAGTTAAATGCATATTTGTGGGATACAGTTTAGAAAGCAAGGGATATAGACTCTACCATCCAACCGCAAAGCGGATTTTGGTAAGTAGAGATGTTGTTTTTGTCAAAAACTCAGTTCAGTCCATGCTTTCATGCAAAAAACAGTAGAATGTATGCTCACAGGACATGTTTGATTCGCTCCTACCTTTGTTTAATAGAGGGCAACCATATGTAGAGCAATTGAATGCTCAACCAAGTGCTGAAATTCAGCCTTTGCAGGTGCAAAATTAGCCTTTTGATTGAGGCAATTATTGAGGATGTAGCGGATGATGAGAGAGTAGCCATAGAAGAATCTAGGCGTATGCCAAAATGGCTTATGCAGACATTGAGAGGGATAGCAAGTTGGTAGCTCCTTTACCTAGCAGAACTCGTGTAGGTTCTCATCATGCAGATTATTCTCATGTGGATCATGTTCTCATTTCTACTTTATGTAATGATGAGGAGGAACCTGTTTCCTTTGAGGAAGCACATGATGATGATCATTGGATGCATGCTATGCAAGATGAGTATAACTCTATACTCAAGAATGACACTTGGTATTTGACAGATCTACCTCATGGCAAGAAGGCCATTGGTACTAAGTGGGTCTACAAGTTAAAACGCAAAGTAGATGGTAGCATTGATCGCTACAAGGCTAGACTTGTTTCAAAGGGGTACGCCCAGCAAAAGGGCATTGATTATGATGAGACCTTTGCACTCACATCTCATATGACTACCATTAGGTGTCTCATTGTTTTGGCAGCACATCATGGGTGAAATGTACAGTAGTTGGACATTAAGATTGCATTCTTGAATGGTGATTTACATGAGGAGATGTATGTATCGCAGCCTCTTGGTTTTGTTGTGAGAGGAGAAGAGTCTAAAGTATGCACGTTGAAAGGAGAAGAGTCTAAAGTATGCAGGTTAAAAGGAGAAGAGTCTAAAGTATGCAGGTTGAAAAAGGCTCTTTATGGTTAAGCAGGCTCCTAGAGCATGGTATGAGAAGATTCATATATACTTGGTTACAAATGCTTTTTGCAACAGTCTAACAGAGAGTACCCTCTATGTGAAGAGGAGTAAGGATACATTTTTGGTCATCGTTCTATACGTTGATGACATGTTGCTCATAGGACCTGATAAAGATTAGATTTCAGCCTGTAAGGCTGATTTGCAGTCATTGTTTGAGATGTCAGATTTGGGGCCCTTGCATTACTATTTGGGGATTCAATTTATGCAGTGCAATGATAGCATTGTTATGCGCTGCAGTCTAAATATATATAGAAGCTGTTAAAAAGGTTTAATCTTGAAGACTGTAAACCTATGGCTACACCTATGGAGATAGGTACCCGACTTAGTCTTCAAGATGCATAGACTCTTTTGATGCTAGTTTGTATCAGCAGACTATTGGATCCCTTCTTTATGTGTGCAACATGAGGACATATATACATTATGTGGTCTCACAGTTGAGCACATTTATGCATAGCCCAAGTACGAAGCATTGGTAGGCTGTTAAGTGGGTTTTTTGAGGGCACTCGGTATTTTGGATTATTTTATCCAATGGGGGGTGAGTCACAGCTGCATGCTTTCAATGATTCAGATTAGGTAGGATGTTATGACACACGAGTATCCACTAGTGGGTTTTGCTTTCGCCTTGGTGATTCATATATATCATGGCTCAACAAGAAGCAGCCTACAGTGGCCACTTCCAGCTGTGAGGCTGAGTGTACAGGGCAGCTTTTACAGCCACAGTTGAGTGTGTGTGGCTCAGATGTCTTATGGTGGCTGATTTGGGTGTTGGAAAGTCGTCTAGCACTACGATTTTCACTGATAGTAGCCAGAGCGCATTAGTAGTTGCGAATTGTTAGACATCATCTCCTTCTTGCTAGCTTCTTGTTTGGTGTCCTATTTTAGCGTCTAGGGACTGACCATGTTAGTCAGAGGGGATGGTTACCATTCACATATATTTTACCCATATTTATCCCCCATTTATGTTACTGGGTATTTTCCCAGTCGTGTAGGCACTTTATCACTAGTCGGCTGCCTTCATGTAGGCATATATATAGCCGGCATGCCTCCCTCATATCTCACTGCTTGTCTAGCTGCAGTCCCTCACATACGAGGTTCTCCCCTCTTTCTCGGGACATGTACGAGGTTCTCCCCTCTTTCTCGGGACATGTATTCCTTTTGGTGATGATATTGAGAGCAGGTTCTCACCTGTGTTTCCTCTCCATCTCTCTCTCTCACTCTCTCTCCTGTGTTTCCACTTTCCCTTCTTCTGCTGCACATTCTATCATGGTATCAAAGCGCCGGTGATTGTCAGTGTTGGATGCTCCCTCCTCTACCTCTTGATTTCTGCGTTTCTCTCTGCCTATGGACAGATCTGCATTTTTTCATGCATTGAAGCTTGCGTTTCAGTTCTTCAAGGGCTGATTCATCCCCAATTTAGTGGGCTGCAGTCCCTCTTCATCAGGGCGTTAGTTGTTGGCAGCCTTTAGGCGGCCTGATAGGGGCGTTTTTTTAGGACAACATACCTACCCTTTTGGGCGGCACCTTTCAGGGTTCTCAAGTGACTATTTTTCCAGGTCTGGGTAGCAACATTACTGTCCCAATAGGCTGCATCTCTGGCCTATTTGGGCCTGCTTTCCCATGCCCTATTCTTGGAGCTCTCTGGGCTCCAAGAATAGGCCTCTTCACAAAGGGCCTTCTATAGGCCCTAGGCCAATGCCTGTCCCTTCTGGTTATCTTGTGCCATCCTCCCCCCTGATTGTACTTGTTCTCTGCATTAGTTCTTGATCTGAGGCTTCAGCATTTCCATACTCAACCCATTCTACAGCCCGAACACCTCTGCGTTTTCAGATTTGTAGCCATGGTTGCTACATTTTTCCTGAACTGATCTTGCTGGTAGCTCTACCTTCACCTAGGCTTCATCTGTTGGACCCGAAGGTACCTTCTCTTTAGCATTTTTCCTCATAGGAGGTGTGGACATTGGTTGACCTGAATTTTCAGGTTTGTAGCCCTTGTTTAGCTGCGTTTTCTTCTCCAGTGGACACAGATCACTTACAGAGGGGGTTTATTGTTTGGATTGTGGCTTTGGAGGTAGTTTGGTACTTGAGGAGGATTCTGAATTTCAAATTTCAGTCTGCGTTTTGCTGATTTTGGAGCATCTATACCTGTGTTTTGTTCTTGGCCTACACGGTTTCCCAATTTCTACATGTTTGTTGCCTTCTGTTGGTGGTGGAGTGCTATTTTTTGTTGGAGAGCAGTGTTTTGGCTATGTTTTGCTTCCCACTGAAGTTTTCTACACTCAGGGGGAGAGGGGAACCTAAAAGTGGCCTCTAAATCTTCATGATCCATTTTTCAAGTTCATCAGAGCTTGTTAAATCTAGTGGCCATCTCAGATTCCATTGTTACTAAATGGCAGGCACCATTCGATCTTTGGATACACAAGGTGAAATATATGGGTAAAGTGTGGATGACATGGTGGACAGTTCAACAGAGCTTATTAAATCTAGTAGCCATCTCAGAATCTATTGCTACTAAATGGCAGGCACCATTTTCTAAGCAACAACAACTCATATTACTGATGGGCTTCAGCTCATAGTCCCTTGCACAACGTGGCTTTTGATTGGACCCAAAATATTGGTCTCTGAATATGGATGCCGAAGAAGAAGTATTGGATGATTTCTATGATGTTATCAATTCAGTGTATCCCGACTCAACAGTTGCAAAGCGAGTCACCATTAGGGAACTTGACCTCAACATTCTCTATAACTTGAGGGACCCTCATTCACGTCTAAGTCAAAACCCCCCTCAAAAATCACTTTAGGGTCATCAATTCATTGGTAGAATGCCATGCTGTCTCTTCTAACTACTCGAAATAGCCCCTTACTTTGACAAGGTCTCAACCTTCCAAAACCAATCATCATGGGGATCGGATCTCCCTCTCACCCTGGACTTCATTCAGTCCTACCACAACATAGACAATTTAGGAGGGGAGAGGTTGAGATGCCAGAGGGTTGCATCATAGAAGGATCCCTCTCACTAATGAGGACCTCATTTGAACAACTCATGGGCGGCCACACCTCACCAAAATTCCACAGTGGGAAGGGAGCCATTAGCCAAGGTTTGGCACTCGATCACCAAAGAACATGAATAACTTTTACTTTGAATCTATGTTCCATGCCACCTCGAGTGTCTACTACCATGAAGGCTACCTAAAGCTTATCACCAATATGCTTTGCATCCAATTGTAGACATTGGTCCCAAACCACACCACTTACATTGGCATATCATGAAGCATCCACACCTTTCCACCCCAATAGTTGGGTAACATGAGGATGTGGTCACCATTAGGAAGGAGGATATATTAACCACTTTGTAGGTTAACATGTTTCAGGTGCTTTGCCATCTTACCCGTTTGAATGGGCACTTATCTTTTGTAAGATGGTGCTAGAATATATAAAATGGCCTTACCTTGAGCGCTTAATGTCAAATAGGGGAAGTCTAAGGAGTTCATGTATATACTTGCTTAAGACTAGTAATTAGTGGCCAAAACATTTCTAAATTTGGCTGACCTAGTGTGAAAACTTATCACTTTACAGAAGTCAATTTTGAAAATACTTGTGAACTCTTCTCTTCTCTATTCTTTCTTGCATGTATGCTATTGCTTCTTAATATGTTACATTCCCGTAACGCCGCTACGGGCATTACCACAAGAGGGGACGGCCTCTGGCTCACCACCCAGCCATAGAGGAAGAATGAGGATTGCCCCTCATCCCCCAGGCTATATAGTGTGTGGCCTGCCGTCCACACTAGCCTGGCCGCCCATGACTCCGCATGGGCGTCCTCTCCCACTGAACCCCGGACATGGCCATCCGGTCTGCCGTCGGTCTCACAGGCATTACAGCCTACGTGACATTACCCCCCCCTTAAGAAGAGTTTTCGTCCTCGAAAACATACTGGGGAAACCTTTTGGAAATTGCACTGCGGCGTTCCCAGGTTGCTACTCCTCATCCCTATCTGTCCATTTAACAAGTACCTCCTGGTACACTTTATGTCGGATTGTCCGTCTCGATACCCAAGAATCCTTTCCGGTTCATGTGGTATCTTTGGTGGAGTGATCAATTCCACCAAAATCTCTGGAGAAACTGCGTTCTCTAACCCGTGAACTGATTTCTTCAGTTTACTGACATGGAAGACAGGATGAACTTGAGAACTCTCCGGTAACTCAAGTTTGTAGGCTACGTCCCCAATCTTCTTAAGGACCTTGAAAGGACCGCAATATCTAGGAGAAAGTTTATCACACTTTTCCGTTTTCATGGTTGCTGACTGCGCAGGAACCTTAAAAAATACAAAGTCACCTTCTGCAAAGGTCACTTGTCTGCGTCCTTTATCTGAAATGTTTTAGCGCGATTCTGTGCGCTACGAATGCTCTCGCGTGCAGCTTTGAGCATATTATTCATATCTTCAAGGGAATCCTTGACAGATTGAATCTTCTCCTTTTCTAGGCCTACAGCCATTGGAGATCTCGGCTGGAATCCATACATTAACATGAATGGTGTAAATCCAGTCGTCGACGAGCTGAATGCTTGGAGTTGTTATAAGCAAACTCCAATATGGGCAAATATTCTTCCCAATTTGATTGCTTCTTACTTACATAAGAACGCAACATATCCTCGAGTATTTGGTTAACTTTTTTAGTTTGACCATCAGACTTCGGATGATCTACCATACTCATACTCAGAGTAGTATCCAACTTTTTGAAGACTGCCCTCCAAAAATGATTGTTGAACTTTCTATCTCTATCCGACACTATATCTGCGGGCAGGCCATATAGCTTGTAGAGATGTTCAATAAAGAGTTTTGCCAACTCTGGCGTTTTAAAAATTTTTTGTGGTAATAAACTTTGCCAGTTTAATTCACCTGTCCACTACCACCCACACCGAGTCATTCCTTCGACTCGTCTTGGGTAAACCGGTAATGAAATCCATGGAAATGCTTCCCATTTCCCTTGAGGAATCTCCAGCGGGGACGGAGAGTCCTCCAACCTTAAAACGTTCATGTTTATTGACCTGGCACTTACTGCATTTCAGCACATAAGTCTGGACGTTCTTAAACAAACTAGGCCAATAAAACTGTCTTTTTACTAGTGCATAGGTCTTCGAATCCCAGGGTGACCCGCACTTGGACTATCAAAACTATACCCCAAAGGCTCGGCTAGCCTCTCCGGACTAACTCTCGCTTCGCTACCCGCCGCACCTACGGCCAGTTTCTCCGGACTAGCATTACGTGCCGGCAAGGAAGGTGGGCGCGGCTGTGACAAAGTGCGTACACGTACAGCACGCCAGACCTGTGTAAAGACCTGTGTAAAGACAGGATCATGCTCACACAAGCCATGATTTGGTATTTCAACCAAAACCCCAAGGCAAATTTCATGCCTTGATTTTGCATCATGTCATTAGCACAGAAGCTAATGTACTGGAGAGCACTCTAGTAGCGCAAGTTCTTAGACTATGCTACTAGATATTTGTAGACTACGCTACCATGTTGTATTACCAACTTGTTAAAATTTCTCGTTGGAAAGCTCTACGGCCAATCTAATCATGCATCACAAGGATTAGTTCCAAAGCTGAGAGATACTTCCTCTCTTAGAGTAACATCTTTGCACAAGCATATGCTCTAGAATCTTGTTGAGTTTCTAACTACCATCAATCTACGGATGGTTAAACTCCACTCTAACTCAGAGTAAATGTAAGTTTTGAAAATTTTCCTTCAAATATAACAATCAAACTTCCTATCTCTTATGCCATACTATATCTGCGGGCAGACCATATAATATGTGGAGATGTTTGATAAGGATTCTTGCACCACTACGGGTGTCTGGAGTTACATCCAATCACTTACAACTCTTTGTTGCTATTACCAGACACATCCCTTCAAGTATTATCTGGACTCACACAACTATTCGAGTTTATGTGATATTTGAGGATATCCCTCCTTTCCCTCAAGAAAGGTTTTTGTCCTCAAAAACTCTACTCTCAAGCGGACTACGCGCTAGTGTCATAGGTCCAAGAACAAATCTAGACCGTGTTTAATATCATATGTTATATTCTTGAGTCCTTCCAAGAAACTTTTAAACATCTTGCAACGAAGATGTGGTATAGTGTCTACGCACATATGGTGGTACTTTGATAAACTGATTTGCAACAGATCAGTGGTTTCACACTTGTAACAAAGTGCTTCATTGTTGCATTTATTACCCTTCATAAGCGGTTACACACTTATGAATCATTTGGGTGGGTTGTACCATCTATCAAGAAAAATTCCAAACTACTAATAACCACATTATCAATCCACAGATAATGACTGAGCTTGCTGCTGCGAAGCCATAGGTTGCTAGATAATTGATGGTAATTACACAAGCCCAATGTCTCATTACATCATACATTCAATATAAATGCAAACATCACAGTACTTCGTGATGATGAATTTAGGAATTTCATCCTATCCCTGTTTGGTGTTGGTATGAAGTATAACTATGAGAACATTATTTGCTGCCTCCTCATTATAGCGGCAAAGCTACCTACCCATCACAGGTGGCAATCTCTACCAAGCTATAACCAATAACAAGCAAATAAACGAGTATTCTTGTTAGAACTTCATAACCATATCTCACACCAAACTTATAATCACTACGGATTAAATGCCAGGGCTTGCAAAATTGAATGTTATCTGATAGGTAGAGGGTATCATCAAACTACGGATGACCTCGACAACTCACTAGGACTAGTGATGTGTAACTTTTAAGTTACTCCACTCTCCTTGTTTATTCCATACCATCGAACAAATCAATCCCTCGATTTGAGCAACGTCAACATATTTATGAGTACCTCGATACTCATGGATTGTGGTTCGGTAATTTAAAATGTTGATCTAGAGTATCTTTCACTCGAGGATCTTAATGTTATTAGCAGTTATGTATTAGTAGTGAGTAACTACGTACCCACTATCATCACACTAGTAGCTCCATGCTAGTCTGTGAGTAACTCCGTACCCAATGGCGTACCTCCCCCGAGTGGGAGTACCATATACAGCCATCTATAACAAGATGCTTAAGTCACTTGCTGCTAAGAAGTGACTACACAAATTGACCCCTCCATTGCACATTGCAGTACAATTTCTGGTATTACAACACAAATTTTTGGACGTCCTTATCATAGAGGTCAACTTAAAAACTAGTGCATAGGTCTTGTGGAGTCTCGGCTGACCTAACCACACCACTGGTGACTTCCTACAAAAAATGTGGCACCGAAGTCACCACCTATGTACTTTAACTCCGTAAAGTACATGGTCTTCATCTATTGTCTATGGAAAGTTGTAAAACATTCCTGCGATGGATTTTTATCACCCTAAAATTATTGTGCACTATTTTAGTGTGAAGAGCTTTTTTTTTTTTCCTGGGTACCATGGTTCACCCCAAGCTCATCTGTTGCTAAATTCTCCGATTTAACAAAAGATATGTCTGCCTCCGAACACTCCAGTTCAGCCCCAGACTTTGAGTTTACTTCTTAACACTCCGGTTAAGTCAAAACTCACCAGATACAGTAGGATTTACCACTAAGCTCTCCGGCTTAGCCTCCTATCCTAACTCAGCCTGAGTTTATGTACACTACATATGTCGGATCCGATACTAACAACAACCAGGCTCATCTGGAGTGAGATACTACTCACTATTGCCATGTAAAACCTTATTAAATCCATGGAATGCTCCACTCATTCCCAAGGGGTCTTACGACTTATAGGGTTTACACGCACATGAACTTTGTAAGCAAAATAGCCTGTCATGCAATATTACAATTGCTTATGTAGGAAAGTAATATATTTCCCAAATTTATATGGTAGCATGTGCTCACACAATCGCACACTTATGTTGAACATAGGCAAGACTACACTTGCAAAATGCTATAGGGCGTCCCCCATGCATGAAATTGTCCAACCAAACTAGTCTTACTGCTAACCTCTAGATTTAGATCACTCCGGAACTAAATCACTCTATTAGCACTAGTACACCATCATGGTCTTGCTACCTAGAGCTTCTCCGAACTCTGTAACTGGGTTTTATCCCAACTTATGGCTATATTTGGTAATTTTCAAAGTTCAAATTTTATCTTGCACACTTTATCACTACAAACAAGTGTACATACAGACCTGCCAAAGAGTCAAGTTACATGCACAAGCCTTGGCATCCCATTCCACCAAGACTACAATCGATTCCGTGAGAATTTGATGTCCCATACCATCAAATTACCACCAAACCAATTGATGTGACATATAAAAAGGCTCTTTCCCCCCTCGAAAGATCACCACAAACTCTCGAGCAGTGGGATGTCGACGCATGGCAATAAAAAGAAGAGAAAACCATGCTAGTAAGTTTAAGAACAGTTCTCTTCGATCAACTTCTATAAGGGCATTGAGCATTACATCTCAAGACTATACCCCTTCAGATTTACCTTTGATTTCTACAAATCAATCCTAAATCTGCTATTATTATCTAGGCGTATGCTAATCCCTTAGATTAGTACTCCTAGATAAACCATTCAATTGAGTACTGCTAGCCCCTTTATCCCAAGTAATACACACCTTAGGGATTACTTTTACAAGGCAATCTACGTGACTAAATCAAACTAGTCACTACTCTCTAGGCCCAAGTAGTGACACTATTTGTTACTACCAACAAGGGCCAGCTTGCTTCTACGGGCCAAGGCTCTCGTGTTGCTACAAACAGTAAGCAACTTGTTTGGACACAAGGCATAACCACATCAAGACTACGCTTGTACATGGTTCTCATTTGCCAAAGTTTATCACAATCTTCTAGCAACTGTTAAAAGACTGTGAAGGGTTATGAGCACTTCGGCTCAATTAGGCTTACCTTGATTTCTCGTGATAAGCACTTCGTCTAATTTGGGCACAACTGACGCCACTGCTGCCGGTCCTCTTAGCCCAAGTAAAACACACCGCAGTTTTAGATTTACACTATAGCCAAACTACGTGACTTTGATGGTCAATACTAAGTCTATACTCAGCTTAAATTTAGTCTCTTTGAACCAAATGTGTGATCACCACATGTGCTACCCTCAATTCACTTCGAACTAGGACCAAGTCACTCCGGACTAGACCTGAGTGGTGACACTGCAGAGAAGGTGTGTCTACAGAAGAACACATTTGTTTGTCACTACAAAACAAACACAAATTTGTCCGAACAAAAACTTTAACTCTAGCAAGACGACGTTCGCAAAAGTGGAAATTGAAATCTGGCGAGGCTACGCTCCCAGCGTCTAACACTAGTCATGTCTAGAGAGTACGTTGCTAATGGGGTCATGTGATCAAGGCTACTAGCAGGTAATCGACAAACGCGACCTCAATCCCAGCTATCTTAAATGCCATTGACCAATTTTAGAAGTCATGACCATGGCAAGACTGCGCTTGCAAAAGTGTCTCTACGGACTACACTTGTTCGTCATAATGGACCACATCCAAGTAGACATTTTTCATTGGGTCTAAGCACATTGGAGTCACGAACTTCTTCTTGTGGACTTTCAACAAGAACAATGTGTCTGATCTGCTCTCATATTACTTTGTGGTAAACCACATGGTTAAACCACTAACAGAGAGAATTTATATCATGTATTTATGTATTGTCAACGAATACTTCTCGAACTACGCGAGAACATTACCATCGATTTCCCTCTTGCCACCTTAAAAAAAATTCTAGTGCACTACGGCACAATGTGGGTATGAGTGCACTTACGACGTGACACCAACATGTGCACGCCATGACATGACTTGTGTGTGCAAGACTGTCAATAGTTCAGCAGACATGGGCACGCTACGGCACCCTTAGACGTACGTGCACCGCACGAGCAAGTGCGTTATGCCACAAATGGCCAGGGTGCACTACGGCACGACTGTGCCACACTTCTCCCAAAGATATAACTCCAAGTGTTGGTACCAGTTGTGGACGCATTGGTAGAGTCCAACCCAATCGTGTCGTAGTGTACGTATACCCTCATGTCTGATTCGTGCCGTAGTGCACATGCCGCTACGGGCATTACCACAAGAGGGGACGGCCTCTGGCTCACCACCCAGCCATAGAGGAAGAATGAGGATTGCCCCTCATCCCCCAGGCTATATAGTGTGTGGCCTGCCGTCCACACTAGCCTGGCCGCCCATGACTCCGCATGGGCGTCCTCTCCCACTGAACCCCGGACATGGCCATCCGGTCTGCCGTCGGTCTCACAGGCATTACAGCCTACGTGACATAATAAATAGGATTGCTTGTAGGTTGCTCCCTTGCATTAGCTTCTTCTTCATCTCCTTTTATGAAAGACATTCTCTTCTCTGCCTTAGAGAGCTCTACCTTCAACCTCATAGCCATGGAGCATTTTGGTGTGACAATGAAGTGAGGATGCAACGGATTAGCTACCGCACACCCACATCGAGGAATTGTATTGTGGGGGCTCAAAGGCAAGACCCAACGACACATATGGTAAGGATTAGTTTTGGTATGAACATGTATATTGAGCACATTAGTTTTGGATCATCCACAATATATATATTGTAATATTTGTGGAACTTTTCTAGAACTATGGCGTAGAGGGAAAAAAGCAAGGTGGGTCAAAGCGTCATAGACCTTTTTCCCAATAAGGTAGAGTAAAGATAATCCTTTTCTGGTATTGAAAAATAGTTGAACAACCTTCATATTAAGTGTTGAATATATAATTGTATAAAAAAATCCATTGCTTTAAATAAAGATGAGGGACTTCTCAATTCTATCTAGGAAAAATACAATATTTATGTACATTTCTACCTTGAACTAATTATTAAGATACCATTATTAGGTTTTAAAAAAGTAGTTTTTATCAAGCCCAAGGCAAGTCTCTTGTGGCATTTCAAGAATCTTCTAGGATTTTCTTCTCTAGGCTAACGTGGTTCATTATATAAGTCTATATTGCATCAACTTTTGAAATCTTAGGATCACACACACACACACACACACACAAATTAGAAGGTTCATTTTTCTACTTTCTCCTTTTGAAATCTTGGGATCACACACACACACACACACATTAGAAGGTTCATTTTTCCACTTTCTACTTCATTAATTAGTGCCTTTGTTTTAATAGTGAATATGCTAGTATAAGTGCTAGCATGTATACATATTTTCATGTTACTACATACATAATGTATGCTATTATGCTGACTAATAACAATGCTACCATGTACATATATTGATGTTACATATTTGCATATATACTATGGTACTAAATGTGTACATACTAATTAAAAAAGTAGTACACTCTATTTGATTAAAATACGGTTGAAGATATAGTCATTTTTTTCTCTTACCCATGGCCCCATTCAAAGCCCATTCATCACACCAATGCCATATTTTCACTCCTCCAGTGGTCCTCCTTTGCCTCCCCTTTTTTTCTTTTTTATATGATGCTTTTTGCCTATCCCATTTGTAAAAAGATCACCACATAGGGCATATCAAGGCAAAGACTCATGGTTTGCAAGATTAAAATTATTAAAGCTTAATTAAGAAGAGCTAAGCAAAATGAAAGTGAACTCTTATGAAGGTGATCAACTCGTAATCATTCTCATTGCTAATCAAGATCTAAGTACAACCTTGTATACCTCGAAGAAATCATTAATGACTCAATTTTTTTGCACTCCATTGCCTAGCACAAAACATCTGGCGAGCACTTTTCATGTGCCTTGTAAAGACACCTTTACCTTCATCCATTCACATGTGCCTCATAAAGACACCTTTACCTTCATCCATTCACATGTACTAATAACCTTTAGCAATCAACCTTTGATGAACACTGTATAGTTTGGCATTTTCCTCTAAGCTAAACCTTTGATGAACATTATATAGTTTGGCATTGTCCTCCAAGCTAATCTTAAACATTCTTTGCTCAATGATAAATTAGAGAAGGTCCTTAAAAACCAAAAAATATCTTTTTGCTACATGTATAATGGCTACTAATGCTTGTATTGTTGGAAGAGCAAATTACCCAATAATTCAAGTCATAGACACATAACAAAGAAAAATCAATACACAAGATTGTGTCCAATTTGTCCCCACACAAGAGTGAGCCTATGCTTCTTCTTGTTGTATTTTTTATCATATTCACTTAAAATAGCTTGTGGGGCTCAAAATAGCTTCCACTTTTACAAATATGTCAATTTCAAACAAAAATAGCTTGCTTTATTAAACGTACAAGTCTATCTACTCAAAATAGGCATGAATTCTTAACCATATGAATATGTACAACCTTTGTAATAAAATCAAATGTCCATAAGGAAGTTTTGACATGTCCAAATAAATATATCCAATGCCAGTAAATATGAACGCCACCTAAAATGGAATAAATGACACGTGTTGCACAAAATCAAGTAATAATTTGTCCCGACACCCAAAGTCGAGTGTCTCAAAATCTTCTTGACCACCACCACCAGCTCGCCTTTATTATCCAACCCAAGGATCTGCACTTACATCAACTATGTGAATCAATTAATAAATTAATTGATTAAAAATACAAATAACCATACAAAACTCAATAAATAAACCCATACTCTCATGCATGTATAGAATCGCCCGTGTACGTGTAAAGTAAGCTACGATCACCTGGATTTAGAAAGGCATCCTAATCTAAACCTATCTAAATAATGAGAAACATGTGAATATTAAACTTTATGAATTTACTCCTTATAACATGTATAGTCAAGTTCTCTTATGTAGTTCCCTAGAGTGCGTTTTATCTAAGACGTTAAGATTAAGGAGACCCATAGCACTCCCCCTAGCAACTAACATCTTGTATACATTCCAACCTTGACTTCTAAGGGGTTCATAACCTTTAGGGTCTATGCTCACAAAAGGAGTTTGAACCTGTGAGACCGTCATGTGTTGTGCAACTAGTGAGTTGCTGCTTTGCATCAAGTTTGAAGCGTTGGGGTCATCTGATGAAGTTGCATTACTAAGATAAACTACCTATTGCATGTTGGCAGAGTTATGTGGTAGTGAGGGTACTATAATCAGGAAAAGATAGAGCAATAGTATTGAGTAAGTTGGGAAGAGAAAGAAAAATACCTATCTAGTTGAGTCGGCATGTTATGAATTAATAGGAAGCACTTTGATTTGCTACTACTGTGTATCCTAACAATCTGGTTACTCTTGAGAAAGTTATTCTTTTATCTGTAGACTGCTAGGGTGTTGTAGGCTTTGCTAATGCCATCACGCAAATGGAGTTGCCTAATCAAAAGCTACCTAGTGATATTGCATTTTTTTAATCAACATAATAGACTGTTGGTGGGGTTCATTGATCCAAGTTTCTATTGATGTAGGTCTCTATGCGAGCTAGTAAAAAATGCCACTTCACTACATAACTCTGTGTGTGTGCACATGACATGCTTATGCATGTGCGCTTTACGTGAGGTCATTACTCAATAATGATTGTTCTAAATCTATGTGGAAAAATGCCTTAAAAAAATTGGAGCACTTTTAAGCAAAAAATGGAGATGAATTAAGTGCCTCTCTCTCTCTCTCTCTCTCTCTCTCTCTCTCTCTCTCTCTCTCTCTCTCTCAGCTTACCTAAATTAACACTCCCTAAGAACTTCATTAACATAAACTAATGAAGATAAGCTCTTAATCTCACACAATATTCATTTTTTTATTGAAATCTGACCATAGGGGCTCTAATATTATGATAAAAATGCAACTCTAGGGTAGATTAACAAAGCAAATACAAAAACTAATGATTATAAGATTAAGATTAATAAATCTTGATTAAGAATAGTGAAGCAAAACAAAAAACACTTATCAAAGCGATCAACTCATAATCATTGTCATTGCTAATCAAGCACACCAACTACAACGTTCTCAACAGCTCCAAGAGAGCATTCAAGACTTACACTTTTGGACTCTATCGCACAACTTATGTGCCTAGAACTTTTCATGTGCCTCATAAATACATCTTCACCTTTACCCATTTACATGTGCTGATAACCTTTGACAATCAACCTTTAATTAGCATGAGATGATTTGGCATTGCCCTCCTCTAGGCTGATTCGACATTCGTATGCCCTTGTCTTGCTCCTTTCACTACACATATGCTCTCTCCTCCACTCCTCAAGTGGTCCTCCTCACCTCCCCCATGGCTCTCCCTATATCTATCTACATAATGTTATTTGCCCATCCCATTTATGTGCCCATTCCCACCACCTTGCTACATATATTCGTTCTTGTCATTATCCTCTATTTGTAGACACCGTCACTATCTCTAACATAACATCGGGCTATTCACACACACACACACACACACACACACACACACACACACACACACACACACATAGATAGACAGCTAAGAGAGAGAGAGAGAGAGAGAGAGAGAGAGAGAGAGAGAGAGAGAGAGAGAGAGAGAGAGAGAGAGAGTTGTACTTTCATGCGGAGGTTACATGTAGGCTCTTACTAAAAATCCTTTAAAAAAATCCTTAAAAAAACAGTTCTCATGAAATTTAAAGATATTTTAAAACCAAAAAACCCTAGTTTAATGCTCTGATGCATATCCTCCATTTTTTAACTTTTGCTTTGTAAAGAATTGGTGACTATACACATAAAGCTCCCCCTTAACACCACCTACTGATGATGAGTATTCTCCATTTCTTACTTTTGTTTTTTTAAGAATTGGCTTGGGTAGGTACACTTAAGCAGATTGAGAAGGCTACCAACATAAGCCCGTCCATTTTCTTGTTACACATGCCGCTCACCTCTTGTTTTGTATGGCTAATAATCCCAAGTGATGTGCTAGAGATGCTTGCCCATGATCATCTTTAACACAACCTTCAAAGCTGTAAACAACTTTTTGGAGGTTTTGTTTTGTACTCTTAGTTTTTCACAATAGTGGTTAACCTCAAACGAGTCTGAGAAGAACAACTCTTGTATTATTGAACCAAGGCTACAAATAGGTAGAACATAAGTAGCTGGTGGTGCTACACAAAGACCAGTACATACTTTGCATTGGTTGTGTAGGGTGTTTATAGCCCCTAGACAAAACACCAATATAGTTGTTGACATAGGACACAACATTGCAACGTTGAGATGCGTCAAGGCTTTAGGTTTCCTTGGCCTTCATGACTCCCCCTAACTTCATGGGTGTTGTGTAGTGTTTTTAGGCTGGATACATACATTTGTTTACCCACTCTAGGGAGACGATCCTCGAAGGTGGCTATCACGTCCGAAGTTTACAACTCGGCCTTGGACTTCAAAATTTATGAAATTGAAGGCAGAACCGTGGCCTTCATTTGAAACCCATTACTCAGAAAAATTCACTTGGGGTAGCCATATATAGAAACTAAATTTTAAAGGTAGGTTTCCTATGAGGTTTTGGAAGGCAATGGCGCTCGTTGAGGCGGCAGCACCCAATAGCCATGACAGTCGAGAAGGATGATGATGTATCTATGGGTCATGGAGGATCTTTGTCATGAAAGATCCATGCTAGGTAGACATCATGGAATTATGGTGGGTCACCTTAGATATTGGTGTAAAACCGAGATGACGTGGCATGCAAGTAATGTGGGGCCAGGAGGAGAAACCACGTCAGCAATTGTGAGCTGGCACTACTTTTTGACCAGGGTAGTCGATGGTTTTTCTACAGTGCCTTTTTACTGGACACACAGAGTGTCACACGGTCTCGTCTCTTCAAGTCTGAATTGCGGGTGCATGACACATGTGTGTCGGATGTCCCTGCCTGAACCTGCAAGTTTCTTTCCTCTTTTTCCAACTGAGCTCAGTCCTGAACCCTAACATCTTCTCTGCAGCGAAAGGAGCTCTTGCCTTCTCAGGGTACATTTCGACAGTACGCCATGCCAGAACGCCTGGCCCAAGCAGCCTTCTTTAGCGTCCATAGACAGCGAGAAGGACTTTACCTTCTCTGACAGGGTACATTGTTGCTCTTTCCCTTTCGTCTTCGTTTCTGGCTAGATGGCCATCTGGTGATGGTGATCTTTCATGCAGACTTATCTCTCTCTTCTGCGTTTGCTCTGCGAGAACACTAGAAAATCGTTTTGCTTGCAACACTGGAGATGGTGAACGGCGACACTGAAACAACGTGCGGCTCTCTACTCCGGGAACTGCAGGTGCGAGCGATTTTCTGCTGTCGTTATAGGGCTTTCTGTATATGTGTTTGTTCGTGTTGTGTAGTGTGGAAGCTTTGGTGCTGCAAGGAAGTTCAAGTGGGAGGGGTTTTATGGGAAGCAGCACATCTGGGATGAGGTCGGGGAGAGCGACGCGGAGAGGGACCAGATGCTACTGCAGCTGGAGGAGGAGTGCTTGCAGGTGTACAGGCGGAAAGTCGACCAGGCCAGCGTCGCTAGGGCTCGCCTGCACAAAGCTCTTACAGACTCCGAGGCCGAGCTTGCCTCTCTCATTTCTCGTCTCGGTGACCGGCCTTTGCTTGGACGGGTAAGCCCTTGAGACTTTTCCCTTGCATCCCCCCTCCTTGCCCCATCTCCTCTCAAGCTTACAGTACCAAGACTTCTGTTTTCTCCAAGATCGAACATCAGGAGGAAATGTTGTTATAGCCCAGATCTCTTTTCTTTCTCAGCTAGAAAACACAATGTAAGAGCAACTGGATGCTGCATAACCACACTTCGTTGCTCTCAGATCTTGTTTCTTTGTTTGTTCCCTCTCCAGGCAGAGAAGCGTGTGGGAACTTTGAAAGAGCAGCTGACTGCCGTACAACCACAGTTGGATGACCTGCGACGGAAGCAGGAAGAGCGCATGCGACAATTTGTCGATGTGAAGGCACACATTGAGAGAATCACTGTTGAAATACTAGGTTCGGCTCAGCCAAATAACAATGGTGCATACTCTCCTGACACTGAGGAGGATTTGTCCTTGAGAAGGCTTGATGAGTATCATGCTCAGCTACAAGCCCTTCAGAAAGAAAAGGTTAGCAAAAAATTTAAAAATGTCCCTGTACTCTTTAAGTTGTATTTGCCAGTGGCTATAGCGATGACACATTTTTACGTCATGCAGAGTGAACGGTTGCATAAAGTTTTGGACTATGTGAACACTGTCCATGAGCTTTGTGCTGTCCTTGGCATGGATTTTTTTAAGACTGTCACAGAAGTGCATCCAAGTTTGGATGAATCCACATCTGGCCAGTCCAAAAGCATCAGCGACGATACCCTTGACAGGTTGTCCAAGACGGTTAAAGCTTTGAAACAAGAGAAAAAGCAACGAATAAAGAAGGTATGTGAACTGGTCTTAAAAAGCATCATCCAGCTCCATGAAAACCTTGAGCTTTTGAGCTACCTTTTTGTTAGTACTCATCCATTCTTTTCTAATCCAGCTTCAAGACTTGGGGACGTCCTTAATTGAGATGTGGAGTCTAATGGATACCCCGTTCGAGGAGCAGCAGTTGTTCCAACATGTCACCTGCATCCTCAGCATGCCTGAGGATGAAATCTGTGCTCCTCAGGCCCTTGCTCTTGATAACATCGAACAGGTTGAGCTCATGTAATCAAAATGTGACAATTTATTCTATTGGTGCTGTAATGATGTTGCATGCTTTTCAATCTTTAAACTGAGCAGGCATAACTGATGGCTTTCTGATAACATTTTGGATAAATCAGGCGGAGGTTGAAGTTGAAAGGTTGGATACACTGAAAGCAAGCAAAACCAAGGAGCTGGTCATGAAAAAGCAAGAAGAACTTAATGAAATTTACAGACAAGCTCACATGGATCCTGATCCCAACACTACGCAGGAAAAGCTGATGGCTATTATTGATTCTGGTGGGTGTTGTACTGGCAACTGTGCAGTTTTCAGAACCCTGTCATAGAGGGTCAAAGCAGTTGCTTTTGTGAATAGGCCATTTCTGTTCTATGTTTTGTGTGAGATTGATGTCATTATGGGTTTTTTTCTGGTTTAAGGTATGTTTGACCCATCTGAACTTCTGGCAAGCATGGATCACCAAATTAGCAAGGCAAAAGATGAGGCACTCAGTAGGAAGGAGATAATGGAAAAGGTGGAAAAATGGATGACAGCTTGCGAGGAGGAAAGTTGGCTTGAAGATTACAGCAGGGTAAAAGCCAGAGGCATTCATGAGATTTCAATCAACAGAGGCTTTTGGTCAAAGCCTTGCATGTCTGTATGGTATCAACAGAAGTTTCACTGTTCTGCCTGCATATACTACTGTGATATGTTTAAAATTGGTAATGTGCTTCTTTCAGGATCAGAACAGGTATAATGCGACCAGGGGGGCACACCTAAACTTGAAGAGGGCGGAACGAGCTCGAGTTACCGTGAACAAATTGCCAGGTTTGTTTTGTAGCATGGATTGCATCTTTTAAGCTGATTCTTCGTAGTTTCACTTGCTCTTTGATTTTCTTTACAGCCTTGGTTGATTCCTTGGTGGTAAAGACCAGAGCATGGGAGGAGGAGAATGGCTTCCCTTTTGTGTACGATGGGGTAAGCATCCCACAATAAATCTGTCTTTGTACTGCCGTCTTGTCTTTGAACTCATGCTTTTGTATTTGATGGAATGTCTGCAGGTACACCTGCTGGACATGCTTGACGAATACAGTTTATTGCGGCAAGAAAAAGAAGAGGAGAAAAGGCGTGCACGGGTATGTTTTCAATCACTTTGTATGAGTTTGTTTTTGATGTTTGTGATCTTTTCTGTCCATACTACATGAGTTATTTTAATGATAGTGTAAAATTTTGCAGTTTTCACTTGCTTACCATGTACTTTATATGGAAATGGCTTTCAGGATCACAAGAAGCTACAAGAGCAGCTAATCACTGAACAGGAAACATTCTTTGGTTCAAGATCAAGCCCCAACAAGCCACTTAGTGCAAAAAAACCTCCTGGTGCTCGTACGAATGGATCTGTAGATGTGTCAACTAACAGGCGTCTCTCTCTTGCTGGGGGGATGCTACAACCAGGCAATACAGACATGCTTGTTCCCCGTGTGAATGGTGTTACTCCTGTGCGCCTTGGGAAGGATGGGAAACGAGAGAGGTCCCGGCCTGTTGCACCTGTGAATTTTGTGGCCCTACCAAAGGAAGACAGTGTGTCGTCACCCTCTGTCAATGGATCTGAACCAGTATCTCCCATAGAGGTCTAAGTGTTCCTTCTGCTGTCTCCTGTCTATCCAAGTGAAAGGGCACGCTATTGCATGAAAGCTAGCCCTAACTTGGGTCACAGCTACAACCTTTCCGCTGGTGGCTGTCTAGTCTGACCCAAGCTAGTTGATGGATGTGATGGACCTTGGGCAATAGGAATTGCCCCGTGTGAGGGCGACACTGTTTGGGCATGAATGAAAGTTCTAATTGAAGTATGCCTTAAGCCATAACTCTAGATGATACATACTGACTCTTGTAGCTGTTGAATTTCGATGTACTATGTGAATTAGTAGCACGTTGTAGGAGTGCTTTTACTTCAAAATTTCAACTACTTTTAGGTGCACAGAGAGAATCACACTATCATTGCCTGTTATAGGACCTTTTTGTGCTTTCTGCATGCACCATCTGAAGTTTACGTGCTTGTCTTAACTTAAACTCTACTAGCAAGCAATTGAATTAGCTTGTGTTTTAGCTACATTGTGCCTATGTTCATCTAACTGAGTATGATCTTTGCAAGGCTACGGAGCTAGGTTGGATTTTGAGCTCTGAATAGCATGTTTTTGTCACTCATTGGGTTTTTTAAGTAGACCGGTACATAGAACTTACAGAGAATGCCACGTCCCTTTGAATTCACAGATCAACCCTCTTTGGCGAATTGTATCCACTGCAAACATCTATATCACACACGTAGACAAACAATACTTGCACATTCACAAGGGATATAAGAAAAGAAAACCAAATCCGGTTGAGAATGGAACTATGCGTTTGAGAGATTTGAGGCCTTGTGCCCAAAATGGCAATTTATGTGGAATCATTAATAACGTCTTGAGAAAGGAACTATGCGTTTGAAGCCTTGTGCCCAAAATGGTAATCTATGTGGAATAATAACGTCTTGAGCAAATCATACGGCTACAGGTCTGTCTGTAATTCATGGTGGTTACCTGTATGATGGTCTTCTTGTTGTAAGATCGCTCTTCTCCATCCTTAAGCATAGCACAAAAGTAACACCTAGTGGAGACCTTTTACAAAAATTGTGATATCACTACTTTGCATCCTATTTTTAGTGATTTAGTGAAACCAACTATTGAAGTTCAAAATCTTAAGTAAAAATTGTCATACACACGTGTGCTCTTAGATGGACGAGGGGGGGAGGGGGGGTTTTCAAGGCATCATAGAAAGGAGGAAAAATAAGACATCATAGAAAGGAGTAATTTTCTCCTCGTGCAAGAGAAAATGTTTTCATATAATACATAAATAGATCCACCACCATAAGAAGGGTCCATTCGACAAAACTACAAAAAGAAACTTGGAAGAATAATCTAATCCCAACTTTAATGGCACAAATGGCGCTTCCTGTTACATCTCATGTTGCCAGAGCCTCCAAAAGAGTCACGACACTCTAGCACCATGAGCTCCAAGATAAAGAACATCGGCCACAGTTGGAGGGAAGCTGCCAAGAAAGGTTGAGTTCTAAGCTTAAACGCCTAAGAAGAGTGCAAGAGGCTAGAGAAGAGCTCAATATGGTCAAATTAGAGACAATAAAGCTTGAGGTAGAGCTCATGGCCATAAGGTAGCTTAAGAGGTGGCCAACAAGAACCAGGAAGAAGAGCTGAAGACCCTCCAAAAAGACGTCGACAAAGCCAAAGACAAAGTGCTCAAAGCTAACAAAGAAATGGTGGTTCTCACTCACAAGAGGTGGATAGAGGAGGGTTACCTTCACAATGGTTCTCACTCATAATGGGTGGATAGAGGAGAAGCTCATGAGAGAAAGAAGCCCACAATCAAATCTACAACGCTAGATCTCACTCACTAGAGGTGGATAGAGGAACGGGGTAAATTTTGCCTCCTGCGAGAGAAAATATTTCATATAATACATAGCTTGATCCACCACCATAAGAAGGGTCCATTTTGACAAAGCTAGAAAAAGAAACCTGTAAGAATGAACTAAAGCCCAGCTTTAATGGCACAAATGGATTCCCGCTACATCTTATGTTGCCAAAGCCTCCAAAAGAGTCATGACACTCTAGCACCATGCGAAGGTAAAGACCATCAGCTATAGTTGGAGGTAAGTTGCCAAGAAAGGTTGAGTTCTAAGCTTAAAAGGCCTTAGAAGAGCTAGAGAAGAGCTCAATACAGTCAAATTAGAGACTATAAAACTTGAGGTAGAGTTTATGGCTAAGAGGTAGCTCAAGAGGTGGCCAACTGGAACCATGAAGAAGAGCTCAAGACCCTCAAAGCCAAATCCAAAGTGCTCAAAGCTAATAAAGCTACCAATTAGTTTACATAGCAAAATGCAAAGAAGGCAAAGCTCATGGACAAGGCCACCACCACCACTCTTAACTCTTTTACATAGATTTTTGATGAAGATCAAGGCCGAAGAAAAGGCATACAATGCAGTGTGGTAGCAAAAAGATTGGCTCCTTGAAGAAGCACACAAGCATATCCACACATTGAAAGATGCAATAGTAGCATCCCAAGGTCTTGATGAGTGTGATTAATGAAACCTCAATACTCTCATGATCGTGGTGGGTGGAAAATCTAGATACGTCCATGGTGGATTGCTTGTTGGTGGTGGACACTCTCCATTCCTTACACAAAAACCTATCCCTCAACCTCCTCCGATATGATGTTTTGCTTTCTGATTCCGTTGACCTACCCACTTTTCAAGCCATCCTCTCCCAAGATAATAATGCCAGCCACCCCACTCTCTTCTTGGACCTAGCCCAACCCCTCACTAACCATTCCTACTTACACTTTTCAAGCCATCCTCTCCCACAATAATAATTCTAGCCACCCATTCTCTTCTTTGACCTAGCCTAGCCCCTCACTAACCATTCCTACTTACACTATCTTCCACCCCACCCCATTGTTCCAAAACCTGACCAGGTGGTGTTTTAATTACCAATGAAGACCATTGTTGAATTCAAGCCTATGCTAAAACAAATTTCATTTGGAGCATTACCATTAGAGCCACAAAATGCAACTTCCCACAATTGTGGGTGTGCTAGCCTGCCATCATTTGCATCCTCACTTCATCACACTAGAGAGATTCCATGGATATGGGTGTGATGAAGAGATCATCCACCTAGATGGAGGTAAGAAGAGGGTTACGTTCACAGTGGTTCTCACTCATAAGAGGTGGATAGAGGAGAGTTACCTTTAGAGTGGTTCTCATTCACAAGAACAGGGGTTACCTTCACAGTGGTTCTCACTCACAAGAAGAGGGTTGCCTTCACAATGGTTTTGACTCACAAGAGGGTTACCTTCACAGTGGTTCTCACTCACAAGAGGTGGGGATAGAGGAGGAGCTCATAAGAGAAAGAAGCCCATAATCAAACCTATCACTTCATAAGAGGTGAATAGAGGAGAAGCTCATGAGAGAAAGAAGCCCATAATCAAACCTGTCGATGCATGAATCCATCACTCGATCCAAGAGAAGAGGGAAAGCTCATGAGTATTATATTGCAAGGGGTTCAACATATCATAGAAAGGGTTAAATTCTCCCTGCTGCTGCAAGAGAAATGTTTCATATAATACATAGCTAGATTTATCGCCATAAGAAAGGTCCATTTGACAAAACTACAAAAAGAAACCTGTAAGAGTAATCTAAAGCCTAATTTAATGGCACAAATGGCTTTTCCATTACAACTCATGTTGCTAAAGACTCCAAAAGAGTCATGACACTATAGGAAAAAGACCATCAACTACTACTGTTGGAAGTATGCTGCCACAACAAAGGTTGAGTTCTAAGCTTAAAAGGCCTATGAAGATTGCCCGAGTCAGAAGAAGAGCTCAATATTGTCAAATTAGAGGCTAAAAAGATTGAGGTATTACTTATGGCCATAGAGGTAGCGTAGGAGGTGTTCGACAAGAACCATGAAGGAGAGCTCAAGACCCTCCAAAAAGATGTTGAAGTAAAAGCTAAAGTGCTTAAAGCCCATAAAGCTATCAATTAGTTTACATAGCAAAAGGGAAAGAAGGCATTCTCATGGACAAGGCCACTACCACTCTTAGCTCTTTAAAATAGATTTTTGATGAAGATGAAAAGGCATATAATGCAGTGGGGTCACAAAAAGACCGGCTCCTTGAAGAAGCCCACAAGGAGATCCACACAACATTGAAGGATACAATAGAATAATCCCAGGGTATTGATGGAGCATGACTCCTGAAACTTCAACATTCTCATGACCGTGGTGGCAAATATAAATACATTGTGGTCCGCTTGTTGTTGGTGGAAACTCTTGATTTCTTCCTTATGGTGGATCGCTTGTTGTTGGTGGTGTGGACACTCTTGATTTCACACAAAAATCTATCCCTCAACCTCCTTTGATATGATATTTTCCTTTCTGATTCTGTTGATCTATCCACTTTTCTAGCCATCCTCTCCCAAGATAATAATGCCAGCCACCCCACTCTCCTTTTTGACCTAGCCCAGCCCCTCACCAACCATTCCTACTTACACTTTTTTCCACCCCAACCCCATTGTTCTAAACCTGACCAGGTGGTGTTTTTAATCACACCAGCAAAGACTAGTGTTGAAGTCAATGGCTTACCTTGCCTATGCTAAAACAAATGTGATTTGGAGCATTGCTGTTAGAGCGACATAATGTAACTTCCGATAGTTGTGGGTGTGCTACTAGAGAGCTTCCATCGATATTGGTGTGGATGAAGAAATATATCCACCTAGATGGAGGCAATAAGAGGCTTACCTTCACGGTAGTTCTCACTCACAAGAGGTGGATAGAGGAGGGTTACCTTAATTGTGGTTCTAACTCACAAGAAGAGGGTTACCTTCACGATGGTTCTCACTCACAGGAGGTGGGGATAGAGGAGAAGATCATGAGAGAAAGAATCCCACAATCAAATGTATATCACATTGGTTCTCACTCATAAGAGGTGGATAAAGGAGAAGCACATGAGAGAGAAGCTCATAAATCAAACCTATCTATGCCTAAATCCATCACTCTATGTAAAGATTCAATAAAACACAAGCAAGCAAGAGAGTAGGGAGAAGAGGGAGATATCGTAAGTATTATATTACAAGGGGTTCAACACATCATAGAAAAGGATTACTTTTCCTTCCTGCAAGACAAAATGTTTCATATAATACATAGCTAGATCCACCACCATAAGTAGGGTCCATTTGATAAAATTACAAAAAGAAACATGTAAGTAATCTAAAGCCTAAATTTAATGGCACAAATGGAGTCCCCTTACATCTCATATTGCCAAAGCCTCCACCAAAAGAGTCATGACACTTACACCATGAGCTCCAAGATAAAGACCATCACCTAACTGTTGGAGGTAAGCTGCCAATAAAGGTTGAGTTCCAAGCTTAAAAGGCCTAAGAAGAGTGTAAGAGGCTAGAGAAGAGCTCAATATAGTCAAATAAGAGATTTAAAAACTTGAGGTAGAGCTCATGGGGCCACACAGATAGCTCAAGAGGTGGCCAACACAAGAACCACGAAGAAGATCTCAAGACCCTCCAAAAAGATGTTAACAAAGCCAAAACCAAAGTACTCAAAGCCAAAACCAAAGTACTCAAAGCCAATAAAGCTACCAATTATTTTACAAACCAAAACTCAAAGATGGAAAAACTCAATGCACAAGGCCCCACCACCACTCAACACTTTTAAATAGGATTTTGATGAAGATCAAAAGGCATACAATGTAGTGCAGTAGCAAAAAGATCGGCTCCTTAAACAAACTCACGAGGAGTCCACATACTGAAGGTTGCAATAGTAGCATCCAAGGGTTTTGATGAGCTCGATTAATGAATCCTCAATACTCTCATGATCATGGTGGCAAATCTAGATACGTTGTGGACCACATATTGAGGATGTAATAGTAGCATCCCATGGTCTTGATGAGCTCTATTAATGAAACCTCAATACTCTCATGACCGTGGTGGTAAATCTAGATATGTTGTGGGACCGCTTGTCGGTGGAAACTTAATTTCTTCTCCATTGTGGACCACTTGTTTTGGTGGTGGACACTCGATTTCTTAGACAAAAACCTATCCCTTAACCTTCTCTAGTATGATATTTTCCTTTCTAATTCCATTGACCTAGCCACTTTTCAAGCCCTCCTGTCCCAAGATAATAATGCGAACCACCCCACTCGATTTCTTAGACAAAAACCTATCCCTTAACCTCCTCTGATATGATATTTTCCTTTTTGATTCCATTTTGACCTAGCCACTTTTCAAGCCATCCTGTCCCAAAATAATAATGCCAACCACCCCACTCTCTTCTTTGACCTAGCCTAGGCCCCTAACCAACCATTCCTACTTATACTAGCTTCCACCCCACCCCATTGTTCTAAACCTAACCAACAATGTTTTTAATTTATCAATGAAGGCCAGTGTTGAAGTCAAGATCTTACCTTGCCTATGCCAAGACAAATGTCATTTGAAGCATTACCATTTGAGCCATGGAATGCAACTTTCCATAGTTGTGGGTGTGCTAGCCCATCATTCCCATCCTCACTTCATTGTCACACTAGAGAGCTTCCCCAGGGGTATGGGTGTGGATGAAGAGCTCTCTCCACCTAGATGGAGGCAAGAAGAGGGTTACCCTCATGGCGGTTCTCACTCACAAAAGGTTAATAGAGGAGGGTTACCTTCATAGTGCTTCTCAATCACAAGAGGTTAATAGAGGAGGGTTATCTTCACGGTGCTTCTCAATCACAAGAGGTTAATAGAGGAGGGTTACCTTCACGGTGGTTCTCACTCACAAGAAGAGGGTTACCTTCATAGTGGTTCTCACTCACAAGAGGTTGTTAGAGGAGGGTTACCTTCCCAGTGCTTCTCACTCACAAGAGGTTAATAGAGGAGGGTTACCTTCACGGTGGTTCTCACCACTCACAAGAAGCGGGTTACCTTCATAGTGGTTCTCTTGTGGTTCTCACTTACAAGAGGGTTACCTTCACGGTGGTTCTTACTCTCAAGAGGTGGATAGAGGAGAGCACATGAGCGAAAGAAGCCCATAATCAAAACTTCATGGTGGATCTCACTCACAAGAGGTGGATAGAGGAGAATCTCATGAGAGAAAGAAGCCCATAATCAAACCTATCCATGCATGAATCCATCACTCTATGTAAAGATCCAATAAATCACAAGCAAGCAAGAGAGTAGGAAGAAGAGGAAGAGTTCATAAGTATTATATTATAAAGGGAAATGATTGTCCATTGCATTACCTTTGCATTACCTTAGATATAAATGGCTAGTGTCCATCCTACTAAAAAATGCTCCATAGCCACTATTTCTAGCCTTAAGAAAGTATATACATGAAGTCTATTGACTTCCCCATTTAGCGTTAAGCATAAGGTAAGGCACTTCATATATAGTCCAACTCTATCTTACGCAAATGATAGGCTTTTGTTACATGTAGGCAAGGCAAATAAGGCTAATTGCTTTATGAAAAGGCATGATAGTAGCAAGCAAAATCATGCTAAGTAGTATGGTTAATATAGCCCCTTCCAAATGGTGACCGTGTCTTCACGTCACCAACCTCGGGTGATGAAGATTTTCGGAGAGGTATGGATGGTCAAGGATATAGTTTGGTAAAGTTGTATTGCAAGATTGAGTGGTAGAGAAAAGAGACCAATCCACTTGCTTTAGCGCCTATTGGAGATAGATTTTGGTTAGCCCTTGAGGTAAAAATCTTGTTGAGGATGCAGTGTTGGTGTAAAAATGCTTGATGCGAGTTGTAAGTGGTTTGGGCCCATAAACATAGGGAAAGTGGTAGAAGGGGCCCATGCCTTTGCTTTGTGGGTTCTTACGCCAAGTCTACCTAGATTCGATTATTACTAATGGTACTCCGAAATTCTTTGGCGTGGTAATCTATGGTTTTCCAAATCTCATGGTTGTACTAGAGATAGGCTTCGTGGTGCATCTTCAATGGTGGTGAGGTTTTTGTTGTGTTGATTGTAGTCAAAGAAGTGGTTACAATCTTTGGAGATTCCTACACATTCAAAGGGGATCTAGGTGATATGTTGTACCATATACCAAGCATTTTCCCACCAAGGTTCCCCCATCTAGAGATGTACCTGGAAGGATGTCGATGGGGAGGGTACGGTGCATGCATACTATCACCATCAATTGTTTTCAAGAAGACCTATGAACCATATCTTGAAGCATGTTTGACAGATTAGCTTCTGATATCTAGGTGTACCTGCGTTTGCAATGATCTCAGCTGGGGCCACTAGAATGTACACTAGGTGAAACATCCAATTAGGAACAACAGCAAATCCCTAAGAGTCCTAGCTAATTATATAAGAATTCTACTAGTGGTGCACACCTAAATGATCACCTACAGTTGTTGCAACTAAACTTAATCAAAAGCTTGATTAGTAAACATTGTAATCTTGGCCAGATTCCCAAGTTCCGTTCACATGCTAAGAGGCTTCATTGTATAGGTGAGAAATGTCATTGTGGCAAAGTGATGGCCCTAGTGTTGGTTGTACTATTTATCGGTTCCTTCTTCCAATTTTAAGGGGAACATTACAACAAAGATAAGAATCCTCTCTTCCAACAAATATAGGAATCCTCTCTTCCAATGTTAAGGGGAACATTACAACAAAGGTAAGAATCCTCTCTTTCCAACAAAGATAAGAATCCTCTCTTTCCAACAAATATAAGAATCCTCTCTTCCAATGTTAAGGGGAACATTACAACAAAGATAGGAATCCTCTTTTCAACCTTCTGATCTAGCATGCATTGATAATTTTTCTAACGTGATCATATGCATCTTCAAATGAGGAAAGTAGGTAGCTTTATGCTTACCTTGCTAAGTATGGTTTGCTATAGTTTCCCCTTGCATAGGTGGTTATTGTTAATGCTTGTAGGCCTGCTTTATTTGCTAGTGCTTGACCTTGATCTTGGATTTGGGTTACTTGTGGTAGACCACCATAATTTGTAGGGTTTACTACTCCTATGGTTACACTACCCAGTGTGCCATTGTTAGTTGGCTATGTGTACTAGTGTAAACTTCTTGCTTGGGAGTATTAACCTCGAGACTCTAGACTACTTGGAAGATATTATTCCCCTTCTACTATGGGCTACTATGGGTGAGTGGTTATACTAGTGGAAAAGCATTGCTTGAAGAGCATGTCTTTAGATCCTCATCCCCACCCATAAATCTCCTTTGTCTCACCTCTCTACCCAAGTATTTTGATGCATCTTGATTTGTTTCTTAATCCTCTAAGTCCCAGTTCCCCCATATGCGTTTAGCATCTTAATGCGTTTCTTGATCCCCACCCCCCTTTAAGTCCCACTCCCCCCATATGTGGTTAGCTTCTTTCTTGATCCCCTAAGTTTGACTCCCCCAATATATGTTTAGCATCTTAATTTGTTTCTTGAACCTCTAAGTCCCACTCACCCCACACGTGTTTAACTTCTTGATTTGTTTCTTGATGTGCTAAGTATGACTCCCCTCTAAGTCCCATTGTCACCATATGTGTTTAGCATCTTAATTTGTTTCTTAATCCTCTTAAGTCCCACTCTCCCCATATGAGCTCAACTTCTTGGCTTTCCTCGAGCTCATAATTCTATCAATTACTTATAGATTTAGCATTCAAGTTTTCTCCCCTTCTCGAAGCTTCTATGGGCCTCCTATCATATTTGTCAAAAGATAACTTAGTTGACAAGGTTCAAGAAAGATATGAAATCTTAGAATGCTACTGCATGATGTCCCTACTTATAAATGCCAGAATCCCCTTAGACAAACCTAATGGTGTTAGAGAAAATTCTACCGGACGGATAACCCAAACATGCAACACAACTAGACGGAGACACGATTCTCTTCCTAGACTTGGTCCCACATGGCTTGGAGGTAACAATGCTCTTCCTAGACTTGGTCCCACATGGTTTGGAGTACCCAAACCTAATGGTATTAAAGACAACCCTATCGAGATGACTAACCCAAACATGAAACACAACTAGACATAAACAAGATTATCTTCCTAGACTTGGTTCCATATGGTTCGGAGCCAATAATCCATGTACACGGTTGTGCCTCTCAAGTCTACATAGCTTAAGATTGGGGAAGAAACTCAAGTATCCTAAGTTGTAGAATCTCATGTAAACTGTTAATGCATGTGAACAAATGGTCTTGAATAACAACATATTCATCAAGGCTTATGCAAGAAACAAATGACCCTCTTGCTTCACGATGAGAATCCCCCAGTGATTAACAAATTTTTCTATACATGTGGGTTGCCTAGGTGTGCAGTGCTAGACAAGATGACTGGTTGTGCAGTGTTGGTAGATTAGAACCATGTATGATGTACCCCCTTTTTGAGAGACAAGGACGCTACCATTGGGATTAGGCTATAGCTATTGAGCTCAGCTATTTTTAACCATTCAAAATAAGGGTGCCATGATATTGATATTGCCCCGTGATGCCAAGGAACATGATTAATTTTAATCAATATAAGAATATTGTTGGTGGGAAAAAAATAGTCTTTTTGAAGGTTCCATGTGTCTACGATCATTAGGCCCTTGATTTACTATAATAGCCTCAAAGAAACTCTAGGTGGAAATAAATTTAAAATTAAAATTAAAAATAATTTGTATTGCTTTGAGAGGCCAAGTGCTTTTAAAGGGAAAGGGATAGATCAGTCAGAATTCCACACTTTGGGTAGTCATTCTAGAGCAGGAAGGACACAATGATTATCAATCTAAATTAGGATTTAATTTGACAGTGCTCTAGTAGAGGAGCTACTTGTGTCCAAAGGATGCATGATCTAGCTAGCAGTTTGCGGGTTGAGATTCAAGGTTATCCTTTTTTTTAATAAAGCCTGCCATGATGGAAATGATAAACAACCTTCAAAAATAAACCTTGAGGGCCCGGTCACATGCCATGTCATAGACTTCTAGTCTAAATCATCAAACATGAAAGCATGACTTGAACACTTATACAAGAGTGATATCCCCACAAGTATTCTTCACAGAGGTGAGTTCTTTCTATGTTATTTTCCTTAGAACATGTATAAGGCTAGGAATCACAAGTTGCATTAATCTTGCAAAATCCCTAAGCAAGCACAATGTCTCCAAATAGCATGCCAAAAAAGTCTGGCTTCTCTCTTGAGCCCTCTACATAGTATCCAATCTCATTGTCCTTGAAACCAAGGGCAAGTATTGTGTGATCAATGAATCTATCTAGTTGATACAAACCATCTCCAAATAGCATGCAATGCCTAGCTGTACCAAACACAACGGGCACTCCATATCCCACTTCCTTCATTGTTGGATTGGTGGGCTCCTACTTCCTAGCCGTTACTGAACACAACTAACATGAAGTAGATTTGGTTGCACATGCACATGGGAAATGGGCCCTAGGCACTTGGCCTTAGGGACATTTACATGTGTACTTTTGGGGGGCCTTGGGCTATATTAGGCACAGGGCTCATGGTCATTGTACCCTTTTGATCATATACACTCTATAGACATTTATGTCTTCTTGGTACTCATGCCCAAGCTTCCATGGCCTTCTTGGCTATTGCCTTAGGGTGGTGACCCACACCCATGTTGTCACTCCACGCTTGAGTGGCCAACCCTAGTTTCTTGCATTGGTATCAGAGCTCTTGGCTTATATCCTTGCTTAGGAAGTGATTAGTGATAATTATTTTTGGATTACTATTAATCCAATTTTTCATAATGCATTATCTTGATCATGACTAGTGTTAATCATTTTTGGAATTGATTTTTACACAGTTTTGAGATTTGCAAATTTCTTGTTTTGACAAGATTAGCAATAAAATTTATGTTAATCATTTTTGAATTCGTATTAATCACTGTTTTTAGAACCCTAATCCACTTTACTTTTTGATTTCTTGATCTTCTTGATCTTGATTTTTGAAATTAGGAATTGCAAAGATTTTAGCAAACCAAATTTGAATGATTTTCTTGCATTATCTTTATTAGAGAGCCTACAGTTTCAAATACCAATCCTTTAAGCTCTTATTTCTTCAAGAACAAACCCTAGCTTCCCAAATCTTTAGTTCTTGGAGAAGCTTGCAAAGAAGAAGACTATGGTGCAAAAAATCAAGGTTGTTGTGCAGCGTTCTCAAATTTCTGTTACAAAATTATACTGTGCAATGCAAAACTGTTGTATCAGTTTGCAGATTGACAAGATTTTCTATGCAGTTTAGTACACTTGGTGTAAAATTTTCAAGAAAGTGCAAAATTCAAATTTCTTTAAATTTAGTGCAAGAAATGGTGCCAGTGAATTATTCTAATCCTTAATCTTGCCCTAAAGTTGATTTTCTTGGAATTTGTACAAGATCTTTACATTATGTGCAAGCAAACTTTAATATCAAGTTTTATTTAGTCACAAATACATAAGAAATGGAGATAGAAGTGAATCTTGGTGTGTTGGAGTGCAAGAAAGTGCAAGGAAGTGCAAATCTTGCAAGATAGTAAGATTCTTGATAGATTACACAGTTTGATGCAAATCTTGATGTATGCAAGTGAATATTGATGCAAGCAAGGCATCCATGGTTTGAAGTTGACAAATTTGCAAAAAGTTGATGTATGTATGCATTTCAGAGATGATGTATACAAGACATGAAATGATGTATGAATGCACTATTGAACAAAAATTTACTGCAACTGTTTGTTGATACTCATTAAACCCCACTGGGAGTCGAACCCAGTCCTCTGACCATAGCCAATGTGCCCCGTACGCTAAAGGACATTGTGGTTTCAGGACATAAAGCTTCTTGATGCTCTTAGATTGGGACACACTTGCAAGCAATAGATTTATAGAAGAAAATCAAAATAACACCATTGATCTAAGAAACTCAAAGCATTGCAAAATTATAGAGTATTGCAGATTTGGAGTACCAATATTGACAAAAAACACAGAAGGGAGATAATCTTGGCTAGTAGAATAAAAGGGGTTAGAAGTGTGGCTAGTAGCAGAGAAGGGCAAATCTACATTGTAACATCAGATCTACTCTGTGGAAGCACATTGTGGAGATCAAATTGGCATATTGCTTCCCATTTGATTCAAGGAAACAAAGAAAGGTAGCTAGCGCACATCTCAAGGTCAAGTAGAGTCCAAGTTTAAGCAGTAAGTAACAAGATGTAAAACAGTTTAAAAAAATCATCTATTGGCTAGCAATAGCTTGCAAGAGAAGCATTACTTTGGTTGTAGTGTTACAGCAAAGCAGCCGTGTTAAGCTCACACACAGGCATGTTAAGCTCACACAGTAGCCGTGTTAAGCTCATACAACAACCACACTTACTTTACAAAGTAGCCATGCTACAACAGCTACAACACATTTGATTAGTGATGCAAGGATAGTGATACTCCGCATACGAGTCACAGACACCTATGAGCATAGGCTTGTGTTACTAGTGTTAGATGCATCAGGCTATTCTTTTAGGATTTCTATTTGTGGAGATATCGTTTGATAAGAAAACTACTCCTAGTATTCACAGCATTCCTGGCACTATTCGTGTGGATAGAGTTCATGCATTTGAGCAGTAAGGGATAGTGCATGAGAGTAGTGATGATGTCATTGATGTGAGACATCGCAGTAGGATTATGCATATTGACCATTTTCATAGTAGATCATATGGCATAGATCTTGAGAGATTTGCATTTGATCTAGACATCTCCTTAGATCCTATATTATTGAAGATAGATTTATCATTGAATTTAGGTCACATAGGGGCATCATTGATGGAGATAGACCATGTTTATGAGGATGACCTTGGAGGCCTTGGGGATGCCATAGATGATGACTTAGGAGATGATACCATTTATCTTTCATGTGAGGATACCTCTTTATTTTTCAGTGAATGATTATGATGATGTTGATGATTATATTGATATCTTAGATCATTATACACACAGAGGGTTTTGCACATGAGAAGGTAGTGTATGGTCTGGCTCATGCCCATATACCTATTGACATAGTGGATCATGTCTTTGACATTTTGAGTGATGCTACACCTGGGATGACGGAATTGGTTCACTCTTACCCTTGCATGATGCCAACCTTGAGATATGTTCTTTTGGCTCCTACAGATGTCGACACGAGCCTATGTTCTTTGGAGCCATGACCTTTTCCTTCAGATGCATTCTTTGCCATTTGAGGAGCATAACTTTTGGATATGTGGCTCGACATTCAGATGCATCTATGACATATTTCAATCTTGGCCTACACAATGATTACTTTGTGCCAAGACCATTTGACATTCTAGCCAGGAGTTTCGAGCTTCTTCAGTGGCCTTTCGTGCCAAATTCACACTGTGCTCGAGAGGATGGGCTTACGAGTTTTCCTTTTGACCCTAGAGCTACTATCTCTTTGGAGACGAGCTTTTCTTTTGATCCGGGAGCTACCATTACTTCGGCTTTGGAGTTGAGCTTTCCTTTTAACCGAGGAGCTATTACCATTTCAACTTTGATGGTTCGGGATGTATACCATACATATCCCTTTGATCCTAGAGGATACTCGACTAGCTTCGTCATCGACGGTGGTTCCTTATCCTCTCCACTTGCACCAGATTATCATGGGACCATTGCCTTGGATTTTTCATGCCTCGGATTTCCTTTCGATCCAGGCGGTTGCATTAATAGACTCATCATTGATGGGAGCCCTTTATCCTTTCCATTTGACCATGGGGGTCATATGATTCATGTATAGGTCTTCCGCTACATCGACATTTAGTCATGGATGTGATTTTTGGCTTTTGTACATAGCCATTGTATATGTCTTTTCTTTGGGCACAACCACCCTTCGATTTCAAGGATGAAATCATTGTAGGGGGGGATGGTTTGTAATGAAGTATATTTGGTTGCACATGCACATGGGAAATGGGGCCTAGGCACTTGGGCTTAGGGACATTTACATTTGTAATGAAGTATATTTGGTTGCACATGCACATGGGAAATGGGGCCTAGGTACTTGGGCTTAGGGACATTTACATTTGTACTTTTGGGGGGCCTTTGGCTATATTAGACATAGGGCTCATGCACATTGTACCCTTTTGATCATATTCACTCTATAGACATTTATGTCTTCTTGGTGCTCATGCCCAAGCTTCCATGGCCTTCTTGGCTCTATTGCCCTAGGATGGTGACCACACCCATGTTGTCACTCCATGCTTTGAGTGGCCAACCCTAGTTTCTTGCACTCTAGGTCCCACTTCCTTCATTGTTGCATTGGTGGTCACGTTATCCATTTTCACCTTGGCTTGATTATTCTCAAGACCTGGCTAAAATAGATAAGGCCAAATGATCCAAGACCTACTTTACCAACTTAGCTTATGTAAGCACCTTAGAGAAGTTGGGATGTGGTCATATGGTTAGGTGTTGGACATGGTTACAATGTTAGCCTAGCCTCATGGCTTGGGGGTTCTCTATAGGGGATAATGTTGGGTGAGTTAATGATTTAAAACTCATTTTGCATTATAGTAGGTTCCATGCTTGATAAGATGTTTTCTAAAGGGTTAAGGTCACATGTGGTTTATATTTTTGTAGTGTGGGTCTAGTAAGAGATATTCATGTGGTTTGGAACCCGTTTCTTTGGCATGAGAATTCATATGGGCATTGTTGATTGAATAATCCTTAATTAATCACATGTGGTTTATATTTTTGTGATGTGGGTCTAGTAAGAGATATTCATGTGGTTTGGAACCCCTTTCTTTGTTGGCATGAGCATTCATATGGGCATTGTTGATTGAATAATCCTTAATTAATTACATGATTAGGACCAAATCTTGGATATTTATTTCAATCACATTCTATGTTTATTAGGGGTTGATTAAGAAGCCAATTAAGAATTGAATCAAGTCTTGATTTGGAACTCAATGAAGCTCATTATCAAAACTTAACCTTAGTTATAATTTTGCTGAAGAATCAACTTTTAAAGGTCTAATTATCCATGAGAGGGATGTTGTTGAGACTGAATTACTTGATCTTGACATGCTTGACAAGTCCATAAATGTTACAAGATTGGCTATAGAGCAAACACTCTGGTTTTCTAAAACTCTTGTAAGGCCTCTTTACACCATGACATGGTGGTTATCACTTTAGGGCTTTTGTTAAAGAAGCATACCTATTATTGTGAATAGAGAAGAGCATTGTTGCTAAGCTACAACACTACCTACATAACCTCTCTCTCTCTCTCTCTCTCTCTCTCTCTCATGAAAAGAAAAATATATATGCCCTAACCTAGCAAAAGATGAGTATCTAGAGATGCAGCCTACAACCTAGCTCTAATATTACTATGGCCTAGGATTTGGTACTAAATTTAATTTTGTTCAAGATTTCTAGATTGGGGTTTTTTTGGGGGGGTTATAAAAATAATAATTAAATCCATAATAAAACACCTATCAACAAATAAGGAGTAAATAATGGTATAAAATCATGGCATAAAATCCAGTAATTACATTTCCAATGTAAGTCTCCAAGTACAACATTTTATAGCTCATGAGAAGACCATCTAGATCTATGAGTATCTATTAAATTTTCTCAACCAATCTATGTGACCATGACATCACTCCACATACATCATTAGAAGAACATCTAGATCTATGAATTTCTCTTCAATTTTCTCAACCAACCCATGTGACCATGACATCACTCCAAATACATTATCTTGACCTCATTATCATTTACACTTTCTTATCTTCTTTTAGTCTCTCATTTTCACTAACTTTAACATCAAATAACCTTTAACTCAAGGAGTTTTAGACCTTTCACACATCCATCCAAATTTAAGGAGATCCTCCTCAATCACATGTAATGTGTTATCACCACAAATTTGAAGATCATTGAGGAGGGTGTTTGTGTAGGCTTGTAATGTAGACTGTTTCTAATCTTAGCATATAATTCGACATGACTAAGAGTTTATGCTAAACTTAGATGAGTGTTGAGCTAAAAGAAAGGTGTGTGTTATTTGGATGCCAAGGCCTTTTTAAAAAGAGAACAAAAGGTTGAAATTGAGAAGTCATACATCTTGGAAGATGTGTGACTCTTGAATGAATAGTTGTGCATAGTTTGATGAATAAGTGTGTTTGCTCACATAACCCATCATAGGGGTTTGATGATTTGTAATAGTGTATAGAGTAGTAATGAATAATTAATGATTTATAATTAAGTGCATAAAGCCTTCAAATCACAATCTTTATAATTTTTACCACTTAAGAAAAAAAGGTCTAAGGCTATAAAAATGACTTTTATGGTTGAAAATATTGTTGAAGATGATTATCATTTTGTGAGGTCAAGTCAAGTTCATCGAGACTTGCCCATTTGAACATGAATTTGTGATAGTCTTCTGTCAAATTTCTCTCCATCAAACATGAAGAATCTTCTCTAGAAATACAATCATATGATTTAATTGTAACATTTCGACAAGGCAAATCACTAGATACATTAACCAAGGCAAAAAAAACAAAAAACAAAAAAAAAGTTGGGTGAATTTTTTCCCAACATATATTTGAGATAATGATTCTTTTTTATGATTAAAAAAGGTCCATAATATCTTGGTCTTAACTTTAAAAAAATAACTTTGTTATCACAATGGGGTGCGCCATCATGATATTTCATTATCACGATTAGGTGCCACATGTAAAAGTATCATATCTCCTTGTTGAAATTCATAATAGGAACAAGGAGAGGAGAGAAATGAGTAATCCATGATGAAATCTTGGATTTCTAAAAAATAAGAGGAAAAAATCCCTTAGATTTGACCCTTTGTATTCTGGCACATTTCGCTTCTTAATGTCTTTTACATACCTCAACAACGAGCTGGTGTTCTTATGCATTTATTATGGCAAGACAAAACCAACATATGAAAAAGATGTATGTGAAGTGGAAGGCCAAGAAAGAACACTAGAGGCAGCTGGCGTTATAGTGATCCATGGTACTACAGAAGTAGATCATATGAGGTTGAGAGTGGCAGAAGCCCTATCTCTTGAAAAATTATCTGATGTGGGAGAAATGCACAGGAAGTCCAGATCGACCTAATGTCTATGCCAATCAAAATAATGTGTTCGTGGTGCAACTTCGGACTGGATGATAGTGCTTGTTTTGGCTCCCCAACCCTAGAACTGTGTGTCACAGCAGGAAGATCTCCCACTACCCTTAGAGTGGTCGATTTTAGGAATGTCAACCTGCACTTGCATACATTACATTATTAGCCTATTTAGTGTGATGCCAAACCTATACAGGTCGCCTCTCAACCGTTGGGCCACATATGGCCCATCCTCGATGCGAAAATTAGGATTTGTCACACCTTTTGGTGTACTTGAACTCAAATGAGTAAAAATGATCAAAGACCTTACTTAACCCAGATATAGAAACTAGCCCATAATGTGTAGATCGCCTTCTTGTTTGTTGAATTGAGTGAGGATTGAATACAAGAGGCACGACTTGCATAGCCATGCAAGCTATTGTGGACATTTAGAAGACTAACGCGAGACAAAAGAGCACTTAATTGAGCAGGAAGATTGCAAGCACGCACATCTCTAATCCAAAAATATATATCACAAAACTTGCACTTAAAGCATGGACATGTCCACGTGCCACTTAAGTGCACATGAGAGAGTGCTTACTTCAAGAGTTACATAACTTCATACATTGGACCAAGGTCATGACCATAGGATTTGATGCCAAGACTGTTAAAACTTGAGCTGACAAGGATGTTGGAAGGGTTGAGGTAGATTGAAAATGTACTATTGAAGCACTTTAATCACTTTCTTAAACATGAACTGAATGAGTGTACAGCATTTTCGCCTTTTGAATTATGTAGCATGGAGTATTGAATTCAGCTTCAAAAGTTGTGGGTTCTGGATTAGTGTTTAGTGGCATTAGGGGAAATTCAAGCCAATGTTGGTTGCCAAACAAGATGGTGCATAACTCACGCTTTTACCACATCTGCACATATCATAGGATAAGTGTAGCTTATCACCAAGGGACATAGTAACATCTCCTATACCAAATTGGTGAACTGGAGGCCAGAGGCCAGAGGCCAGAGAGCTTGTTCTAAGTCAGGTAAAGACAAGAAAGTGCGTGAAAAAGTACAGATTTTGCCACCACAATAGTGCGGGTCCTTTACCAAATTGGTGAACTGGAGGCAAGAGGCCAAAGAGCTTGTTAGTCAATTGGTAAAGACAAGATAGTGTGTGAAATAGTACAGATTTTGCCACCACAAGAGTGCGAGTCCTTTTTTAAGGCTGTAGTAAAGGTAATTTTACGCACAAATTGATGTACAAGCAAGGCTCATACCATCATTGTTGAATGGTTCTATTGTGTTATTGGCTAGAGTAGGACTTCTAGGGTTTAATTTTAAGTTTTTATTGTGTGGCTCTTCCGAATCAATGGACGTCCGGCATCCCAAGCGAGCTAAAGAGTAGGATTTGCACAGATAGGGCATCCAATGAACTTTAAAATTGGGCTTCATGCCATGTGAGAAGCAATAACACACCTACTTAAAATATGTTTGCGTTAGAAATACCCTCATAATGTTGTTCAATAAGGGACTCGTGTGCTCTAATGCCAGGCAACATTGGAAGGAGGCATCTGTGGGTTGCTCCTGTTGCTCATGGTTTTTCTTAATGAGATTGGGTACCAAAACTAGATGCCATTATGATGGATCCGGAACCAATACCACCATGGGCACTACCAGTAGGCTATTTACACTCCTCAAATAGCATTGTGAATGTTGCAATGATGTGCTCATAGAATGATGAAGGAACTTGTGCCTGAGTCGTAATATTACCACATTATAAACCTACAAACATATGCAAAGGAACAAAAGCACACCGAACACAACATTAGAATTGGTGCAACACGCAGCCAGAAGTATCACCACAATTTGGCAGCAACAAATGACCAATGAGCAGCCAAACACAATTCACAAGCACTCTCCTTCTTCTATCAACATAGGATGAGGTGAGTGTCTATGGGTAATTGAAAGGTGTGGGTGTGAACATTCACAAGCAAAGCTCATTTGCTAGACTTAGCTATTTTGTTCGACATGATTAAGATCCAATGCTGGTAGTAGACAAGTGTTGAGCAAAAATCAAGGTTATGTTCAGATGCTAAGGCCTCTTAAATAGAAATGTAAAGGTAACCATTGAAGATGGAAAAGGTGCCCATGTAACTTATTGCAAGGGTTGTAATCTTCCATCACAAGTCCCTTGATCCTCTTTCAATATAGACCTTATCTCTACTACCTTCTAGGACTTTCTTGGTTACTGACAAACAATTTGTTCAGCTGCAGAATTACATGCATGAGAGGCTGTGTGTGTGTGTGTACCCATGCGCGTGCATGTGTGCATGAGAGCATGAGAGAGAGAGAGAGAGAGAGAGAGAGAGATTAACGTCTACAGAAGACCCCAAGGTCTAAGACCATGAGTGACAATAATACCATGGATATACAGAGCCATGGAAAGAAAATCAAAAAGCAACTATCACTAGTACATATACATGTGATATCAACATATGACCCTGTGTATACAAGGTAAGGTAGCCATGGTCAACTAATGGTAATGCCCGCCTCAGCCAATACCGATCCATGAAAAGAGAGAGAGAGAGAGAGAGAGAGAGAGAGAGAGAGAGACTATTGTGATGATCCATGAAGCATCAAATGTAAACATCAGTCATCGCCTTGAATACAGGAGGGCTTACAGCAGTGAACCTACAAACGCCAAAAATGCTATGAAAACTGTCATATTGGCCTGAGTTAAGTCTGTGGTTTAGTAAGGTGTTGGTGTAACACAGGACTGGACTCTAATTGCTTGGGAACAACCTCAAACATTTGGAGGAGGCCAGATCTTTGCAAAGTAGTCCTCAAGGCGCTTTGTATTACTTACATACCCTTCCAACCCTCCAGCTAACAGCTCCTCTGCTGCAGGACCCAAACCCTCTGCAAACGTCTTTTGATCCCAATTCACAAGCTGCAATATGTTTATAATTCTAAATTAGGACTTCCATAGTACCACATTTCAGAGAACTCTGAGAACCATATGTAGAACAAGACATCAATCTGTGCATCCAATACCTCCTTGGGAGTGAAGCTAAATGTGTCAGCTTCAGCAGGGTTTAGTCGTCTAACAAAAGAGTACTTGTCATCCACCAAAGCTTTGGATTCTTGAAGCGATTGCAGAATCTTAACTGGTACAATCACATAATCAATGCTGCAAAACTCAAACAGGACCTCATATTAGAGGCACATTACAGGTAAGGATTACAGCACTCTATGTTTGTGACCTTGATCCCTGGCAAAGATCATCTTAACCATGAACATGGCAATGACAAACGACAGCAAGCACCATGCGGAGGAGCCAATTACTGTTAAAAAACCCTTATGCTTACATGCAATAGAAGCTAAAGGGCAAAGAAAAATTCACAGCCGGTCCAAATAACTAGCTTGGCATCATAAAAAGAAACCTGAGCATGGCTCTAGATCTCACAAGGCATTAAAAACACTTGCGCAACATGTTTGTGGATGTCACTGCATTCTCTTAGGTCAAGAAAGTTTAAGTACCTTGCCATTTCTACAGAGAATTTCTGTTGAAATTACTCATGCGGGCGATATGAAAGCTCAATGCATCAAAAACTGCATTCCCAAGATAACCGAAAAGGTCTGCATCAAGACTAAACAATGTAGACTGCGTGCATGAGAAACAATGGCCAGTCATCCTCACATCAAATGGCCAGTCATCTGTAACTCTGAGAGCATTAATTCTTATAGCCATTGCAAAGGGAACCCCTGCTTAGAGGTTCCTGAAAACAGTAAACCTACTCCTCTATGTCGCATAGGTTAGCTTCACTATGCCATCATGATGGTATTGGACAGTCTGCTCTTTGCAAATTGTCCAACATCATGAGTGTCCTCGCCACAGCCTCTAAAAGCTTGCTTCAATGGAGCACCACACAGATGTATAGCAAGGGAAGACAACAAAAGCTTACCCTTATACTATGAATTCCACACAAATTCCACATACAAAACAAAGAAAAAACAAGGATTAGAAAGACATGTTTCAGCGTACTATGCATTGTTCAGAGATATTTCGGGGATTCTTTCGAATGCTCGTAAGATAGACAGCCTTAATCGCTAGACTGTAAATCAAGAAGCATAGTCTCAAACATAGCACTTATACAATGCCAATGCAAGCAGATTAAGTCGGTGTGCTGTAGCAGGAGTAAGACAAATGCTCATGAAAGCATTGTCAGCTTTGTGTCTTCCAAAGAAAATAATGCTTTGCCCTTGAGAGACACAATAGGTAACTCTTCCAAAGAAAGCCAAGCGTTGTCCTTTGTTATTGAACATAAGCTTGCCTTTCGAAAGTTGGTCTCATATCCACTCTTAAATGCTCATGCTAGGATGATAGGAAGGCTTTTCGGAACGTAGAAATTAAAAAATGACTCACTCAGATTCAGATGTTACCCACCCAAGAATGCTGAAGAGATCTTGCTTATTTCGAACTGCAGCAGCCATTAGCTTTGTCTTTAATCCATGTTTGTGAATGTAGTTGTATGCCTTCCTCACCTGATTAAAATCCAGTCTTAGCGATAAATTTGATGGACTTCAGTCACCACTTGACACAAAGCAATCATTGAGAGTACTCCTACCTTGTTTGACCATGGACACAAATTCTAAAAAATACACTAAAGAACGGAGCAAAAGACCAAGAGAGCCAAGCAAGAATAGAACCTTAATAAGGCCTGCCAATGGTCTCACTGGAGCTTTTGACAAGTTATGATGTTAGTTCTGCATCAACGTTGGTTACAAAGCATTGATTTGACCCCATCGGCTCCCATTAGAAAATCTTTTGGAAGACCAATTCCTATCTTTAATCATGCAAGATGAGGCTTGGCTCCTCCTCCCTCTTCCTCCTCCTACTTTCAATAGCCTAGCCAGCTAAAAGAGGTGCCACTTAGCATTCAAATCTTCCTGTTGGAATGGACAACTCTAGCAGGTAGCCATCCTTCCCTGGCCTAGTCTGCACCAGTCTACATAATATGCATCTGTGACTTAATTCCTATCTTTAATCATGCAAGATGAGGCTTGGCTCCTCCTCCCTCTTCCTCCTCCTACTTTCAATAGCCTAGCCAGCTAAAAGAGGTGCCACTTAGCATTCAAATCTTCCTGTTGGAATGGACAACTCTAGCAGGTAGCCATCCTTCCCTGGCCTAGTCTGCACCAGTCTACATAATATGCATCTGTGACTTTAAGTTGCTAGTCCCAAAATCATGTATTTGCAAGGTTCCCTTTAATGAAATAGTCACCCCATTTATTCCATTTCTTGTGCCTCACAATGCATATTCATGCTCTTACCCCGAATTTTGGTATGTGATGGATGATCCTTCCAGTGCCAGCGTTTCAAAAGGCTAAACTTAAGTGGAATTGCAGATGTAGGTGTCATAACCTGGACCTGACCACACCAGTCCCTGACGTGAATTTGCCCCTATCTAATACTCTAGAGCTGCCCAACATACACCTCTTATGCCAACGCACCCCAAAAAAAAAGGGAAACATATATTTTTTATTTTTTCTTCTTCTTATGACAAAAAATGAATCAATCATTAGCTAAAAAGTTTGATGCTTGAATTGTGTGTGTGGCATCCATTTACCAGAGCAATGCCAGGGTCCTCTCCATTTTTTATAGCTGCCTCAATCTCCATATCACCAGAATTATTTCTGGCCCAGTCCTGCACCACACCATCAAGCCTAACTTCATCTGGATATTGAAGTTACAGTGTTTCTCTTACAAATGAGGCTCACCCGCAATCGCCCAATGAAAATTTGGATTACAGAAGCACCAGCCTGAGAAGCTGCTGCAGCCTGAGAAAAGCTGTGATACATAACCAAGAGTGTAGTCAGAGTTTGCTCAGAAATTCGACTAGAATCTTGAAACTTGAAATAATATGAATAACTAACCATGAGGTTATGTGATCTTTACTTGCAGATCTCCTAAGTAAAGATCACATTACGACATGCATTTCTTGCATGATTAAATATTTAAGCAACATTCTTCACATGTTTAGCCGTAAAAAATATATGCCAAAATCAAACTTTCAGGTACCTGTACACTAAGGTAACATGTGTCTGGATACCCTCTGCTTCTAGTACTCTTACAGCCTCAATTCCCTGCAAAAATAAATGTGGTCATAAGAAAACCCTGCAATTCTGTTTGGTGCAAAGTGCTAAGAAGGTAAGGATCAGTGTTTACCTGCTCCCCTATGTGAGGTGCCAAGTGCAAGTAAGGCAAGAATCAGTGTTTACCTGCTCCATTTTGTGAGATGCCAAGTGCAAAGAAGGTAAAAGGCAGTGTTCAACAGTTCCCTTCTTTTTACAAGGAAGAGAAGACAAAGTCCAAGCTAAGACACATCCTGGTTACAGTTCGAAAGTACAAAATGCAGAACAGGCCCTGAGGGAGGGGGTTGCTTTTCCCAAGAAAAGATCTATTCATTAGAATGTTTGCTCACGACCCTCCAAGGAGGTAAAATGTGCAAAGTAGAAAAAGGAGGAGGGGGGGGTAGGGGGGCCCTGTCTCCATGGCTGGTCGTTCTCTGAGGAAGGCTACATTGGAGAGGAGGAGGGAGAAGCCAAAATGGTGCTGTAATGCCAAGTTTGAAGTGATGCAGCTGGCCCCTCAGTGAGAAGGCCCCCCGGCTCCAAGTGCAAAAGCAGACTGCCTGGAGCTGCTGCATCCTCTCTGAATCACATGTCCGGAATTCCAATCGCCCCCAAAGAGCGTATGTGGTGTACTTGTACTATGTGCAAGAGGTCTTGGAGAAAAAGGAAAAGAGAGAATAGAGAAGTGCCACCGAACACAACAACGCTAGCACAAACACAATATACACCTAACTCCTCCTGTATATTTATGTACAAGAAAAGGTTACAACTGAATGTTCCTCAAGTACAAAATGATACTCAAACTGATCTCTTGATCTAAACCCCAAACACAATGCACCTGATAGAGCACAATTCTATGCTGACAAAAAGCAGTTAAGAGTCCTGGAAGAAGGCCAATTAAAAATTCTCACGTGATGAGAACCAAAAAAACTTAAAGTAGTCTCCAATGTATTCTATACCTTATTTATCTTGAAAAAGATCAATAAGATTGTGTCTTCCAAATAGAGTACGTGTGCATCCTGCCTTTCATGCCAGTAGACTGAAAGAGGTAATGGGTGCAAGAGACAGCTTGATATCTAACTATCTCCGTATATGTTCTCCATAAGCTGGTTGCTGTTGTTGATTGTAGGGAACGAACCCTTAGAAACAGGTCTGTTTATGAGTGTTGATCAAATGGAGACATCTTGCAGATGAAGACAACACTCAAGAGAATGTTGCTTCACTCCCGAACTTATTTCCAGATTGTCTCCCCGTCTTCCTCTTGTTAGGAGAGGAGAATGTTATATCCAGTGTTAGGAGGGGAGAATGTTATATCCAGTATCTGAACATTGTTAGAATTTATGCATCTCAGTGTTTTGGGGCTGTACCTATTATTTGATATTTTATGCATTTTCTCCTATTTATTTGTCTTGTGAGCAATCGAGCTCACACATGGACTATATAAGGAGTTCCCCCTTTATTCGCTGTTTCATCCACTTCCCTTGCACAAGTTCAACATCTCTTGCTGGCCTATTGCCATTGTAAAGCTTCAAGCTAATATAAAACGTGATTTTGTCCACAAGCTCTCTCTACTCTCTCTCTTGTCTTGTTTATGCTTCCGCCTGTGCATTCTCCAACATGGTATCAGAGTATGGCCTATGGTCCTCGGCGATCCTAACCTCTATTTGATAGAGGTGCTCAAATTGAAGGAGGGTGTTGGAGGCGGCAATTCTCATAGCTACTCTCGGGTTATCGCATGACTAGAAGTTGTGGTGGATTATCCCATATGCAACAGCATGGGAAGTCGAAGAGCCATATATAGGGTGTGGTGGCACCTTGTCATGGATCTGGTTCATCCACAAGGGTTTGTGGGATATTGTTCAGGGCATTGAGAGGAAGCCCGAGCATCCTCAAAACTCTAGGAGGTGGACACAAGATCAGGAGGATGAATTTGCTGCAGAATTACAAGACTGGGAGAACTGAGACTTGAAGGCGCATTCTGTGCTTGTGCGGACCATCACAGAGGAGGTCTCACCGGCAGTGCAAACTCTCACCAATGCTCATCAGGTATGGTCTAAATTGGAGGATCTCTTTGCTCGAGATTCGTCGATGAGGGCAGTTACCTTGCAAGGATAGCTCTACAGTTTGTTATTCCCTAAAGGCAGTTCCATGCAGTCGTTCCTCGTGAAGGCCAAGGTTATCCATGACCAGTTATTGGCTATGGGTGTTGCTTTGTCCTCTTCTCAGCTGGCTGCACTTATCCTCACCAAGCTTCCCCCGGACTATGATGTGATTTCTCAATCTTTGCGGTGCCAAGTCACATCCACTCAGTTGGATTTTGATGATCTTAGCTCCCTACTTTTGGAAGAGGAGTCTGTTCTCGTTTCACAAGGTAAGTTGATGGTGTCAGTCAACAGTTCTGAGTAGGGACTTTCCTCAATTCAGAAGAAAGGTAGGAGTCGCTGTTTCTCTTGCGGGAAAAGAGGACATCTGTCCAAGGATTGTTTGTCCAAGAAGAAGGACAAGACCAAGGACATGACTTCATCTCAGAGAAAAGGCAAAGACACGACACAAGATAGTGAAGATTCTAGTATCACTTCTAGGGCTCCCAGGGCGCTTCCGGCTCAGGAGGTCCCAAATGGTATACTTCTCTAGTACACATGGAGTTTCCCCCCATGTGCTTCTAGCCAGAGGAGACTTATGTGCGGGAGAGGGGGCTGATTACAGCTCCACTTATTGGTGCATGGGGACCGTGATTCGGAGTTCCAAGCATTAGACATCTTGCAAGACATGGTTATCTTTTGTATAGCAGAGATTATGAACTGGATCTGTTCCGAGTTCATTGTTCGAGACTTTTAGGACGTGATGTGTTTTCCGTCCACTGTTGGGGATTATGGGAGCGGTGTGTCCAACAACTCATCATCTATTCTTGGAGTTCATTGCACACTTGTGTGGGAATTCGTGGCCAAGCAAAGTTCCTTGCTGTTCATGGTAGCATTTTGTTTCGAAGAAACAGGTTGGTGGGTGCTCTCTCCGAGGTGATTCCAGTATTCACCGTGCTGGAGGATCCATGGTTGCATCTTCATCGACTTATCCTTATTCCAACTCTTGCACACTATGAGCTGCACAGGAAGGTGTTAGAATTTATGCATCTCAGTGTTTTGGGATTGTACCTATTATTGGATATTTTATGCATTTTCTCCTATTTATTTGTCTTGTGAGCAGTCGGCCAGCTCACACATAAACTATGTAAGGAGTTCCCTCTTTATTCGCTATTTCATCCACTTCCCTTGCACAAGTTCAACATCTCTTGTTGGCCTATTGCCATTGTAAAGCTCAAGGTCACCGCGAAACGTTTCACTGCTGAAACGATTCATTTTGGAATGAAACGTTTCACCACCAGAAGGTGACCAGTGAAACGATGGACCGAAACGATTATATACATAAAATTTGAAGGTTGGACATGGTGCCAAAGAGCTGAAAGTATACGCAGTGCACACCAACAATTCAATAATCAATCAATCATAACCCTAAAATTGGTGGAAGAATTGGACAACCAATTTGGGGGTTTTGCCCAAACCGGAATCAAACCTGAATTTAGGGGTTTTGCCCAAACCCTCGAATTAGTGGAAGAATTGGGCAACCAATTTGGGAATCCAAATTGAAATTTGCTCAAATTGGGCAACCAATTAGGAGATTTTGTCCCAAATTAGACAAAACCCCCAAATTTGGACATCGAATTGAATGCCCATTTCTGAAATTTCGACACATTGAATTGAATGCCCATTTCTGAATGTTGACAAGATGGGCTTATAGCTGTGATTTTTGTATGTTTTTCTCATACTTAATAGAAGTCTCAAAAAAAAAAACCTGCCTACCCTGAAACGTTCTACGTTTCACTCCATGCATGAAAGATTTCACCAACCTTTCGCGTTTCGCGTTTCAGGGGATGTAAAACGCGTTTCGCGGTGACCCTGGTAAAGCTTCAAGCTGATATAAAGGGTGATCTTGTCCACAAGCTCTCTCTGCTCTCTCTCGTCTTGTTTATGCTTCCGCCTGTGCATTCTCCAACAAACATAACAAGACTAGCATGAGGCCAAACAGTTTACTTTGTGTGAACTAGATTATGCACTTTATAGTTGGGGTTGTGGCTCATTGTTGCGGGAGTTCTTCCATGGGACTCAGACCTTGGGAGGGGACCTCTCAAGGGTCATCTCTGGTTACTACTTACCCCACTTAGCACTAGCTAGTCGCACTGAAACGAGACCCAAGCAGGGGTCACCCCTTCCTGGACTCACTTCTCCAATTAGCACTTTAATATACACTCTTAAAAGACAATAGCACAAGACAAAATAGCAATAAAAAAGTAATTAACAACTCTGAGCATAGATAGATGACACCACACTGAGGCCGGAACGGCCGGCCCCCCCCCAAGGATTGATATTATTACTTGGGAGAATTTGTTACAAGTACACGGGCCCAAGGCCAGATTTCCAATAAGCAATGCACAATGAAAAAACAAAGTATCAAACCCAAATATGTTTGTTGATGCCGAGTCTGCAGTTACCAAGGGCTGCCCCGTCCATAGCACCTTCCAGAGTCACACTCCGCGTGCAATCCACCCGTCCCTGGCGCTACGGATCACGCCGTGCCAGTCCTAGCGATGGGGCACCCTCACGGAGTTGACTCGGTGAATGGAAGAGGAGTCCAGACATAGGAGAGCAGGAGAATTCCTCATTCTTCGCGATGAAAATCTTCTGGAGCCACCGTACAGCCAGTAGGAAGAGTGAAACAACCAGGGCCACTTGTAGGGAATGCGTATGACCTAAATCCACGCGGATAACCCCACTGGTCTGACCTGAATCACACGTGGGAGTGAAGAGGGCTCCTGCTAACTGTTTTGAGTACACACGTGAGAGAAAAAGAGTGCTGTCCAGACCTGAATCCACGTGTGGAAGTGAAAAGAGAGAAGCTGTACCATTCAGTCCATGGGAAAAGGGTTCCAAGGGTGCTGTGCGGCCAGAATCAACAGGTAATGATGATATTATACCTGCTGTACCTGCTGTACCTACTGTACGACCAGAATCAGCAAGAAATGAGGATGATATACCTGCTGTACCTGCTGTGTGGTTCAGTCCTCAAACAATGGTTGGAATAGGAGCTGTACGACCTGTTTCATGAGAATATTGAGTGCTCCAGCTGCAGTACAGCCTGTTTTCTCTAAATCCCAGCAAGCAGTTGTGTTTTTCTCCTTCAAAATGCAAGGGAGAGGGGTGGAAGTGAGGCGCCTTCTTCCCATGCAAAGGATTGGGTGTGGTAGGTGGGGTAGGTGGCCAACCCCCACCCCACATGCTATAAAAGGGTGCCCAGGCCAAAAAAGGGTGCCCACACTTATAAAGTGTCCACCTACTTTTAATGAAGTATGAAACCTGTAAGTTATAAGGCTTATAACTTAAAACTCTTATTAAAATAAGGATTTCCCACCTGTTCACATGCCACAAAACCTGTCAGAAGACAAGGCATTCCACGGCTCACGGGAGGGCGTCCCCGACCCCTGAGCTAGACACACATGTCAGGCATGCAAACGAAACCAGTTCACGCGAAAACATTTCAAAGGCAGGCAAACATGAGTGCACAATGCAACATTGTTAAAGGATAATCTCCGTTCATGTACTTGCACAATACTTGACATTTCCGGGCACAAACAGGCCCACCGGAAAATCAATTCCAGGTACACACACAGTGTACAATCCACCCGTCCCTGGCACTACGAATCACGCCGTGCCAGTCCTAGCGGTGGTAATCCAGAAACATACACCGTGTGCAATCCACCCGTCCCTGGCACTACGAATCACGCCGTGCCAGTCCTAGCGATGGAGCACCACTACGGAGTATGCTCATCCAGAGCCCAAAGCTCACACAAGAAGATAAGAGGACCATTAGATAGCTCAATGGTGACATCTCCCCGTCTTCTAAACAGTTGTCCGCAACTGAAAAGCTTCCAAATAGTCATGGAGAAGCTGCGGATAATCTTTGAAGTAGTCCTCATCAACCCACTTAGCATCAATGGGGAGATAGTTCTTGAACTTCACCAAATAGCGTCTCACAAGCTTGCCTGCAGATAGCTTACGCTCTTTATGGAACACAATCTGCTCCGGTTGCAAAATCTCTTCCAACTCATCCACTTTTGGTGGATCCTCAATGATAGGTTCCGGACCCACATACTTTCGTAAGAGGCTAACATGGAAAGCATTATGTATCTTCCAATGGGATGGCAATGCTAAACGAAAAGCAACTTCATTGATCTGCTCAATGACCTTGAAAGGCCCATAATACCTGGATGAGAGCTTGGGAAACATCCCCTCCTTACCAGATCTCTTACGGAGTCTAGCTTTTTCGAATTTCAGCAATACCCAATCATTTACCTTGACATCCAAATGCTTTCTATGCTTGTCTGCAGCCTTCTTATGCTTCTCTTGAGAACGGGCTATGGCTGTCCGAACCTGTGCAAAGGCAACATCCAAGTCCCTGACAAAGTCATCAGCAGCAAAAATCTCATCCTTAGTACGTAGGATGGGAGGCAATACCACTTTGCCATAAACTATCTCAAAGGGAGCCTTCCCAGTAGAAGCATGCACCGTGTTATTGTATGCAAACTCCACAAGTGGCAAATACTTTTCCCACAAAGTCTTTTGATCAGCCACATAGCATTTGAGAAGGTCCAATACGGCTGAATTTGCTGCTTCACTTTGACCATCGGTTTGAGGATGAAAAGCGGATGAAAAATTCAGCTTTGTGCCCATATTGTCAAAAAGTGCTCTCCAGAAGAGACTGGTAGTTCGAGGATCACGGTCACCCACAATAGATTTAGGCATACCATGATGCTTGAATACCTGTGATAAGAAAACTTTTGCCATATGATCTGCCTTGATCGTTTTCTTGACCGGCAAGAAATGAGCTTGCTTGCTAAACCGGTCAACGATAGTCCATATAGCATCATTACCTTGCTGAGTGCGAGGCAAATCCATGATGAAAACCATAGCTATACTCTCCCATGGAATAGGCAATGGTAGAAGCAATCCAGGAGACTTCTGACGATCAAACTTGACCTTTTGGCAAGTGAGGCAAGCACGTACATAAGCCTCAATGTCCTTCCTCATCCCTGGCCAAAAGAAGTAGCGTTCAACCATATGAGTAGTAGGTAGAATACCTCTATGTCCTGCATACGGTGGAGCATGGCATTCTTCCAACACTTTTTGCCTCAAATTTGTGAGCACACAAAGGCAATTATCTTTAAGGAGATACCCATCTTTGATCACATATGATGCATGAGTATGACCAGCCACCAAATCAGCCCATAAATCTGAAAAATCAGCATCTTTATGGTACTTATTTTGCATAGACGACAAGTCTCCATGAGAGGCAATAGAGATAGAAGCTATATACGGCCTTCGAGACAATGCATCGGCCACCACATTCTTCTTTCCCGGTGTATGCACAATCTGAAAATGAAACATAGAGAGGAAATTTGCCATCCGCATATGCTTCTCTGAGAGCTTAGTTTGTGTGAGAAAATACCGTAAGCTTTGGTTGTCGGTCTTCACCATAAACTCTGCACCCAGGAGATAGTGCTTCCATATGGTCAATGCATGAACCACTGCCAATAGCTCCTTCTCATAGATCCCCAAAGAAAGCTCCGTATCACGCAAACGGCGGCTCTCAAATGCCACGGGGTGTCCTTCCTGGTTTAGGACAGCACCTAAACAATCTCCACATGCATCACATTCCACAAAGAATGGCTTGTGCAAGTCAGGAATGATCAACACGGGCCCAGATATGATTGCATCCTTTAGTGAATAGAAAGCTTTGCTTTCCAATGAAGTCCACTGAAAGGGGACTTTCTTCTTTGTCAACTGATGAAGAGGGGCAGCAATCAAAGCAAAATGCCATATGAACCGTCTATAGTATGAGCATAACCCAAGAAAACTACGAACCTCATGCACTGACTTGAGTTCAGGCCAATTCTTGATAGCCTCAATCTTGGCGGGATCCATTCGTATGCCATCTTGAGAAACAATATGCCCAAGATAATGAATTTCGGAGAGGAAGAACTCACTCTTCTTAGCATTGATGTGAAGTCTATGCTTTCGGAGTTCTTCAAAGACTATGGCTAAATGCTTTCTGTGCGCTTCTTCACTCTTGGAATAAACCAAGATGTCATCGAAGAAAACTCCAGTGAAAGATCGATGATCTCTAAAAATCCTGTCCATCATACGGTTAAAAGTGGCAGGAGCATTTGTAAGACCGAAAGGCATAACAAGATACTCATACAAACCAAATGCTGTCCTGAAAGCGGTCTTATGCACATCCTGTGGTACTACCCGTACTTGATGATATCCACTCTTCAAATCAATCTGGTTGAAATATGCCGAGTCATCCAATCTATCCAAAATATCATCAATGCGAGGAATAGGAAACCTATTCTTGATGGTTAGCTTATTTAGAGCCCGATAATCCACACACATACGATAAGAGAGATCCTTCTTCTGCACTAGAAGTACGGGAGAGCAATACGGTGAAGAGCTAGGGCGGATCAAACCTTTTTGCATGAGCTCATTGACTTGCTTCATGATCTCCTCCTGCTGTGAAGCACTCACACGGTATGCCGGCCTATTTGGTGGAGAACTGCCAGGCACAAGGTCTATACGATGATCCTCCGGCCGTGGTGGTGGTAGCTCCCCTGGAAGTGAATCTGTAAAGCAATCCTCATATTGTTTCAAAAATTCCAGCCTATCACATGTGAGAGAATCAAGAGAATGATCAACATGGTCTACTCTATCACGAACAAAAATCATGTACGAGCAAAGACCCTTTCTCATGGCTTTATTTATTTGTATGTGGGATACAATAGGGATAGAATTCCCTTCCACACCGGCATCAATAACATGCTCTTTGCCCCTATGCATAAATGTGATCCGGTTGGTCTTGTAAGCCTTGCGAGGATCAAGACGGAAGTGCCAAGGCTTTCCAAGCAATACATCACACCCATTTAATGGTGCAATGAGGAAGTTCTCATGGTCCAAATATCCCTGAATATGCATGCGAAGCTTGCCAATAAGAGGTGTGACCTTGACTTTCTTGCCAACAAATGCACTTCCGGCCTCAATCTCCGGTCCCATGTCACCCACACTAATGCCCAATGCTGTAGCCATTTCCAATGATATGAAGTTGTCCGTGGCACAATCATCAAACATAAATAATGCGGGTTGATCTTTGAGCTGTCCCCATGCCTTGCATACCATCCTATCCAAAGCATCATGGTATGCCCCCCCTTGTACATCGGGCACCATATGCACATTAACCTTGGTTTCCTTTGCATCCTCTTTGCCTGCTTTCTTTGGGCATTGCCGGACCATGTGATCTTTACTACCACAAGAAAAGCACTTACCGTCACGTATATATTGCACCCTTTGTTCCGGAGTAAGTCCATAGTTAGGCCTTTTGTTGGGACGCTTCTTCTCTGAGGTACTTTCAGCTTTTGGAGCTCCCTTAACTTCATTGGAGTCCCTTTTAGGTGGCTGTCCAACCTTTTGCAGATTTGGGACAGCCTTGTCCTTCCCCTTTTGAGCATGTCCATCTCTATAGTTTTGCTTCAGCTTTTGCTCCAATTGCTCGGTGGCCAAAGCAGCTGAAATGAGCTGTTGTAGAGTGTGGTTTGGGTACAACTCCAAGCCCGATTGGTAAACCGGTTGGAGTCCTGATTCAAACTTTCTCTTGCGTTCCTCGTCATTTACCTGCATAATAGGGGAAACTTCCAGGAGTGTTTTCCAAAACTTGGTTACATAAGCATGAACTGACTCACCTTCATTCTGCTTAACCCAGTCCCACTTCTTGCGGATGTTCTTCTTGGCATTTGGAGGTAAGAATTGGACATAGAATCTAGTTTTGAATTCAGCCCAAGTGTCCACGGGAGTGCCTGAGAGCTTTTCTACAAGCCACCAATGAGCGGCCGTGCCCTTCAAGAACATGCTGGCATGCCTCACCTTGGACTTTTCTGAAAAATCCTCATCACTAAAAGCAATGTCAAACTGGGAAACAAATGACATAGCCTTGGAAGCATCAAACTCACCATGATATGTCTCGAACTTGACGGATTTGTCCCCGGCTTTGAATTCCTTTTGCTTATGAACATGATGCTCATAATCCCCATGCTTCCTCTTGATTCCACGTTCATGTGGATCAGCCCTGGCATCCATAGATGCTCCTGCATACATAGGTGGCATAGGTGGACGTGAACCATGTGCTGTACCTGCATGCATGTGTGTAGCCCCACCACTATCTCTTGCAGCATAAGCATGATCCGGAGAGGGTGTGGAGATGGGAGCATGAAGAAATGGCTCTTCACGGGAGAGTTCAACAGGTAAAGTAGTAGTACGGGGATGTCGGTGCTCTCTAAGCCCATGAGAAACCTGCAAAGATGAAGAATGAGGCTTGTAACGATCATCTCTAGAAGTAATGTTACCTTCATAGGCATGGCTATGCCTCCCATGTAAGGTAGAATCACGTCGGGATGTAATGGAAGGCTCCTCTTTGTGGACAGCAGATTTCAGCTTTGGAGAGGCTATCCCAGGCATGTCCACCAATGGAGATCTCTTTATAACAAGCTCCCCATCCTGGCCCTGCAATACATCACCCTTGTCCACTAAGAATGAAAGAGCTAGCTCACGAGGTTTCAGCCCTGATCCACGAGCCAAAGCTTCAAAGTCTTGAAAGACGGTTGCCTCCTTTTTCTTTGCATCTAGCACTTGTTGAATGTGTGGGTCCTCACGTAGGCTGGCCAATTCCATCTCCCTGGCATGGAGAAGCTCTCGCATACGCTGAATTTCAGCATTCATTGCACTTGGCTCTTGCTCTTGCTCCTGCATTTTCTCCTTGCCACGGGACGGCTGTCCCAACCATACATGATCACGGGCATAAGGCATCCGTCCACTTGCTTGTGTTCCACTGGAGTGCCCCTTTGAATTTGGCACTTCCTTGCTACTTGCTTGGCTAGCCATAATAAGAGTAAAGTCACTAATGGAGAGTGGTCAGGAAGCCTTTGGATCGTCTCCCAATGTAGAAAAAGGAAGATCCGTGCTCTGATACCACTGAAACGAGACCCAAGCAGGGGTCACCCCTTCCTGGACTCACTTCTCCAATTAGCACTTTAATATACACTCTTAAAAGACAATAGCACTAGACAAAATAGCAATAAAAAAGTAATTAACAACTCTGAGCATAGATAGATGACACCACACTGAGGCCGGAACGGCCGGCCCCCCCCCAAGGATTGATATTATTACTTGGGAGAATTTGTTACAAGTACACGGGCCCAAGGCCAGATTTCCAATAAGCAATGCACAATGAAAAAACAAAGTATCAAACCCAAATATGTTTGTTGATGCCGAGTCTGCAGTCACCAAGGGCTGCCCCGTCCATAGCACCTTCCAGAGTCACACTCCGCGTGCAATCCACCCGTTCCCTGGCGCTACGGATCACGCCGTGCCAGTCCTAGCGATGGGGCACCCTCACGGAGTTGACTCGGTGAATGGAAGAGGAGTCCAGACATAGGAGAGTAGGAGAATTCCTCATTCTTCGCGATGAAAATCTTCTGGAGCCACCGTACAGCCAGTAGGAAGAGTGAAACAACCAGGGCCACTTGTAGGGAATGCGTATGACCTAAATCCACGCGGATAACCCCACTGGTCTGACCTGAATCACACGTGGGAGTGAAGAGGGCTCCTGCTAACTGTTTTGAGTACACACGTGAGAGAAAAAGAGTGCTGTCCAGACCTGAATCCACGTGTGGAAGTGAAAAGAGAGAAGCTGTACCATTTAGTCCATGGGAAAAGGGTTCCAAGGATGCTGTACGGCCAGAATCAACAGGTAATGATGATATTGTACCTGCTGTACCTACTGTACGACCAGAATCAGCAAGAAATGAGGAAGATATACCTGCTGTACCTGCTGTGTGGTTCAGTCCTCAAACAATGGTTGGAATAGGAGCTGTACGACCTGTTTCATGAGAATATTGAGTGCTCCAGCTGCAGTACAGCCTGTTTTCTCTAAATCCCAGCAAGCAGTTGTGTTTTTCTCCTTCAAAATGCAAGGGAGAGGGCTGGAAGTGAGGCGCCTTCTTCCCATGCAAAGGATTGGGTGTGGTAGGTGGGGTAGGTGGCCAACCCCCACCCCACATGCTATAAAAGGGTGCCCAGGCCAAAAAAGGGTGCCCACACTTATAAAGTGTCCACCTACTTTTAATGAAGTATGAAACCTGTAAGTTATAAGGCTTATAACTTAAAACTCTTATTAAAATAAGGATTTCCCACCTGTTCACACGCCACAAAACCTGTCAGAAGACAAGGCATTCCACGGCTCACGGGAGGGCGTCCCCGACCCCTGAGCTAGACACACATGTCAAGCATGCAAACGAAACCAGTTCACGCGAAAACATTTCAAAGGCAGGCAAACATGAGTGCACAATGCAACATTGTTAAAGGATAATCTCCGTTCATGTACTTGCACAATACTTGACATTTCCGGGCACAAACAGGCCCACCGGAAAATCAATTCCAGGTACACACACAGTGTACAATCCACCCGTCCCCTGGCACTACGAATCACGCCGTGCCAGCGGTGGTAATCCAGAAACATACACCGTGTGCAATCCACCCGTCCCTGGCACTACGAATCACGCCGTGCCAGTCCTAGCGATGGAGCACCACTACGGAGTATGCTCATCCAGAGCCCAAAGCTCACACAAGAAGATAAAAGAGGACCATTAGATAGCTCAATGGTGACACGCACTAGTGACAATTGTTAGGACTGGGAGTGCATGTCTTGAGGGTGAGAACTAGGCCAGGATTGTGTGGTCTCTAGCCTAAGGGTTGCTTCCCGTTGTATTCGGTTTGAAGCCCGCGGTTGGGTGGTAAGTGCTAGCTGAAGTTTGAACCCATCTATTGTCCTCTTGGTTATGTTAATAAATGCAGCTCGACTTCTCATGATCTACTCGTCTTGGAAAATCAGGAGGTTTACCTTTAAATTGGACCCTCCACTCCCCTCAATCATCATCTCTTAGATATTGAACTACAAAGCAATGATCAGCCTTCTCCAACACAAATCCAGCCCAAGAGTGTCCAGATCTACAAGAGTAGAGCCAACTCTTGCAGTGCCCAGCACATAGCCCGCCTAAGCACAGAAGCAACCTGGGTGAGCACAATCAAAGCCTCCCATCCATAGTCATAGGAAACGGCCGTTTCAGTCCCTAGAAACGTGTTTCTCCGTTTCAAGACCCCATCCGTTTCCATGGCCTTTTCTCATTTCCCAGGAAGAGGGGAAAGGGCCAAAGGGGGGTAGTCTAACGAACGCAAAGAGGGTGCGGGAGGGGGGGGGGAGAGAGAGAGAGAGAGAGAGAGAGAGAAGAAAGAAAGAAAGCTGTATTAACGTCTACTAGAGGCCGAACTCGACCTATGAGACAAATCAATGTACAACTGTCAATGTCTTCTGGATGTCAAGAAAAAAAAGGACAAAATGAACATGAAATAAACTATGAAAGTATTGAGCTAATGGGGGGGTGTGAGTGGAGCACTACTGCTAGAGGCTCAGTATGCAACCTATATGCATAGGGTATACAAGAATGCAATGCAGATCTGTCTAGCTCCAACCAATACCATAATGGGGGTGTAATATGTGATACATAGGCGATGGCGAGGCAAAAATACCTCGGAGCATGATCTCCGGGTGTGAGTGTAAGTGAGCTAGCCGCTCCTGGATATGGTGATGATGTCGAGCCCGTATCTCTGTGATCTCCCTCTGATGTAGTCTAGGAGTCTGGTAGCCTAGTGCTCTTGGTCTCCGTCTGGCTCAGAGGTCCGCAGCGCGCTGAAGTGTAACCCCCTCCTGTGTCAGGGTAGGCATTGGGATAGATCTCTGGAAGAAATCAGTGAGCTGGAGCCGTCGCCCACCTCTCCCTGTGGTATGAGTCCGTATCAGTGTCTCCCTGTTGCGCTCTGTCTCTAGCAAGAACGGGCCAAATCTGCGCTGGTCTGTAGACTCCATGATCTGGCGGAGTGAGGGATGTCCACTCAAGATAGTGGTGTATCTCTCTCTAATGAAACTATATGCTCTGCATCTGCATACATAATGTTCCTCACTCTCTCTCAACCTCCTCCTGGCATAGTCTACATATCCTCTCTGCTCTGGGGATACATTGTCACCAGCCTGGACATTTCCCAGTATGAAAGGGGTCTGGTGGACTCCAAGATGTCTAAATATTTAGAAAGTACAAGCTTTGGGAATGGGAGATTATCCTAGAATACAAAGGACCGCACTCCTAAAATTTAGGAGAGTTGCTATTTTTGGCCCGACTTCGATGGAAATTCTGTTGGGGTCATTACATTTGGAATTGAGCAGATACCAAGAGTTGGCAAAGTGCCTATGACAGAATGTCTCCTAGTTGGGATATTTTTAGAGGTAAAGATTATGGAAGGACCCATCTTTTAGATTGGGACATGTGGCAAGAAAGTGGACCAAAGTGACACAAGTGGCTTGACACTTGTTAGAAAATGGATCAAAGTGAGACAAGTGGCCTCACACTTGTCACTTCAGCTATTGTGTGGCTCTCCACTTGTCATTGTAGCCTTCTCTTGCCATTTTAGCTCATGGGAGGCCCAAATCTATAAATTGGAGCCCTCTCTCTTCATTAATCGAGGCTCTCTTGCTGCACACTAGCCTCTACCACCGTTACAGGCTGCCCTAATGATGGCTACTCTCTCTCTCTCTTACTTGAAGGCCGCCCATGAAGAATACCGGCTGTTGGGGACTATTTTGGAGGCTTCCATTGCGAAGAAATACTAAAGGCAAAGGTATTTAATCATTTATTATGATTTCTAGCCATTGTACTTGTTGTACCTACCCTTGTACCTATTGTACTAGTCATTGTACATGCTGTACCAGCATTTGTACTTGTTGTACCAGCCACTCTACTTGCTGTACCAACCACTCTACTTGCTGTACCAACCACTGTACCCGTTGTACCAACCATTGTACCTACTGTACCGGCTGAATGGAGAGTTGTACTTGCTGCTGTACCAGCTCTTTGAAGACCCGTGGTTTTTGGGAAAGAATCAGTACCCACACGGAGGTATATGGATTATATTGTTGGCTCGAAATTTCTACAGCCTATGTTCCGGCTCAGTTGCCTTGTGTTGGGCTGTGTTATGGCATTTGTATATGGATAATCCGGCATCTCCCGTGGGGAGAGTAAGGCCCTCAAAGCTTGTACATGATATTATTCTCCTTGGGTAATAAAATACTCCAAGCTCCATTTTCAGCATTTGTGGATGTTTTGTCCATCTTTTATGTTTTATACAAAGTGATGATGGATATGTGTTAAGGCTTTGGCCATGTTTAAATGTTTTAATATGCATTGATGGTATCAACAAGTGTGTCAAAGGCCCTAGTCCCCCGGGCGGCGCCGCGAGTTACATTGGTATCAAAGCATAGGCTTTCTTGGAAGCGGAGGCTTCCTTCTATCAATAAGGAAGAGAGAAGATCTCAAGTGGGGACCACACTTACCATCATTGCTATTAAGCATGGCCAGCCACTTCAGAGCCTATGAAGCAAGAGCATGAGCAATAGACAGCTTGGTCTAAGTGTCATGTGCACAGTGTGTATCTACTGTGTGCTACACGCACGCAAGACTAGTTTTGAAGGTTAGTTATTGGGATATAGAGATTCTCGCGAGTTTGTGAGAGCTCTATGGTCTTGGAGCCTGGATCTAGTGCAGACGTGCACCTGCTTTACGCAGCCGAGGCCCGCGAGGGCAGTTTCGTGGCGGTATGGGACGTCGTGAGAAGGAGATTGGTCGGTACGTCAACCTAGTTAGCTCAGCTCGTGGCTCGGTGGGAACAGCCAAGACTGTGGGCTTGCCCACGGCTGTCATGGTTGGGAGGTGAGTCAGGCCTGCACCCCCTTGTTGTTTGTTTGTTCGTTTGTTTGCAGGATTCGAGTTTCGAACCAAGATCGATCACGAGGGGATCCGTGGAGATTTGACAGGTAAGTCAATTACTGTACTTTCTCGCCCTAGTACTTGTTCTGATTGTCTGTTCAATTCTAAGGTATTTGGCTTGCATGATCTTCTCCGAGTTTATGGAGAAGTGAATGGCCATAAAATTCACATTCTTTTAGACCCTGGCAGTTCGCATAATTTTGTTAACTACAAACTTGTGCAGAAATTGAGTCTTGATACGACACTCAGCGATCATACCTATGAGGTACGTCTACTTGCGGGAAGGCAAGTTTGGGATCGCAAGGTGGAGATGCTTCCAATCCAAATTCAGGACTACAAAGACACTCTGGAATGCAATTTTGGAAAATGTAGACTTGTTATTAGGGATTGAGTGGTTTAAGACTCTTGAAGTCCAGATAGATTGGTCTAGTCATTTTTTCTTTTCAGCATAGGGACACCAAGTATAGTATTTTAGGTGATTGTATTCATCCCTCTCAAGGACCTCTTGTAAATACAATTGATTTTGGAAATATAATGGATTCTTCTTTGTATACCGCTTTCCATTGTGTATTGATTCCACTTTCTTCTTTTCTCATCCCTTCCATGGATGTAAATGAATTGAGTGTGTTTGAAAGCAAAGAATTACAGAAGATACTTGATTCATTTCAAGATGTATTTCCTAAGGAACTGCCATCGGGTTTACCACCTGAACGGGCAGTAGATCATCGTATTGACTTGATCCCTGGTGCTCATCCTGTTAGTATTCCACCTTACAGGATGAGCCAAGCTGAGGAAGATGAGTTGGCTAAACAACTCGAAGATTATTTGAGGATGAGCCACATCCGTCCAAGTAAATCACCTTGGGGTGCACCTGTGTTGCTTAGGAGAAAGAAGGACAACACCTGGAGAATGTGTATAGATTACAAGAGATTGAACAAGCTGACCATTAAGAACCGTTATCCTCTCTCTAGATCAGATGACCTGATTGACCGGTTAGCAGGAGCGAAATATTTCACGAAGATAGATTTACGTACTGGCTATCACCAGATACGTATTCATGAAAGGCATGTCGAAAGAACCGCCTTTCGGACTAGGTATGGCCATTACGAGTTTCTCGTATTATCTTTTGGATTAACCAATGCTCCAGCCACTTTCCAGCAAATGATGAACGATCTTTTTCGTGAACATTTGGGAAAATTTGTGGTGGTGTTCCTGGATGATATTTTGATTTATAGTCGTACTCTTGAGGATCATGTCAGACACCTCACGATTGTCTTATCTATTTTAAGACAGAATCGACTATATGCTAAGTTAAGTAAATGTGAGTTCTTTATGACTGACATCATTTACTTGGGACACAAGATCACTCGTCGAGATGGATTGGGCATTGACTATGACCGAGTTCAGAAGGTTCTGGACTGGCCTATACCGCGAACAGTGAAACAACTTCGTTCTTTTCTCGGTTTTGTAGTTTTTCTTCGGAAATCTGTACGGGAGTACTCTCAGCTCACACTACCGATGACCGACTTATTGAAAGGTCGTGGACGTAAGTCAAATCAGCCTATGACTTGGAATAACGATTTGGATATGGCCTTCAGACTTTAGAAAGATAAAGTCAAGGAAGCACCTATCTTAGCATTGCCTGATTCTAGTCAGCCTTATGTTCTTGAAACTGATGCCAGTGACTATGCTATTGGGGCTGCTTTATTTCAAGATGGTAGACCGGTTGCTTTTGAAAGTAAAAAGCTAGACAACACTCAATCTCGTTGGCCAACCCTTGAGAAGGAGCTTTATGCTGTGATTCATACTCTCAAGGTTTGGAGACATTATTAATATGGCTCCAAGTTTGTGGTATTGATTGATCATCAATCAATCAAGTATGTGTGTGATGCAGATGATTTGAGAGGAAGGAAAGCTCTTGGGCAGAGTTAATGCAAGATTTTGATTTTGAGATCCGTTATCGGAAAGGGTCCATGAATAGTATTGCAGATGCGCTTAGTCGGATTAGAGAGGTGAATACTTTGTCGTTCACCGAGATTTCTACTGACTTATTTCAGTCATTGAGAGGACTTTGCAGGACTGATAGTTATTTTGGTCCATTTTGGCAGAAGATCCAAGACGGGAGCTCATTGATTGACCAAGACTCGATGACTGAGCAGTCTACCATTCAGGCTGCAGGAGGCCAGTGGATGATTCGGAATGGTTTACTATTCCGTAATGGCAAAATTTGTGTACCACAGATCCCGGACATTAGGTCCAAGATTCTTAAGGAGTGTCACGACACCCCTTCTGCTAGACACCCTGGGATACACAGGACACTATCATTAGTGAAATACACTTTTTATTGGCCGAAGATGAAAGGGTATGTAAAAGATTATGTTCTCAAGTGTCAAATTTGTCAGGCAAATAAAGCTGAACGCTTTAGACAGGATGGGTTGTTGCATCCTTTGCAAATCCCAGGTAATAAATGGAAAAGTATTTCCATGGATTTTATTACCGGATTGCCAAGAACACATCAAGGCCACGATTCTATTTGGGTTGTGGTAGATCGCTTGACAAAAATGGCTAGATTTTCACCAACCCAGAAGACTATTACAGCTACGCAATTAGCACGGCAGTTTATCGAGCAATTGTTTAGACTGTACGGGTTACCGCAGGACATAGTCAGTGATAGGGACTCTAAGTTTACGAGTGATTTTTGGAAACTTGTTTTTGAGAAGTTGGAAACAACTTTGAATTTGAGTTCCTCTGATCATCCTCAATCTGATGGCCAGACTAAAAGAGTGAATCAAATTTTGGAGGATATGCTTCGAGCATATGTATCCAAAAGACAGAGTTCATGGGAGGATTATCTTCCTATGTTAGAATTTGCATATAACAGTACTAAGCATACGAGTACAAGATTTAGTCCTTTCATGCTTATGTATGGTTTTCAACCTAGATCACCTGTTACAGTAGGATTCTCAGGACTTCAGCATGATGCAACGCGTAATTTTTTGCAAGATATGCAGGAAATGTTACAAGTTGCAAAGGAATCTATTAGAAGTGCTCAAGACCGAGACAGGTTTTATTCTAATAGACATCGTTCACCGAGAGAGTTCTCTGAAGGAACGATGGTGTATTTGCGAGTTCCGAAAGATTCCGAGACTTTACGGACAGGTAGATCTCCGAAATTATCCCCTAGATACTGTGGACCATTTCGTGTTACACGACGGATTGGTTCAGTTGCATATGAATTGGATTTGCCTTCTCATATGAAAGTTCATCATGTATTTCATGTCAGTACACTTAAGGAAGTACTGGGTGGAGCAGATCAGTTAGTTACTCCTCAAGAGATTATAGATGTCGAGGACATGACATTTGTTCCGCACGAACCTGAAAAGATTCTTGGATTTCGTGAACGAAGATTGCGTAATACGCTTATCACAGAATACAAGATCAAGTGGAAGGATCGTGTTGAGGAGGACGCTACATGGGAGACATTGACTACTCTTCAGAGAGATTACCCTGGCTTTTTAGTGAGCTCAGGAGTGAGCTCTTAGAGGAAGGGGAGTATGTCATGTGCACAGTGTGTATCTACCGTGTGCTACACGCACGCAAGACTAGTTTCGAGGCTTGGGGAAGCTTGGAACTAGGCAAGTTGATTGACGAGCTGAGTTAGGGAAATACTAACGGACGGGCACCCAAGTATGGACGGGCGGGCGCCCAAGTGTGGACGCACGATGACCGGCCAAGAGCCTATAAAAGGGTGGCCAAGGTTAGTTATTGGGATTTAGAGATTCTCGCGAGTTTGTGAGAGCTCTGTGGTCTTGGAGCCTGGATCTAGTGCAGACGTGCACCTGCTTTACATAGCCGAGGCCGACAGCAATCTCGAGGCCCGCGAGGGCAGTTTCGTGGCGGTATGGGACGTCGCGAGGAGGAGATTGGTCGATACGTCAACCTAGTTAGCTCAGCTCGTGGCTCGGTGGGGACAGCCAAGACTGTGGGCTTGCCCACGGCTGTCATGGTTGGGAGGTGAGTCAGGCCTGCACCCCCTTGTTGTTTGTTTGTTCATTTGTTTGCAGGATTCGAGTTTCGAACCAAGATCGATCACGAGGGGATCCGTGGGGATTTGACACTAAGGATTTATGAATTCACAAAATTTATCTTGGAAGTATGGAGTTGGCTTTATGTGCACACGTTTAGCACTCTTTCCATATGGATATTGTGGATTATATTATCAAGCTTACGGGCAAGCTATATGGAGATATATCTCAGGATATCTTAAGGATATGGTGACGAGATATTTCTTTTGGCTTCATGACCAACCTGACAAAGAAAAGCTAACTATACTTTGAGTTTGCGAAGTTGGTGATTTTGTTATTTACTATGAAGTATTTTTAATGTTCACTAACCCTTGTATAGCCATGCAAGGAGAAAGGTGGTGTTGTTTGCCTTGAGATGGTTTCAGGGAAACATTGTTTATGGCTCCCTTTATTGGCATGGATTATATCTATGGAGATTTCTTTCTTGGACGAGATTTATATAGATATTGGGCTTCACAAGCAATTTCTATGGACGAATCTGTCCGAGTTTATAGAGAAGAAATCTTTGGATATCTCATGGATATGATGCTTTTATGAATAAAGTCCACCTCTACTCCAAGGTGTATGGTTAGCACGGAGTATGTGGTAAGAGTTATGGTATACAGGTCTATGGATTCTTGGACTTCTTTTCTAGGGATTTGGATCCATCCTCACGTTTATGGATTATGTTTATGATTCTCTTTTACTGAGATGGATTATTCTTTTTGGCTCCCTTTATTTGGGATGCATTGGACTTATGGAACTCATGGTTCACATACCTTGTGTAGTGTTCTCTTATCCTACGTGCTCTCTTGAAGATTGTTTCTACCATGTGTGGGTGGAACAACAGAGAGCAGATGGAAGGGAACATGGGCACTTCAGAGGGTAGTGTCAAGCACAACATGCCGTGTGTAGTGTTCTCTTGTCCTATGTGCTCTCTTGAAGATTGTTTCTACCCTGTGTGGGTGGAACAATAGAGAGCAGATGGAAGGAAACATGGGCACTTGAGAGGGTAGTGTGAGTTGGTGGCCGAAATGCCTATAAACTATGTGTCGCAGAAATGCTTATGGAACACCAGGTTATCTATGCCTGCGAGTGATTGTTTTATCTTGTTACTTGAGCCCACCTCTCATCCAAGGTGTGTGGTCAGAGTACCAACACAGAGTGCAAGTGGTAAAGTGGACATGACGCCTGGTTGGCACGGGACTTATGTCTATGCCAAGGGTCATGTGGACCGATGTCTTGTTGGCAGGAGACTTATTTTGTCTCGCCCATTTACTTGGGACATGATTATGATATCTAGACTTATGGGACTGTTTTGTCCTGCTCATTTATTTGGGACATGGATTTATTTATTTATCTTTATGCCATATTAGAATCACTATCTCCCCATACAGAGGCCAAGAGGTTCATTGTTCATCTCACCATGCATGTGGATTCATGTTGGGATTGTGAGAGGGCAATTCAATGAACACTCCACCATACACGTGGATTCGTGTTGCAATTGTGGAGTGAGTGTTTCATTGTTTCCATACCATGCTTGTCGATCAGAGTTGGGATTGTATGGGAGAACATGGGAACTGTTGCGATTGGGAGAAAGGATTGCCAGAACTATGGAGAACCAGCTTTCTGTCACCATGGTTTGTGCTCTTGAATGGCACCAGTTTGTGTGCATAGCACATGTTTCTGTGCGAGGCACTAGTTTCTTGTGCATGGCACTTATTTAAGTGTCTTAGCACCTGGTTGGTGATTTTCATTGGCATATGATTATCTCATTGATATTGGTGATTGAGACACAATTGGCTCTTGTGCCTGTGTCTAGCATATCTTCCATGGAATTCTCGCCCATTTATTTTGGGACATGATTTTCATATTGGTATTATGGAGACTTATTTAGTCTCACCCACTTCTTTGGGACATGGATTCTTCACTTATATTGGATTTTTGAGATTGTCTCGTCTCGCCCACTTGATGGGACATGATTATATCTTGAATATATGGCTTGAAGCTTAAAGTTGCGGACAACTTTTAAGAAACTGGGGAGGATGTCACCAACCTGGACATTTCCCAGTATGAAAGGAGTCTGGTGGACTCCAGGATGTCTAAATATTTGGAAAGTACAAGCTTTGGGAATGGGGGATTATCCTAGAATACAAAGAACCGCACTCCTAAAATTTAGGAGAGTTGCTATTTTTGGCCCGACTTCGATGGAAATTTTGTTCGCGTCATTACATCTGGAATTGGGCAGATACCAAAGTTGGCAAAAAGCCTATGACAGAATGTCTACTAGTTGGGATATTTTTAGAGGTAAAGATTATGGAAGGACCCATCGACATGTGGCAAGAAAGTGGACCAAAGTGAGACAAGTGGCCTGACACTTGTTAGAAAATGGATCAAAGTGAGACAAGTGGCCTCACACTTGTCACTTCAGCTATTGTGTGGCTCTCCACTTGTCATTGTAGCCTTCTCTTGCCATTTTAGCTCATGGGAGGCCCAAATCTATAAATTGGAGCCCTCTCTCTTCATTAATTGAGGCTCTCTTGCTGCACACTAGCCTCTACCACCGTTACAGGCTGCCCTAATGATGGCTACTCTCTTTCTCTCTCACTTGAAGGCTGCCCATAAAGAATACCGGCTATTGGGGACTGTTTTGGAGGCTTCCATTGCGAAGAAATACTGAAGGCAAGGGTATTTAATCATTTATTATGATTTCTAGCCATCGTACTTGTTGTACCTGCCCTTGTACCTACTGTACTAGTCATTGTACATGCTGTACCAACATTTGTACTTGCTGTACCAGCCACCGTACCGGCTGTACCAACCACTCTACTTGCTGTACCAGCCACTGTACCGGCTGTACCAGCCATTGTACCTACTGTCCCGGCTGAATGGAGAGTTGTACTTGCTGTACCAGCTCTATTGCATGAAGACCCGTGGTTTTTGGGGAAGAATAATTACCCACACGGAGGTATATGGATTATATTGTTGGCTCGGCATTTCTACAGCCTATGTTCCAGCTCAATTGCCACTTGTGTTGGGCTGTGTTATGGCATTTGTATATGGATAATCCGGCATCTTCTGTGGGGAGAGTAAGGCCCTCAAAGCTTGTACATGATATTATTCTCCTTGGGTAATAAAATACTCAAAGGGGAGGGGTCGGCCCATTCCGGCCTCTATGCGGTGTCAAACATGCAAGCTCCATTTTCAGCATTTGTGGATGTTTTGTCCATCTTTTATGTTTTATGCAAAGTGATGATGGATATGTGTTAAGGCTGTGGCCATGTTTAAATGTTTTAATATGCATTGATGGTATCAACAAGTGTCAAAGGCCCTAGTCCCCCGGGCGGCGCTGTGAGTTACATCCGTGCTGCCCTACCTGCCTCAATCTCAAGCTGGTGTGATGACACTCTGAGCTGGCCAATCGCCACTCTGGCACTGTGAGGCATGTACACATCCATGTATCCAGGTCTCTATATGAATCCATCCGCTGAGATACGCATAAAATGATCTCTGTAGTATAGCATCTTCGGCGGTAGAGGCTGACTGGGCGTAATCCAAGTCTCTTGAGTGTATCGCTGCCATAAATCCTGCCGAAGGACTCTGTTCCTCTCACTGTGAGAGAGCTGGATGTGTGGTACATGTATATCATACTGGAAAGGTGGCAGGTGATCTAAGTCGAGACCATGCTGAGTGAGCCACTGTATCATCTGTGAATACCATGATCTCCTATCTCCACTCTCTGCGAGCTGCCTGGACGCCTCAAAAGCTCTGTCGATCTGATGCAACAAACTTTGTCCAGACAATGTCATGTGGGACGGAGGGTTTGCTACGGATCATCCGTGAGAGCATGAGAATCTGAGGCCTCTCTATCTGAGACCATGTGGAGGTGGCGAGCCCAGGTGCCCATACTGCTGCAACATACATCAAAGCAGGGGTGACTAGTGTGTCAAACAACCACCCCTTCGTGCAGGGCTCCTGGAAGTGTGCCTGGTGACACTGTCTCTCTAACATGGCCAGAGCTGCATATCCTCGTGTGAGTCTATCCCTGACTGCCTGTGCCATAGTAAATCTTCCTGGCAGAGTCGTAAATGTAATCCCCAGGTACACATGAGTCTACCACCTCTACTTGTCCTCCTGCTAGTGTGAAGATGGCATGTCGTCAAACCGGTCCTGAGGTGTGGAAAATCATGGCCTTGGTTTTCCCAAGGTTCACTGTAAGCCCCCTCTGTGTGCAGAAGTCATCGAGTGCATGGAGATGGTGTTGTAGTCCCATCCACGACTCAGAGACCAGAATAATATCATCTGCATATAGCATAATGTGGACTGTGGTACCTGAGATGTCTACCCCGTCCCCACCACCGTGACCAATGAAGTCAGCCACCTCATCGATGTATAGCCCAAATAGTGTAGGAGAGAGTGGGCATCCTTGATTCACACCTATGGTGCTAGCAATAACATCAGATAGCCCCTCGGGGCATCGTATGCGCTCGAGGACCTGCTTATATAAAGCATAGATGCCCCAAACCATCTCTGATGGGATCCCCAATGATTGTAGACGCTGGAAGAGTCTCTCTCGTGGCACCGTGTCAAATGCTTTGCGGACATCCACAGAGCAGCAATATAATCTCCTCCCGCGCCCTAGCCTGGTCAATCAAACATCTCAAAGTGAATATATGGTCAATAGTGGAGAAAGCTCGTCGGAATCCAACCTGCCCTGGTGCTCGCAGTCCCTACTTCTTTGCATATGAGCTCAACTCTGCCTCGAGCACTGCGCCATAAAGTTTGGCCAATGTATGACCAATCATGATAGACCTGTAGTTGCTGGGGTCTAGCATGTCTCACGCTTTGTGGAGAGGCACGATGGTGTGCATAGTCCACTCAGCTCGTAGGCTCTCCACCAGTGTCCTATTAAAGAGGTGAGCAACAAAGGGTCCCAGTGTGTCAGTTGCATAAATAAGATGCTCACTTTGTATACCTGTGTGGTCAGCCGATCTCCCATGCTGTAACCGGCGGATAGCTCTCTCTACCATTGAGGCGGTAAAGAAAGAGAGGTGGTAGGGCGGGACTCCTATGGCTGTGGTATGGGCAGCTACTGAGGTATATGGTAGAGGCTCTTTGCATATGTGTGCCATGTGTGTGGATCCTCAATCGGGGTACGAGGGCGAGGCTCTCTCATCCTGCCCCATGCAGTGGCTGCATCTCTGCTCATGAGTAGGTGGTATATATCCCAGTACTGTGCCTCCTCATATGCACGCCTCTTACGGCGTGTGAGGGTCCTCATCTGTTGGCTCGCCTGTCTCTGTGTAATGGTCCCCAGTGCTCTCTGGGCACGGAGGTGTCTATATAGCTCTCTGCACTCATCATCATACCAATGATTCTAGGGCATGCTCCCAAATCTATCTGTGTGTGCAATGTGTGTATGATGGGGGAAGCTGCGGGTGGCGGCCGCATGTAGTAGAGATGACAGCTGGGTGGTGAGTGTGTCTAGAGGTGACAGGGGATCCATCTGGAGTAGCCCGTCATATACATGATGCTCATATATGTCTGCCAAGTCATGGGTGAAGTAGAAAGTTGTATGCGATGCCTGTGTGGGCTGTGTGGGTGCTGGTGTGGAGCTCGCCAAGGACAGTAAGAGGTACGTGTGATCCGCACCAATAGGACAGGGGGGGATGGTGAAAGATGTCACTGCCTATGTGGTCTCCATGGACCCCATGATGTAGTCTACTGTGCTACCCCCCCCCCCTCAAAATCGTGGAAAGCATGTCAGTGCTCCTGAATCCTGCCACTGTCTCATCCCGTTATAAATAACGAGATGGTGTCGCGCTCCCAGCTCAAGTAAGTGATGACCATATCTGGTGTTATACGGCCCCATGTCCTCTGACACCCTGCAAGCTCCCATGTCCTCCACCTCTAGTGTGTACATCACCTCGGGGTGCTCGAAATCATAAATGTCGCAGTGTCGGCTCTGTGTCCGTGCATTGAAGTCCCCCATAAGGAGGACTTCCCCCAAGTTGGAGTAGTGTATGATCTCATCTGAAAGGGCTGCATATGGTGACTCTCCCAATGGCCCTGTGTCCTCCTCCTCCCCTCTACTCTCCTCCTCTGCTGTCATGGCATATCTCGATCCTCTAGGAGAGAAGTAGCATAGAGCAATATATAACACCTTGTCTACTGAGAGCTGTAGTCTAATCCACATGTACCTAGCCTCCTGGTCACGTGCTACCACCTATAGGCGCTCCTGTAGCTCTCACTCGAAGAGTACCGCTATACCTCTAGATCCTCTTGATGTGCTCTGCCGTGTGGTCCCCCTGTATGTAAACTCCCACTGATAGCCCTCTACTTTGGGTAGCACCCTCTCTGGGCTCTGGTGCGTCTCTGTAAGTAGTATGATGTCCCGTCCCTCCATGACCTCCTCCATCCTCCCAAATGTGACCAAAGTGCTCCATTGCAGTTCCAAACTGCTGTGTGTATCAGTGAATCTGGATCCTCCATAGCCGATGTCCCATAGGCCGCCTGGCGCTAATCGGTGGCCTTGCCATCGATGATGACACGGCCATCACGATGGAATGCTCTCTTGCGGGGAAGAGGAGAGGGGAAAGGGCCGGAGAGGGACAGACTGATGGGCACGCAAAGAGCCGGGGGTAGGAGCAGGACAGCAAGAAAGATTAGGGGGAGGGGAGAGTGGAAAGGGCCGGAGGGGGACGGACTGATGGGCATGCAAAGAGGGCAGGGGGCGGTGTAATTCTTGGTCCTGCAGACTAAAAAACATGTCAATTCCTGTAGACCTGTATCAAACGTTAATAGAAAATTTCGCACAAGGCTTTGAAACCTTTTTGAGTGCTTACTTGCCATGTAGCAGGAATTTTGAAAAGCAAGCGTTCTTTTGGAACATCAACCTCCTTATATAACCTGATGAGACAATGAACCTATCACAAAATATCAGACAAAAGCATTTCCTCAGAACACAATGCCATACAACATTCCAAAACCCATTTCACTATTTGCTGGTTTTTTAACTAATGATCCCTGGCTTGCATACCTTTGTGAGTATGCCAGCAGTATCATATGCCAAGCGTGCATCTAACTCTGTAGAGACACGACCCGGCACAAGCCTTGCCAATGTACTTCCTACATTTACGAGTGCCTGTCATGGAGCAGATCAGTAAACATGCTTGGCATTCTAAAATTTAAGCACTTAACAACAGAAGACGCTATAACCTAATACAAGGTAACTTGTTTGTAGGGATTCTAGCAATGCCACGGCTTTTCGCCATCAGATGAGACCACACATGAAAGAGGTCAACGAAAAAAAACTTGAATTGCAACACCAATAAGCCTGCTTCAAAAAAGACAATACTAAAGCAATCACTCTCATTAACCTAAACAAGTTTCTACTCTTCACTGCCAGCCTATTCAGAGCTTATTAGCAGCCACCATGTGTAAATTTACAAATTCACCCTGGCCTGCTGACATGCAGGCACGGGTTTAAGACCCCACAATTGAACAAATTACTGATCTCTCTCTCTTTCTCTCTCTCAGGCCCCGCAGAAATGTATGGTGCCCCTCTCTAAGACCAGATCTTGGAGTGGATGACTGGTGATGAGGCTGTTGTGTACGATCCGGATTTGGCCATCAGTGCTGCATGAGATCATCTTAGCTGAGTTTGGAGCATCCCCTTTTGTCATAGATGCACTCTTTCAGACTCACTTACGTATAGCATGTACATACACCGACCATAAATCGTCTCCCATTATTGGTTCTTGAGTCCTCCCTGCAACTTACCGGAGAGGGGCAGAGCAGGTCTAGGAATTCACAGGTGGTCAGCTGATATGTCAGACATGGCCTTCAGAGCGCCCCCCCCCCCCCCCCCCCCAAAACCTTTCCTCTTTCGAGTACAGCCTTGATTCACCGTCTCTTGATCCTTCCCGACAGGAGATCAACAGCCTTATCTGCGTCAATCTGACAGGGTATCACACAAGCCCATTAGAGCTCGCTTCGATAACTCCAATTTTACGCACGTCAATTTTTTTAAGAGTTTCAGAGGCAGGGAGTGATCGCAATTGCCCAGCTGAGAATATCATCCCACTGTTCGAGTCCGGCAGAGCAAATCGCACCCCTCACAAGGCACAAATATGCAGGGTATGCACGACAGGGAAGCTCAACACGGAAGAGCATTACCTGTTCAGATGCCCATTTTACTATCAGATCCACAGAGGGAGATTTCTCTCTCTTCCGAGACAAATTCGGCCTTCTCTCACGGGCTAATTATGAGGACTAGAGATGCTTGGGTCTGTACCTATTGGGAGCTTTGCTGCCACTAGGAGACCATGCTCAGACACCTAGGGAGCTAAAGCAAACGAGATGCCTTTTCAGACATCCACTAGAGACTTCTTCAAATTGCAATCCACCCAGGCTAGACCATCGAGGCTTGCCGCTTCACACGGTCCGAGGGATCATACAGGTACATGTAGCATGCAAAAGCTTACAGACAAGGATTATACTCTGATTAACAGAATCCAGCAACTTCAATCTTGAGGATGAATAGCACAGTATGAAGAGGATAGAGTGCAAAGAGCTCTAGAGAGAGGAAGAGAATCTGTGTATTGGGTCCCAAATACCCTCTGAATAAGGGCCCCCACCATGGATAGTGTATTTGCTTGTATTGCTGAATGAGTGGATGACTAACTGTATGGCTGGAATCCAGCACTCATACACTGATATGGACACTTGCAGAGCACCTGGAAGTGGCCTGTCCTGGCCGCCTTCCAACTTGTGCTGCCTGGCGACACCTTGGCACTTGCATTTGTAGACTTGTCGACTTGTGGAAAAGCTGCTGGCCCCCTGGATCAAGACCTCTCTCCCTTATGTTTGGCTATGCACAAGTGACAAGCCTCACACTTTGCAGAAATGTCAGATGCCTGACCCAAGTGATGGAGTGACCTATATAAAGGGGAGAATTGGGATGAATATGCTGGCCGATTTTCCAAGCTAAAAGGACAAATATCATTGTCATCAAATTGATGAGCAACAGATGGTCTAATGTTGAAGATGATGAACGCATGTGCCTCAGCTGAGCATCCTTATCAAGTCTGTCTGCCTTAAGGACAAAGTTAGAGGCCGTATGTGGACAGTTTGGAGAAGTTTTAACAGCCCTATAGGTGCCCTAGACATGCACCAATGGTTGGGACAAGCATTGGGCACAATATGAACACATTTTATAACATTTTTTATGACCTTATATGGCTTGAAAAAGGGCTGGCCGACCAGCATACAACTTGCTATCGAAATCCCTATAAAAAGTCAAGTCGTGGGTCAGTTCTAAGCATTCAGCGACAGGGGATGCAGAGTCGAGTCCAAGGGCAAGAGAGTCGAGACCAAGGGCATGTAGCCATGACATTTGGATCAACCAAGTACACCTCCATATCAGCTTTTTCCATTAACATACAAAGAAGGACAATAAGCTTCAATTTATGCATAGCATTTAGGGCTCAAATCTATTTTGTGTTAAGATTCTAGAAATGGGATTGGTCATGGTGAAGGACATAGATTAAGCATAAGATTAAGGTGGATTAAACCACACTAAAAACTCCATGAGAGAGAGAGAGAGAGAGAGAGATTGCACACTCAACACTATTCCCTTGTATTGCATTCTCCATGAACCATACAATGATATAGGCTCTCTAGCCTTATCCCACTTTACACATCATCATCCATGTGGCAACTCCTTTTCCACTCTTTTAGTCAACACTCACACACCATACAATATTACATGTGGCATTCCACCTCACCACAATATCTTGCACCTCTAGGGTGCTTTCCCACATACACACAACACCGCGATTACATCTCTCAACACCCCCTCTTAATCGAGGTGTTCCACAACTCACCCATCATCCATCATCCATACAATGTAGCATTGCACAAAGGCAATCGCTATCTCTCAACACTCCCCCTCAATGATACATTGGAGTGTCCATTAACCAAACATGTGTGCCCGTGTCTACCATCTTAGACACCTAGTCCATTTTGAGCCGACTCATTGCTCACAGCGGAACCACTGAGTCCGATTTGAACATGGAAGTTCGGGTGGGATCCAACCCATGCGCATGCACCTCACACGTGCATCGCTTTTGCACACATCACAACAACTACCGTTTCGAGCTTCTAAGTGAGCTCGGGCAAGGCGACCCTCATACCATGGATGATTACAAAATTTTTTCCGTTTTGAGCACGCATGCTCGTGGACGATTTGTCCATCATCTGGGTGAAAAAATAAATAAAATTACTAAGCCTTTTTGGCCAACGCCGGGCAGCGGACTCTTATGCAGATGAGTGATCTCCATACATGGAGATTTTTTAAACCATGTGATCATCACCTAGTGGGAACATATAAGGTGGATATGATTTCAAAAACTATGGGTGAAGGAACCTTAGATATATATTTTTTAATTTTTAAATAAAGCCTCTTTTTTTTAAATGGTCTGCAGACTCTGCACGCTGCAGGCTACCGTTGAAATCGCTGCTGTGCGCCGAGCCTTTTTCAGTCCTCAGAATCCCTGACAGAGTCTTCGTCTCCTTCCTCTCGATTCTGCACAGCAGATATGGCAGCCTTCTTCGCTCCTTTTGCTGGTACCACCTTTACTATTATTTGCCTGCTGCCTTGTTTGCTGCTTGCCAGCTTCCTGCTGCTGCGCTTATCTTCTTCAGACGCTGGGTTGTCGCAGCTGCATCCGTTGCTTCTGCAACTTTCGCTGCTTGCTTTCTTTTTGCAGTGTATTGCATTAGTTCTATCCTGCGCACGACTCCTTGCTCCAGCCTCCGTCTCTTGCTGCCTCCGAACATTATCGCTCCCTTAGCACAACCTGCAAGTTCTACTGTGCTCGGCACTTTGACTTTTTCTTGGAGTGGCCTCCTCATTGCCACAGCTAGATCTCTCTATTGAGCTACTCGGGTCATCGTCTTCTTCACGTTGTTATTGCTGATGTGCTGCTCCTGCTGTAGATCCACACACTATTGCTGCTACGCTGCTCTACCACCTGCTATATGCCAATTGAGCTATTGCATCACTTACTAATATCTGCTATTACAGTGCTGCATCTTCAGTCTTTCATGCTGTATTCTTGTAATATCTTTGTGAGCTCTCCACCATTGAGCTTCACATGCAGCTTCTCATTGTTACAAATCTTTGCCTCTGTAACGAACCTCCTTCCAAGATTCCACCATAGCCATTGACATGGCCATTGTAAGCTTTAAACTAAGCTTCACTACTTGCATGCAAACTGTAAGGGTGCTTCTTCACATGGTCTCTCAAATGAAACCATAGGTGCAAACCAATGTGTGAAAACTCCAAAAGCTTCCACCAAACATTGCCCATCTTCTATGAGCAAAACCATGAGCATCACTCTTTCCAATGTGCTCAACCATGGACTTCTTCCAAGCCCATAACCGCTTGTCCCTTCTTAGACAAGCATTGCACCTCTTACACTCTTTGCTTGGAAGCAAAGAACCTTGGGATTCTTCCATCCCATCAAGCAACCCTTATACATTGAGCATTTTTCCATGCTCAAACACAAAACTTTGAGGCAAAACTTCACAAAACCAACCTTCTTGAGGCATAATCAGCAGCATATCTTCTCTTGGCAGCTTCTCCTTGAAGACTCCATAGCCTTCATAATGCTGAAATCTCCATTTTCAGCTTCCTTGATGATGATCAAGCTTTCTATGTTGCAAAACTCCATTTGCAACTCTCTTGGGCAGCTTCTATGCAACTTCCTTGTTGCAAATCTCCTCTCTAACTTGAGAATGATAGCTCCAAATCTCTCTCAAATCCTCACAAATGCAAATCTCCTCTCAAATCCTCATCACAAATGCAAATCCAAATGATAATATGAGTGTGCATAATTTTTTTCATAATAAGCTGAAAATATAATGCTTAATCAAACAAACACACAAACAATCTAATATACATAATAAACACCATGACCAAGAGCCCATTTGGCTCTGATACCATGTTAAGATTCTAGAAATGGGATTGGTCATGGTGAAGGACATAGATTAAGCATAAGATTAAGGTGGATTAAACCACACTAAAAACTCCATGAGAGAGAGAGAGAGAGAGAGAGAGAGAGAGATTGCACACTCAACACTATTCCCTTGTATTGCATTCTCCATGAACCATACAATGATATAGGCTCTCTAGCCTTATCCCACTTTACACATCATCATCCATGTGGCAACTCCTTTTCCACTCTTTTAGTCAACACTCACACACCATACAATATTACATGTGGCATTCCACCTCACCACAATATCTTGCACCTCTAGGGTGCTTTCCCACATACACACAACACCGTGATTACATCTCTCAACACCCCCTCTTAATCGAGGTGTTCCACAACTCACCCATCATCCATCATCCATACAATGTAGCATTGCACAAAGGCAATCGCTATCTCTCAACATTTTGGACCTTTGCAAATTTATTTTCGTTACTCTTTCATTTATTAATATACAATAGGAGTAGGTTAGGTTACATGTGTGTGTGTTTGTGTGTGTGTGTGTGAGGAAAAAGAACGAAAGCCATATTAACGTCTTTAAATGACCTAAAGGGTCTATGAGACCAAAATGATGTGTACATAATGTCCATGAAATCTCGTCATGAATGAAATAAGAAAAAGCACTAGTAGACTAAAACTGAAAACTGAAAGCTAAGATCTCAGACTCTCAGATTACACAAGATGCAAAATATAGATCCTACTATGCCAAGTATAGGGTACAATAAGTGATGAGATATGGGAGAGCTGAATAAAAACAGTCAAATCAACGCTGTATGGCCGGGCAAGGGCCCATCCAGGATGTCCCTCATGAGAGAGAGAGATGAAGCCTATAAGAGTTGGGGCGTTTGGCTCTCAGAAGGAATCATGCACGCTCACTAGTGGCACCTAATGTATGTGGGGCCAACGGATTGCGTCTGCATAGGTCGTCAGTGGACTTGACTGGTCTTCGTGCTGCTCTTGTCGGGCCACCAAGTCAGTGGATGTGCCTCAAAGAGATTTGTGATGAGGCCTGGGAGGCACCTCACTGGCTCTCTCTCTCAGAGTGCTGCCTCATCATGACTTCTCTGTGACTGCAAAGATCCAGTAAATACATGCTTAAACATCTTAGTCCTCATACTGCATGACCCATGAGAGGGGGCCGAATTTGTCCGAGAAGAAAGAACAAAATCTTCCTCAGATCTGATAGTAGGGTGGGCATAATACTCCTCGATCTTCCACCTCACCAGTGGTGCATACTGTGCATATACGCACATCTCGTGAGATGCCCTGGGCTGTGATAGACTCTACCCTAAGGAGAAGATACCCTCAATCGGTACATTATTTATGCTGCGTTCAACCTCTGCTGGTGTCCGAACCAGGAGGCTACATGCCCACTCTACTCAACAAGGACTCGAAATGAAGATTACTTGAAAATGTTGTCCTTAATGCCCTAATCCAAGTACAAACTATTAGTTCATTCTAGATGGAAATCAGAATGTAAAATCATACATGCATATGATGCTATTTCAGATTGACAAAATGATAAATCATTTGGTGTAGTTGTGTTATAAATAGCACACCTTGTCTGTGAAACATGCCAGCCTGCTCTCAATAGAATCCTTTATGTAGCACTCATTGTATGCTAATGCTGTCTCAATTGCACTCTGTCAAAAAAAAACCAAAGCATACATCTTTTTTAGAACCTAGTGCCAGCTATTTTGAGAGAGAACCATTCGTCGAATAATGATCAAAAGTACCAACATTGAACTTCGTTTTTGGAACACTTGTGATCCCGAGTAGTAATGATGAGCTAACTGTAGCTGCAGTGGGAGCAAGCCTGCAATTATAGGACTTCATAAGGCAAACAATCTTCATTCATTATGCTGTTTTAAAAAAAGCATTTCACTGCCACAACAATTACAGCACAAGGAACCTGCTTCACCTTTCAAAATCATCGAAGATGACTGTATCAGGGACTATCTCACTGAACTTGGAGATGGCATCAAGTTCAGTGTATTCAACTGAAATGTAATACATCGAGAGGCATTAATTTGAGGGCCTTCAGAGAAAGACTTTGGCAAAACACATAAAACATGAAATTTTTAATGTTGAAGAGCATCGTTCAATAACCTGTCTGAATTGCAGCGTTAACAGAAGACAATACGGATTTAGAGGATGACAGTTTCAAGTCGGTTTTCTTTATAGGCCTTCCCCAAAATGCTTGGTGTGAATCCAAAACCTGCAAGTTGATGTGGTTTTCTGAACTTGTTGAGGATGAAATCAGGGACCCATGCAGGCCGGACGTGAGGGATGGAGGGGCAAACTTGCCTGTCCTATGGGCAATAGGAGTATTCTGGATCAAAAGAGCTCTTGGAAGGTCATAACAGCTATTTTGATCCAGAAAACTTCCCTCCTCCTACTCAAATTTATGCATACGGCAATTACAAATTCAATATAGATCAAAACGTCATGTCAACGTGCCATATTTTAAACATGCATAAGCATATAAACTTGGTTGTTGTTACTGCAAGGTTGTCACTGCAAGGTTGTTGTTACTGCAAGGTTGTTAATTGTGTCATGGCAAAAAGCATGTGTACTATGCTTATCACCTATCTCAAATAACTGCTCTTTTGATGCACAGAAATAGGAGGGGGATTGGACAGGCAAAATTGCCCGTCCATCCCTCTCGGGTGGCCTGATGGGCCGCTGCTGACGGATCAAAAGAGCTCTTAACATTTTGTAAGAGCTCCTACGACGTGCGAAACACTACGTAAGTTGTATAATGCACATGAAATCAACATGATTTATGCATGGAGAGTTTTACCTGGTGAACAAAGGGGTAAGATGAAGGCAGGCGCCGCTGTGAGCAGCAGATCGATGAGGACGAGGAAAGGAGAGAGGAAGCCATGGTGAAAAAGGGGGCCAAACCCTAGCTTATATGATCCTGTTAACCTGGTTGAAAACACACAAACAGATTGAGCAGCAATGGGGCAAATCCTAGACTTGTGCAGATCTGAGGGTTATTAAGTTAGGGTTTTGATCTGCCACTCCTCTTCGATAAACTTCATACCTGAGTCCTGACTCCGTAGGTAGCATGTAACAGGCTCGCAATGCTTTATTTGCTCAGAATGGATAAAGTGGTGCATGGTTTTGTCCTCGAATCCAACGACAATGTTTATCCAGATATATTTAATTCAATTTTATTGTCTGCATACGACAATGTTTATCTAGATATATTTAATTCAATTTTATTGTCTGCACAATTTTCAACTTTTTTTTTTAGATGACTTGAATTAAACACCATAATAACACACACTACCTACTAGGGAGCTATTCACTCCTCAGGGAATTCTCCCACCAGCGGTCCACTAGTAAGTTTTTGGTTCTCGCCTGAGTAACCAACCAATTGAAGAAAAAGGCAGAAAAAAAATAATTCAAATCATTTATTGTAACCAAGAAATCCAAAACTGGAAAAATCCATTGGCTGACGGGCGCGAAAACCTGCAGACAGTAAAGACGATGGTGGGCCTTCATCAACTCCAGCTAGGTGGTATTTCTGGCTGCCCCTTTTAGTTTGGTAGTGGTAAATATGCCATTGGAGGGCAACCAGAGTTTTGGTGTGAACTACGTGGAGGGCAGTTGGTTGCCCTCCAACCTTCCACTAACCCCCTAGCATGAACAGCCCCTAGTATGCGCCTCACGGTATCGTTCGAGGAGATTCAATCCCATGACTTGAATTAAACACCATAAGAACACACACTGCCTACTACTACGTGCCTCACGGTATCGTCCGAGGAGATTCGATCCCATAACCTTAGGGAGGCACTCGAGCACTTCCACTATCTGGACTTTCTAGGTCATTGTTCAAAAAAGTTTGAACTTTTTGACCTCACTTTCAACTTTCGACTTCTCTCTTTCTAGGTCATAGTAAATGAATTCATATTCATATGTAAAAGCCCGAGCCAACTATGCCTTGAACCTTCGATTCAGGAAGTGAGGAGGTAGCCATGGTCTGAATAAGTAAACACAACACAAGACTTGCTCCCAAGATGCTCACTTCTACCAATTCAACATCTTCATGGGAAATGGATTTATTGCATATCTACCACAATTTGGAGGGCAATTTCAATAGCGTGTTTAATATTGTCTCATCCATGTAATCAAATCACATCGCCATGAAAATGTCAAAGAAAGTAGCGAGAGGAGTTGGAGCAATGTCAAAGAAAGCAGTTAAGTTGGTGAAAAATGTCAAAGAAAGTGGAAAAGAGTTAAAGAAATGTTAAAGCAAAGTAGAAGGGAAAGAGAAGAATAAATAAGTGGATTATTTGTAAAAGATCCCAATTTTTAAAATTGATCAAGAGAGAAAATTTACAAAAAAGACCACTTGTACAATTATACAAGTCACACTTCTCTAATTTCGTAAAAGTCCCAACACTTCTTCGACTGGAGAAATCATCATCACTTTATTAGTTGTAGAGATCACATCCACTTCACTAATGGGTTAAATAATCCCAATACTTCATTCAATAAACCATAAAAATCTCTTTTCCAAATCATGGAAGTCTCTCGCACACTTCTATAGTCCACGCCCCACATTAACTTCTCCCAATATGCTTATTTCACAACATACCTTGCACCCTCCAGCAAAAGCATCAGAGTTGTAAATGTATGAGCACTTTTACAACCAGAAGCTATTTCTATATAGACCCCACCCCTCATTTTTGTAGTTATGGAAATCTAAGTCATAATAGAACTGTGCCTTAAGAACCCTATGAGCTCTCTATGGCAAGACCTTTTGTCGTACCTCGATTCCCCAATCGTTTGCTAGACGAGATCAAGGCAATGGAGGTCCTACCCTATATGAACCAAGCTAGCCTAGGTGGCTTGGCCGAAGCTAAAAAACCATGGGCCATGAAACTTTTTTAGGTGTATCCAATAAGTGAGCACCTATAAAAGGCCACACATAAAGGGAAGCTATGGAATGGACCTAACAAAGTGTGCTACCTCACCTTGGACATTAATAAGATGTCCAAGGTGAGGAATGCACCGAGATTTCCAATCATCCAGCCAAATGAAGATTGTCAAGCCAATCCTTGCCAAAGGAAGGGCACCCCGTGACTTCAAAAAGAGGGACATGGACGCTAACAAGGGCATGTATGATGGTCATGCAAATGACATAGGTGATCATACATATCAATGCCAACACCAACAAGATGGCTAGGTTACGTCTAGGACTAGGCAAAGAACTTCTACAAGCAATTCAACAAGGTATATGAAGACCCTCAAGGGAAAATATATGATCCATGGATCCTAAACATACATGGTTGGCTAGACCGTAATGCTTGAACCCATTGTAACATGGAAGAGACCATAGAGGATATGCTAAAGTGAGGATACAAGCCAAGCTAAGGAGCTGCAAGAGACCTCCCTTAAGATGTCCCTCGCCCACAAGATGCAAAATTAAGCACCAGTGGAGATACAATAGCTACAAAGATAGAAGGCATACCTAGCCCAGGAGGCTCTCTACCTGCTGCTCTTGATGTAAGTGCACACGTGCAGACTCCTCCACTATACTACTTAAGTAGACTATCCATGTGATGTCGCACCACCATGACCCAATATACGAGGTTATCCATATCGTTTGAGCAGCAGAGGTAGAGAGCCTCCTAGGCATACCTAGCCCAGGAGGCTCTCTACCTGCTGCTCTTGATGTAAGTGCACACGTGCAGACTCCTCCACTATACTACTTAAGTAGACTATCCAGGTGATGTCGCACCACCCTGACCCAATATACGAGGTTATCCATATCGTTTGAGCTTGCTTTCTCAACACTCGCCCTCAAGCTCAATTCCATATCCATTCAAGCTTGCTTTCTCAAAACTCACTCTTAACTCGAGCACACCAAGCATGTCTCTAAACATCTCAAACTTCTCTACACCTAATGGCTTATTAGTGAGCCACCTACATCATAAGCCAACTAAATCTCTCATGTTCTCTGATTTACTGATAACGAACCTCATTGTGTTTCCTCCTAGCATGAAACATTGGATTATTGGCAAGCTGCATACTACTCATGTTGTCACAATAAATGATTTATTGATAACGAACCTCATTGTGTTTCATCCTAGCATGAAACATTGGATTATTGGGCAAGCTGCACACTGCTCATGTTGTCACAATAAATGACAACTACACCATCCATGGGATGATCCATATCATGAAGAAGCTTTTCCAAACCATGCTACTTTATATACCACCATAGTAGCACCCATGCACTCTATCTCGGTGATGATAATGCAACAACTATGGGGTTTGATTCTTTGAACTCCAACATAGTTCAACAGCTCAACATGTGACCACTTGTAGATCTCCTATCATCATAGGAGCCACCAGCCCAATCTACATCTATGTAACCATAAACATTGACTTGCTTGCCACTCTCATAAAAGAGGCCATAATGCATTGTATCTTTCATGTATCTCAATATCTTCCTTGTGGAACCTACATAAATTGACTCGTAAGTCCCACTGCTCTGCAAACTAAGATCTAGTCTCATAAAAGTCATATAAATGATGAGGCTTCTTACCATCTACTGACACATGGTAGGAGCTTCACATTAGGCTCCACCAAAGGTGCACCAATAGGCTTGGAACCTATCATGCCATACTTTGATAGCATATCCAATCCATATTATCTTTATGCAACCTAAATGCCATCGTTGATCTTTAAGACCACAATGCCTTAAAAAAATCTCGATTCACCCAAATCCTTAATCTCAAAATTTATCTTTAAAATCTCTTTCACCTCAGTCATATCATCTTAACCCGTTATGATCAATTCATCACATAGAGGGAATGATATGCATATGTTATGAAAAATTGAATGGAGATGAGGTAGCTACTCATCCTCTCAAACCAAGCTCATTGCTATCTTGGTAGCTAGGTTAAATGTTTCAACATAATCTATCCCATGAGTTTGTGTAACTAGCCTTGCTTTTTACACATGCTCTCATCACTAAACCATCATATCTATGTTTGATTTTATAAACCCACTTACATCTAATGACATTCTTGCCCTTTGGCAAGGCAACAAGATCCCATGTTTTGTTCTTACCTGTGATCCATCATGGCCATTTTCCAATGCTCATGACCTAGAGCCTCCTCCACACATGTAGGATCCACATGTTATATGACGTCATATATGCATATCACTTGCTCCTCCATATGTAAACCCTGCATACAAGGATTCTTGAGCTGCCTTATAAATCTCCTCGAATGTGTATATTTATGTTCTAGTCTTTTTCACATGTGAAGTGCAAATAGAAAGAATGCCAAAATCCTCATCTAGATCTTGATTGGATCCACTAGACCATAACATGAATGCTGCTTGTGGATACATCGAGCAATGTCTCAGCCTTATCAACCTTTCGTTTGCCCTTACTGGATATATTTCCACTTAATGATTCATCACTCTCATGAGTGATTTTCCCATTAGATTTAGCACCACCTACACTAGGGTGCTTGTCTTTCTCAATCTACCTATCCATGGTGACATAGTTGAGAACCCTATGTAAGAGTTCATGTGGTTTATGTGGCATCATGACTAGCCACACCTTCATGCAAATGAGCCTTTTCATCACTTGGCAATACATGTAGCTCATCAAATACCATAACCCTACTCAAGAGTAACTTTTTAGTGACCTAGTTAACACATGTATCTGTTTGTTTCTAAGAAATAACCAATATATATACACATGTATCCCTTCCTTTCTAAGGAATAAACAATATAAATACACATGTATCCCTTTCTTTCTAATGAATAACCAATATAAGCACACATGTATCCCTTCCTTTCTAAGGAATAAACAATATAAATACACATGTATCCCTTTCTTTCTAATGAATAACAAATATAAGCACACATGTATCCCTTCCTTTCTAAGGAATAACCAATGAAAATACATTTATTGGCCTTAGGATCTAACTTTGACCTCCTCTCATATGGCACATGAACATAAGCAATGCAGCCAACGAGACCTTGAAATGTGACACATTTAGCTTTGTACCATTAAGGTGTCATATCATGTGTGGCTATGGTGGGTGTAGTACTGATAATTATGTATGGCTATGGTGGATGTATTGATAATTATGTAGACTACTGTTTGCACTACCTTTACCCCAAAGAAATGAGGCATGTTCCTCTCATTCATTAAAGCCATAGCAACCTCAACAATATGCCTATCCTTGCTTTCCACTACAACATTTTATTGCGAGATGTATTGATAAGTAAGATACCTAGACATCCCATGATCTTTTAAGTAGGCATAAAACTCATTCGAGATGTACTCTAACAATAACTTAACCCTTCAAAGTCAAAACATTAAAGAGTATTTAGTTTTTAACACCATAAAATACTCATAGTCTTTCACACTATGAAAAAAAATCGAGCATTCTGACATCTCCATGCATTCATGATTTTGGCATACTTTTGGGTTGGATACACTTCATGAACATCAATTTTAGAGCACAATGCAAAAAGGGTACACAAATATTATAGATTTTCATGGTTGTAAAAATGTCGTGCTCCCAAGAAATATGACACGTGTCCAACAAGTTTAGAAAAGCATCAATAAAAGTGGGCTGCCCTTTTATCGTTATTATTGCTAAATCTACCACTTTGATTCTTCATCTCTTTCATTTGGTTGCTTCTTGTTTCATTTTTCACTCTCATTCATTTCATCTTTCACTATCATTGATGTACATTGCTTTCATCTGTAGCCTCCATCCCAGTAAGCTGAGTTGACTCATTATCATCATTACCACTAAGGTGTGTAGATAAATATAGCACCTGATAGTTGACGAGAACACGACACACTAACGTCAAGTAGAAGCATATCGCTTACTTTATTTCTTATTTTCTACTTTTGTGCATCATCATTTTTATTTATGTGCTCCTGCTTTTGACTATAATTGTATACCATAAACACAAAAATCACTCCAGAACAAAACACTCCAAAACACTTTCATTCTTGTGCTCTTTCTCTTTTGATTATGATTGTATGCCATAAACACTCTAGAACATAACACCAAAAATCCCTCAAAAATAAAAACCCTAACTAGCATACATGTTTCTTCTCTTCTTCATGGAAATAATGACTTAATACATCATCAACTTTGCTAATCATCTAAAAAAAAACACTAATATGATACACTACAAAAAACTAATCAAGAAGAACACTGACTTGCATACATGTTCCTTCTCTTCTTCAGGGAGATAATGACTTAGCACATCTTCAATACTACTCGCCATCTCAAAAAATCAAGCAAAACACTAATATATTGTGCCATAACATGAAAAACCTGACTAGTTTTTCATGCCCAAAAAAACATTTCTTCAAAAGCGGTCATAAAACAAAAATTGACATCACAACCATCTAATTGGACATGCCAATTAGCAATTCCATGCTAAAATCTTTCTGTGAAAAACTATTAGTATTTCATGCGCAATATTTTAGCATGGAATTTGTTTCATGCTAGAGGTAAACTATTGGACATAGCTAGAGGTGTTTTTTTTTTGTATTACATCTTGCTAACCCATAATTGATTGCAAACGTGTAAAAATCAAACCTCTTTTTCACTGTGAAAAACATGTTTTTTCATGCTGTGAAAAAATGACATTTTCACATCATAATTACCTTTTTAACATCTAACCTTGCTTCTTAATTACCTTTATAACATCTAGCCTTGCTTCTTGATAGGTACTATAACCTTGCTTCGTAATAGGTACTATAACCTTGCTTTGTAATAGGTACTACAACATCAAATAACAATCTAACACATCTAAATCTCAAAAATTTATCACGTGAAAAACTTATGTAGTTTTTCATAACAGGGAAAAACACATATTTGCTTTGCACGCCACAGGAAAATCTTAAGAATTGAGTTGCTAAAGTTTATATCTTGCACTTACCACTTATTATATGAGCTAAAAATGATTGAAAACATCAGGCATTGTCACCATGAATAGCATAGTCTTTTTTTCCATCCTGACTATAAAAAACATTACTTGGTTTTTCACATCATCTAAACCTTCCAAAAAGAATTAAAATATACATAAGGGTGTTTACACAGGTAACATAGAGTAAAAACCAATAAAGAGCCACAAGTTATAGCACCTTGAAAAATAAGAAGTTTTTTATGATGTAATTTTTTTTGATTTTTCATGTCATATCAGAAAAGTAGAAAAGTTATAGATTTGTACATTGGCCATTGATTTTTCACGTCACATATCAGAGAAGTAGAAAAGGTCTAGAATAGTACATTAGCCATTGATTTTTCATGTCATATATTAGAGAAGTAGAAAAGGTAGAACATTACATTAGCCATTGATTACCCTTAGAAAGATTTAAGTATTCTTAAAAAGAAGAAAACATAAGTTTTATAGTACCGTGAAAAACTTTGGTTATTGTGGGAAAAAATAGAGAGCTAAAATACATTCAAAACTGTTATCCAGAGTTGTCCATAGAAAATACACATCAACATCTTTTGCTAATAATTATAAACAATGTTCTCTACCTCTTTGCCATTAATATGTCCTCTACTTCTTTGTCATTAACCATAACTAAACAAGCCCGAATATACAAAATACATGAAAAAGAAGAAGGGATCATGCTAGCCTAAGCATATCCTAGATCCTATCTTAAGGCTAATCATAGAACCGGTGAGGGAACCTAAGACTTTGCGACACAGGCCTCAGATAGACCCATAACCGTTCTTAAAGGCTATAAATAGAACTAATTCCACAACCTCTACCTCTAGAACAAATCCAACCAAACCCCACCTTTTTAGATGCTATGAGGGAGGACTCAATTGGCTTCCCTTCCATGGGTCATCATAGCCAAAGTAACATTTTCTCCGAGGTGATCAACAAGATGACATTATCTCATCCCCTTTAGAAGCATCGCCTCCTAGGGAAGGATAATGCACATCCCTTACACATTGGCAGGTCCTAGCCCACCTCAGAGTGAATATGAACCCAATGAGTGCGAGTATCACCCATGGGACACATCACGCCTCACAACCTTCTCATTCTTGAACGTCCGAGTTTTAATAAGTTCTCTTTTGCGAGTGAGGAAATTTTCAAATTTGGAGAGACTTATCCGATTGGACAAATAGTAACTTAAGAGCCCACACTTTCAAATCTGAACATGAAGAGGAGGAGGAGGAGCCATACTTCAATGAGCATCCTCCCTCTGAACCTGAAGAGGAGGAGGATGATCCATGCCTCAATGAGCATCCTCCCTCTGTAACCAAAACCAAAGGACAACCAAATGAACAATGTGTTAGCTGTCATGTATAAGGGCCTTACAGCCTCTCCTTGACCTTGAATGCTGGTGCTACTATCATCATAATCACCAAGAATTACTGCGAGGCTTGGGGTAGCCCACCACTTGTAGGCACAAGCCTTATAAAGCTTGTCGAGGGAACACAACCAAACTCTTAGGCATCCTGTAAGATGCAAAGATCAAGACCTTTAGACTAAGCTTCTACCACACGTTCTGTGGTAGATGGATTTTTAGAGAAGATGGTCATACATGATGATCCTCAGAAGGCCTTACATGAAAGAAGAAAGATTGGTTCATGATTGGGAAACCAATCACATTTATATACGCAAAGGCAACTAGTCCTTAAAGATAAACTTAAAGATAGGGAAGAATCATCCCATGGGTCAAGGCATTCTAACCAATGAGTCTGAGACAACTGCACAAATGTTAAAACCCTAAGATCTCTCTAGATAATTGTTACGCATAAACATGTATAAACCAGGCATAAACTCATCCACTCGACCACCCCCGAGCCCAAGGGATGCACACATGAATTACAATGAAGTACCTCATACCTTAACCTTGATATCCCATACCACCAAGAGGTATGACTCCAATCCAGCAGCATGTAGCTGTAGTGTGAAATGGCATGAGAGTAGATACAATCCTCTACACAAGAGAACCTAACATAACATCCCTTGAGTGTGTCCCATGCCCCTATTATATAAGAGGGCCCTCAAGTGACTCGACTCTCCATTTCCCTTGTGTGACCCTTGGATGCCTGACCCTAACCTCAACCCCTAAAGTTAGCCCTAACCCATGCTCCACTAGAGCTTGTTCCCATGCTCCCATGCTCACAAGACTAATGTGGGTTAGCCTCCTAGTATATGCACATATAATGTGCACATAACAACAAACTACTTCGGCTAACATGGGTAAAAGCTACAACAACTTGTTCGATAGTGAAGATGATAACCAAGAATATAAGCCTCTCCCAGAGCCTCCTAGAGCACGACGACTTTGAGGAATGGGTCTATGTCTTGGGAACCATGGACACTCTTCTACCAAATCTTTCACAAAAGCTTGGAACAAGGTTTACACCACTAGATGGGATGGAAATAACCTCCATGTTCATGCTTCGTGCAACATCCCTTTTGGGAGCTAACATTGACTTTAAACTAGGAGTAACTAGCAATTCTTCTAGTGACTCCTCCACAAAAGGATCAACTTTTACATTTCCCATAGTTTCCCAGCTAAGAAGGAGAAAACTATATAAAAAGCCTAAGAAGTATCTTCTCCCCATGGAGATGGATCTTCACTAGCTACATTGAGGCCATAGAGATAGAGAAGGGAGCTAAACTCAAAGAGCTCCTTGAGCCTCAAAAGGAAGATCTAAGTGCCCTAGTCCTACAACAGCGAGGACATAGTGATACATGGCAAGAAAGTTGCTCAAAGAAGTTTGGGTGGAGAGCCACATGTTTCATATGATGGCCGCACCGAGGTTCAGGAAGTAAGTAGGCCTAGGTGAGGAACCCAAGCCAATGTGTATTACCAAACCTCACTTTGAGCAAGAAGGAGAATTGTTAGCCTTGCTCAAAGAATTGTTAGCCTTGCTCAAAGAATTTCAGCACTAACATGAATAGATGAAGAGCTAGACAAGCTCATTGATGCAGAATTTATGTACGAGATTGAGCACATCGATAAATAGTAATCATTTTAACAAAATGAACAAAAAGAAGGTTGATGCTACCACAATTTACAATCACTAGCCCTTGTCTTGCACCAACCTCACGTTGGAAAGAGTTATTGGAATAGAAGCTTACAACTTCTTGGATGGCTTCTTAGACTATAACCAAGTGACCATGGATCTAGCTGATCAATATAAGATAGCATTTGCTCTACGAAATGGGAAATCTACGCTATTGAGTCATGCCATTTGACCTAACCAATGCCCCTCCCAACTTCTAATGCTCGATGTGTATAGCTTTCAAGGATCTCCTTCGAAAGATCATGGAGATATTCATTAAGGACCTATGTGTATATTCAAAGTGGAAAGTGCATTGTGCTCATCTTTAGTTAGTCTAGACTCGATTGCATCTTATTAAACTCACTCAAATGTTAATTTTGAGTTAAATATGGCATCATCCTTGGACACATCATCTCCAAGAAGGGCATCTCCACAGATAAGAATAAGACCTTTGTGATCTTAGAGTTTCCACTACCCCCATCAACTACAAGGAGATGCAAAGATTCATGGAGTTGCATCTCATTAAACTCAATGCATTAAACTCACTCAAATGTTAATTTTGAGTTAAATATGGCATCATCCTTGGACACATCATCTCCAAGAAGGGCATCTCCACAGATAAGAATAAGACCTTTGTGATCTTAGAGTTTCCACTACCCCCATCAACTACAAGGGGATGCAAAGATTCATGGAGGATGTAAGATATTATAGAAGATTCATCTTCTTGGTGCCATATATGCCAAACCCCTGTATACGCTGTTGATTGTCTTTGAATGGGCATATGAATGTCAATGGGCATACAAAAATTTGAAGAAGATATTAGTAAGTGAACCCATCTTGAGATATTTAATTTTTCATGTACATATTGACACTTTAACCTTTGCTATTGGATGCATGTTAGCATAACCAAAGCACATCCAAGGGAGTACAACATAGACCTCCCAGCAGTGAGAGAGAGGTTTGCTAGTTGTTAACTCAATGATGATAAATGCAAGGACACAACCACTGAGACAAGGGTTAGCCATGGTATATGCTATGAAGAAGTATAGGCATTACTTTATGACAACCAATTTGTTTTCTTTATCAACTAACGAAAGTAGTGCTTGAATAAGCATGCACAATGGCATGTCACTAGATGGTTGCTTATTCGTTTGAAGTTTAATTTTACCATCGCCATACAAAAGGAGCATCTACATGTCCATGTACCGACCACCTTTCTAGAATCCTAAATGGAAAACCCCCTCTAGGAGTGAAAGATGATCTTCCTGATGGCCCACTGTTCCACATTGATCATATCTAGGAATGAACTGAAGACATTGACCACTTCTTGGTCACAATGGATTTCCCATATTGGACTATCCCATCAAGAAGGATAGAGCCAGATTCCTCATTAGGAAGGCTTTACAAGAAGGGTCAAGATGGCATCATGAGTAGGAATGCTTTACAAGAAGGATCAAGATGGCATCATGAGTAGGGATGCTTTATAAGAAGGGTCAAGATGGCATCATGAGGAAATGAGTTCATGAAATTTTGGCATAGATGCTGGATACTTTTTAAGGGACATGAGTGCCCACAAGGTTATCTACACTATGGACAATGGAGGCCTACATTCTTTGAGGAGATGCACTTGAGTTTGTTAAACACTATAATGAATACCAAAGGTTTATCATAGTCTAAGAGAAGAACTGAATGCCCCTAGCCCCTATAATATCGGAACAACCATTTGAAAATTGGGGTTTAGACTTTGTGGATCCCATTATATACTAGTTGTCATCTCTAAGGGAACCTAGGCACATTTTATCATCATCTCACCACACATTACTTCATAAAATGGGCTGAGGCCAAAGCTACTCAGAAAGAAGATGCAAGATCTACCGCCAGTTTCTCTATGAGAATGTGGTGACTCACTTCAATTGTCCACCACTAGAAATAGTTACACAACAACCATTATCGTAGTAAATGATTCCCAAATGAGTATTTTGAAATGGAGTTTTTCATTGGATCTAAACCTATGTAGTGTAAGTTTTATGTGACCCCCACATACATAACAAGAGAAAGCATCATCCTTTGTAGGGGATGGATCGTGGCCCCACTGATTGCATTGCCACCTAGCAAAGAAGAACCACAATGCTTGAGCTTCCTTAAGGAATGATTACCCAAGCCTTATCACTCAAGTATAAGCCATCAATTTAGGTAACCCCTAACACATAACAGTCCCCTTGCCTTGACATGTAGCATCAGGGCCACTCCCTCCAACCCTATGGGAGAACCTAAGAGTAACCTAGCTAGCTAAGGTGGATTTGATGACCAATGGTACCCACACCATTTGGCTCAAAACCCACCAGGAGTGGGATACCCTCAAGAACATACATGGTGCTCTCAATTTGAGTCTCGTTGGATCCCAATCAAGCTACTAGAAGCCCAAGGCTTCTATAAGGGGAGCCTATCCGTTTGGGTCTCAAATAATTTACCATACACATGACCCCTAAAACCAAAAAGATCCAAGTAGCGATGGCATCGGTATCTAGGACCACCCGAGTGTGCGGTGACACTTCGATGGGTCTTAAGAAATTTTCTAGAAGCAAGAGGATTCTCCAAAGGGAACCCCCACATTTGGGTGCCAAGGGCAAAGAAACTCATGCCTTGGACCCCTATAAACGCACCATTGAATGATAAATCCAAGTGGGTGTGGAGATATAAGGCCCTCCCTCTGATGCCACCTCCCAAGTCTAAGTAGGAATGAAGAGCAATGGTAGCACCCTTGATGTTCGTACAAAACCCACCAACAAGGCACAGAAGTAATCATGAACATGCTATAAAGTCTGTGCACGACATCACACCCTTTGATAGTTCCAATTTCAGATGAGCCACCCAGGGTGCTAAGTTGTCCAATGTGCCTCACAGGTGCTCTCCAACTCCAAAGGGATCCCCTGGTCTTACAACACCCCCATAGTCCTATAACGCCCCTTGCATCATGCCACAACATCAACTCACCAACTAGAAGGCTACAATTTAGACAAGCGCACCAAAAAATCTAGTGGTAGTGGGGCATCCAAGATTTCATCATGGATGGGGAAGTGATTCTCCACCCTCACCCACTGAGTGGGCATGTTAAACCACAAACCCTAAGCACTTGTTGGTGTACATATGTAATGTAGCATTGTGCTCAAGTTACTATTACCTTTACTAGGAATGATTAAAAACACAAAAAGTAAAAAATAAAACTTGAAATGTCAAAAAATAACTAAAAACATGCACGTGCACACACATTTACACTCTATGTGTGCACCACATGCATCCACCCCACCATGTGCACACTCACTTGCATAGAATGCACCACATGCACGTGCACCCATGTGTACACTCGCATGCTTGGATTGTTGAGGTTGTTGAGAGAGAGAGAGAGAGAGAGAGAGAGAGAGAGAGAGAGAGAGAGAGTGTAGCCACAAAGGGCTTTCCCCACCATACCTTCACCACCCTCCTACAACCACACTAAACCGGCCATCTTGCAAATAACACCACATCGACTGGACCCCACCATAACAAACTGGCCATCTTGTAACAACACCATACTAGCCTCCTACAAGCCACACCAAACCGGCCATCTTGCAACACTGCACTGGTCGGGCCACCCCACCATAACAAACCAAGGCTGCCACCACCGAGACAAAGTAGAGCCACCGAGTCCCCCATAACAAACTTCCATGTATGAAGGACAAAGCCATGCCTCTAACCAAGCTAGGTCCTTGGCTTTACCTCTAACATAGGCTCTCCACACAACAACACTAATTGGCCCCTGAATGATAAACCTCAAAACCGCTAGCAAAGTAAATCCACCAACCCCTCCCCGTGTCCACAAAACAAGCATCTACTAGTGAGCTCAATACATCTCCCAACCAATTGGCAAAGAAAGCACCATAACCACTAGCCAAGGTTCGGCACATGATCTCACCAACCACCTCAATGCCAATGGGGGTAAATTTGATGACATAGTAGTCTTGGAATGGGTGCCACCGGCTTTGGTGCTCACTTTTCTCACTTAGCTAAAGGCTCAAGACCATCACAATGGGGTGTCTCTCACCATCTCACTAACCTACTTTCTGGCCAATCGACAAATTGGGCCAAAGCCTTCACCACACTGAGCTTCAAAGCTCTTATAAAATAACCTGGTAGGCAAGGTACATTATTCCATTAATATGCTCGTAAATATCCATATGTCATGCCATTGTAAAAAAGAGCTTTCACCCCCTGTGCCTCACCTAGCCCGCCGTTTGCAGCTATGCCGTAATAACTCATCGACACCCCCCAAGCCCCAACCTCTTCCAAAAGAAACACAAATGGGAAACATCATGCAACCCATCCATTTATTCCCTAAGGCCATCCATGGAGGAACCTTCAACTGCCCATATGCCATTGGCTTTTCCCCAACAACCTCCATAAACCATTGGCTCTAGCCCAACCATGGAGGAACCTTCAACTGCCCACACACCATTGGCTTTAGCCCAATCGCAACATAAACCTCTCTAGACCATCCTCATTCCCCAGCCACTCATCACATGAGGAAGCTCCTCTTAGCTTTGCAAGTGTCATGTTTGAGATTCATGACTTTTTCGCACTTGGGAGAGGTGTGTGGATCCCAAATCAAAGATTCCCATAAGCCACATGAGCCGCCACCCTCCCAAAATCTAGCACCAATTTCTACTTCATCCCAACCTTTACCACATCCACTTAGTCAGCCTCTTGCCCTTGGGACCATCCCATATCCACCTTCATAACACACACTCAAGGATGCTATAGATTGGTCACTTATCATGGACCATCTCATTCCACCAAAAACTGACCCATGATTTTACAACGTCCCCCACATTAGAGGGCATTTGAGCATAAAAAGGGCCTTGTAAGAATCCCTAATTTTAAGGAACTAAGACTAATTTTTTTGAGGTTTAAGGAGATAAAGTCACAATGAAGCCTACTTTTGGCCCTAAAAATAGGGGATCTCTCTAGTTTTCCCTCTCTAGGATTCTCTTTCTAGCTACTAAAACTCTTGAAACATCATCAATCTCGTCCATATAGGGGCCCCAAAAATATTTTTTCTTACAATTCAAAATAATTGTAAGAAAATAACTTTCAATCACATTTAATTGTCTCAAAATAATTGTAAGAAAATAATTGTCTCAAAATAACTTTCAATCACATTTAATGCACTTTCATTGCGTTTTTTAAGTTCCCTCTAAATTCCATTTCAACAGTCATTAAAAGACAATTTGGTTTAATACACTTTCATTATGTTTTTTAAGTTCCCACAAATTCTAAATCAACAGTCATTAAAAGACAAGGAAAACTTACGTTTTTTTTATTTTTTCACTTTTAAATGCATAAAACATAAAAAAGTTTAATTTAAATTTAAATTTTCGGATAGGCTAGCAATTTAAAATTTATATTTTATAGCAAACCCACCTAAAAACCGTTTTTTTTCATTGATTACTATCACATCTCCTCTCTGTCCGACTTAACAACTAAAAGACTCTCTCTCTCTCTCTCTCTCTCTCTCTCTCTCTCTCTCTCTCTCTCTCTCTCTCTCTCTCTCCCAAGCCCTTCTTTCATTGCAGTAGGTCTCTCTTTCAAGCTTCTCTTTGGGATCCAAGCTACATCTACCATCTTCCATTGTGTCTACTATGGCACTCATAGAAATAACAAACACCTCAAATTCATCACGAGTATTGTAATGTGGATCTTTGGGTTGATGGGTATTTATATCCTAATGATCCTTCTTCAAATTTCTCTCCACCTTTCACAGACCTACCCTCATTCATTCATTTTGTTGGAGAGGGTGAGAATGGACTCCTTGGATATTGCAAATGCTTAAGTATATGTGATGCATGGAAGGATCAATTTCTAAACTCACAAATTCATAGCTTGTAAGTCACTTTGAGTAGTGTGCAACAAGCTCTTGAAATTGCACAGAATAATATTTTACAGCACAGAGAGAGGGCAAAGAGAAAGAGGACCAAATCCTGAAGTTACAAGATACAATCTCGCGTATGAAGAGCACACCCATGGGAGCCAGAGAGCGAAAGAGGACAATGAACAACATTCAAACACTTGCAATTGGTGGTGGTGCTCTCAAGCGAAGAATTCATGCAGCAAGGTTTGTTTTCTATTCATCTTTTTGGTTATAAGTTATTCTTATTAGAGTGTATCTATTGTTTGATTTTTTTCATTAACTGTTAATTCATTATATAATATTGTTGCTATAAGTAATATTTGTTAGTTCATTACAGGACCTTCTCAAAGATGTGTGTGGTGATAATGGTCCTCAAGATATTGGAGATACGTTACGTAGTTGTGTGAGATAACATGACATTCTTTCCATAGTTCGAGATCCACGCTACAAGAAGGTACGACAGATACTTGCAAATGAGATAATGAAAGATATAACTAACATTTTAGGCATTGAGGAAGTTCAGAATGCATGCGATGAAGTGGGCATAAGCACAAAAGGATACCAGGCTCTTCATCAACTGCAAGATACACTTTGCAAACAAGACATCACACAAAATATTTTTTCTTGCAAATGAGATAATGAAAGATATAACTAACATTTTAGGCATTGAGGAAGTTCAGAATGCATGCGATGAAGTGGGCATAAGCACAAAAGGATACCAGGCTCTTCGTCAATTACTGCAAGATACACTTTGCAAACAAGACATCACACAAAATATTTTTTATTGTCCCAAGAAGATTAAGATTAGCAAAGAGGACATGCAATGAACATGTGCAACGTAAGATTAGAGAGTACTATTGCGTCAATGATGTGCTGACCATTAGAGCTTGGGGGAAAAAGCAAGGCAACAATGGTAATATTATGGTTCCTTACAACGAGTTCAACAATATATTTGTGGTTTCTTACAACGAGTTCAACAATATATTTGTTGATCTACAATGTCTTCAGAAAGTTTTGATCTTATTCTATGGATTACCTAATAATTGTAAGTAACTTTTATATCTCTTGCAAACTAGTTGAAAAAGTCTATGAAAAATCAAAGCTTATTTAATTTTGTTTGTCATGCAAGGTGACAAAGTTAGCTTTGTGTTGAAAATGGATGAGTGTTAGATTGTGAAAGGAAAGAGGATAAAGGGAATGAGTATCACACTCATGAATGAGGCTATGGCATATGCAAAAAGTTCAGAGTTATCATCTTTTCTCAGTGAAGACACATTTGAGGGGAATACTGAGATCAACCAAACTCCTGATAGGGAGAGGATTTGCAAGCTAGACTTTCCCTCATATAGTATCCAATCTGAGAAAGAGATATGGTGGCTTGGGGCATTTGAAGTACCAAAAGAGACACATGAAGTTCTCACTTGGATGTTTGATAGGATACCCTGGATTACCACTATCATCAAAGCACAGATTCAGGGAGAAAAACTTGAGGTAGAGGAGGGCAAGGTTACTTATATAGTAGATTGGCATTTGGGGGGTGACCTGAAGATAATAAAGTGTTTGCTTGGGTGTCCAGAAGGTGCTAACACCCCAAATCCTTGTCCGTGGTGCATGAGAATGGTGAGGGAAAACAAAAAGTCGGGAAAGAAAAGGATGCTTGGAGAATCAAGATATTGAGCACGACCCCATGGACGATGATGCTGGCAATTGGGTTGGAGGTGTCTTGTCTGCCAACATGCTAGCTGTGCCAAACAGGCATTTGAGAGACCCGGAATGGAATCCTATAATTCCATTTGAACTGAAGAATGTCCACTTCTGTACACTGCATGCATTCATGTGTGTGTTTGACCATTTGCTCAAGTGTCACATAGATTATGCATTTACCATGCAAGGCAAAGAACGACAAGAAGAAGCTCTTCATAAAGTAGAGCAACTACTCAACTCAATTGGGTGCCATGGTAGCAATGTGCAGATTACTGTTAACAAAAAGACCTTTAGCATGAATCATGAGGTTGCACAATAAGTGTCCCATGAGTGGAAATAAAGCAACACGTTTTCTGGAGAAGCCAGAAAATGCAAAGGACTCAACCAAGCCTTGGAACTTGTGGGAGGATTTATGCATATGTACAACATTTGACTGCACCAATTCAAGCCTTGTAATTCTATGTGAGAAGGTTTGGTCAAACTTCAATAAGATGGTGAAACTTTTGACCAAAAGCAGGACAACCACAAAGGAGCGACAAAAATTTCAAGACGAGCTTTCTAATTTTACGAAGTCCATGGTTGATACATGGGGTGAAACCAACACTACGCAGTACATGGTAAACACATTTGCTCCTTCTTACTAGATATTAAGAAACGAGTATGAATAACTACTGACTCTGTCTTAATTTTTGTGCAGAACATTCTTTATGCTCATGGTGCATACTTCATGAATGAGTATGGTTCTATGGACATGTGGAGCACACAAGGAATGGAGAAATCTCACTATCGAGCTAGAGGAGTATATTTTAAAAACACCCGGCATGGAGGAAGACTTGTACAAATTACCTTAAGGAGATGTTTAACTGGTTTTACAGATACACTTTTGGGCAAAAATTATCCATGGAAAGGACACGTATGAGTAATCTAGCAAAAGGACAGCACGAAATAATGCCAAACAAAGAAGATCACTAAAGTGGAAAGCTAGCACAAGACCATTACGTCATGCAGCATGGAGATCTTCGACGAATACGCATAGGAAGAATTTGGAAGTAGAAACAGCACTTTGAAGTTGAAAGTATTTTGAATCAAGTTGTAAACATTTTTGACTTAGGAAGTAGACAACATTTAGTAAAGCTTTTTGACTTGAAAATAAAAAATAATTGCACCATTCCATTATATTGAAGATTTTCAGAGTGAAAATATTTACAACGAAAAGAGCTAGTTGCTCTTGAGTCTCTTCTTGCTCCCCCTCTTCAGTAGGCATTTTCCCTCTATAACGCAAAAACCTCTACGACTATAGCCCTTGAGTGACTTTACATCCTCCACTCCTGTTCCTAGGGCATAACTTGAATAATATAGGAAATAACCTGCTCGAGAAGGCCAAAAACCAGGGCCATATCCAAAGATATGGACGGCAGCACATAAGCATGGCTTTATGTATATTATAAGGTATAAATGCATACCCTGTGTACCTAGATAGGGCTTTCAGTATAAGGAGTGGAATCTCTGCATCCATGGAGTACTTGCTATGATATATAATAAATATAATTTTGTTGATAGAAGAGATGTAGTGTGCAAGAGTGGCATCTTGCCCAACTCTTGCACGACCAGCACCACCTCGTCCAAGAAATCCATCGGCGTCGTCAAGCTCTACCCGCATTGATAAAGAACCAAGAGGGAACAAACTAAAGTAAGAAATAATTCAAACAGACTGAAGCAATAAGAATTAAACCAGAAAAACTAAAGTAATAAGAATTAAACCAGACAAACTTAAGCAATAATTTACCTTCTGGTTCTCATCCTCCTCCAACTTGGCTACATCCCAAAGGTTGACAGAGCCCTCTTCGTATACCCACACGTGCATCGTGGAAGATATTGGAACAAGGAGTAAGAGTTGTTTTCTGAATTCGGGCATGGATCTGGTTGATTGACCTTGCTGGTCCTCACAATGGATGAGTCACTGGTTCTTTTATATGGATCTGTTGGTTGATCTTGCTGATCTTCAACAAAGATTCCATTTTGATATGTGAATATTGCCGAGTACTATGAGCTAGGAACCATCGAAAAGACCCCTGAGTGGACAAGTGGTGAAAAGCGTTCTGGTTGCCAATGATGCCATAGGTACACTGAGGAAGGAATGATTGGAAATTAGAATTCAATTGGAAATTTTTGGAGGATTATGATCAGTGACTATGATTTCATTAAATGATTGTTTTAAAGACAACTGAATCTGTGAAAAAGATAATTTCATATTGGGTGTGTAAGTGGTGTGACTAGTTTTAAGTTTGCATGAATATCCGGCTAGGGGGACTTGGGAACTCTTTTCCCTGGTACTACCCGGGACAAAACCTAACCAAATTCCTAATTGGATCCCATCACTACAGTGGTTGGGCAGTTGGCTAACCCATTGGACTGGATGGGGTTAGGTTGGACTGATGGATCCCTAAATTGAGACTCAATTCTGTTATGGATGAAGTAAATCTCGGACAAAAATTGTTCTATGGAAAAGAATCAACGGCTGTGCCTTTCAATGAGGAAAAAAGCGTTGGTCTCTAAGGTTTTTGTCGAACCAATGTTTCATGTGTAATTTTTCAACCATGAGTCCATGTGATGCTATCAGTGGTCTCATCAAGCTTCTCTAAGTCAATTAGCCTTTTAGCTAATGCATTCTCCGTTAGATGCTCTTGTACGGCAATCCTTAAGCTTGGGACTAGGTATTTCATGGGCATAACTACTTCCACACCATAAGCTAGATGGAAGGGAGTGTAACCTGTCGCGTCGCTATCTTATATGATGCTCGATAGGCCCATAGGGCTGCTGTCAGTTTATGTTCCCAGTCTGTTTGCTTCCAAGGTTTTTGTCAAGATAGTACACAAAATCTTATTTGTACTCTCTGCTTGACCATTGGCCTGTAGATAATAAGGTGATAATTTTTGATGGATCACTAGGAATCCCGCAAGTAAATGATCAATCACCTCATTGATAAAATGTGAGCCACGATCACTAACCAATTCTAATGGGCAGCTAAACCTCGAGATGATTTGCTCGTATAAAAATTTTGCAGTTGTTTGTGCATCAGCTCTCTTTGAGGCTCTAGCTTCTGCCCATTTTGTGAAATAATCCGTGGCCACCATGATCACGTGTATCAGGTTTGGGATAGATGTGCCGCTAGACTATAAGTCCCATAAAATCTATCCCCCATTTTTCAAATGATTGTCTTACAATAATAGGGGTGAGCGGCATCTTGTTCTTTTGTTGTGGAATAGCGAAACGTTGACATTCTTTGCATCTTTTGACAAATTCTATGGCATCTCCAAATAAGGTAGGCCACCATAGTCCTGCTTGAAGCACTTTTTGAGCTGTGATTTCTCCATCGACAAAATGCCCGCCTACTATGCCTGAATGAGCTTCTTCCAATATGGTGACGAACTCATCTTCTCTAACGCATCTTTTGAGCACATTATCTTTTCTTAGCTTATATAGTTCTCCTACAATCAGTTGATAAGGTGCACCAAGCTTGATAAGCCACCACATTTTATCTTTGTTCAAAGGTATTTCCTACAAAAAACCATAAGCTAGATACTCTGAGATTTCTTCACTCCATTCGGGTACCATGTCTAACTTGAATAAACAAGCAATAGGGAGATCATCATCAACACCAGTTTTTGTTCCCCATTTGGAATTCTTGACATGTGATGATTGGCTAACACATGTTGTGTTCCCTTTTATACCATGAAAGTAAAGTCGAATTCCAACAACACAATAGCAACCATCATGTGATTCTCCCCTTGGTGCAAGGTTCATTTACTAGGTATAATAAGGCTTGATGGTCCACGAAAAAGATGAATTTATTGGCCAAGAGGTAATGTCGATATTTCTTGACGGCGTAAACCGTGGCCAATCCTTCTCTCTTTGTGGTGGTGTAATTCACCTCTACATCATTCAGTTTTGTGACGACCAGCGAAGCAGACTAGATAGTCCAATTTGAACTCACCAGGCTGGGCTAGTATGCAACGAATAGCAAAATTTGATGCATTACACATGAAATATGAGATCCCAATTGGGGGGTCATAGAATTGGCATGCTTGCCCCAACGCATGCTTCAGTCGATCATATGCTTTCTGACATTCCTCAATCCACTCAAAGCTCAATCCACTCAAAGACAATGAGGAGTTTGTACAAGGGTCTGGCTATTTCAGCATAAAAAATTATGAAGCGGCGTTAATACCCCACATGGCCCAAAATCTTTGCACACCCTTGTAGTTGGTAGGCGATGGTAGCTCCAATATCAGCTTGACCTTGCTATCGTCTATGGATATACCATTATTTGAGACAATGTGTCCTAATATCACACCATGCTTGACCTAAAACTGACACTCCAAAAGGGGTTCAGGGATATACGATATAATCCACATCGCTCGAACACTTTCCTCAAGCAAGCTAGATGGTCTACCCATCGAGAGTGTGCACACAGATCATTAATAAATACCTCCAACCACTTTTGTAAGTAGTCCTTAAAGGTTGTGCACATCAACCGTTGAAAGGTTGCTGGGGCGTTTGTGAGGTTGAATGGCATAACCTTGTATGTAAATGTCTCCCACATTGTATTGAAAGCTGTCTTGTTTTGGTCCTTTGGTGCTATGGACACCTGATTGTAACCGAAGAATCCATCCAAGAAGCTGTAAGCTTCTCTCCTAGCCACTCTTTCCAAAACATGTTATGTATAAGGTAGTGGAGAATGGTCTTTCCTAGTGGCTACGTTGACCTTTTTAAGATCAACACAACATACCCTAAGTTTTCCATTCTTTTTTGGCACTATCACGATTGGTGACAAAACCAATCCGTATGTTCAATTTCATAGATGGAATCTGCACAATGAGCTTGCCAATTTCATAGATGAAATCGGCACAATGAGCTTGCCAATTTCCTCCTTTATAATTGCTGCATACTTAGGATTCATCTGGTATGGTTTTTGCCTGGTTGCTCTCAACCTTTCCATGATTGGAATCGTATGCTGTACTACCTCAGGTGGTACCCCCTTCATCTCTTTGTAATTCTAGGTGAAACAATCCTTAAATTCCTTAAGGAGAGTAATGAGCTCATCTTCTTTAGCCGAAGTCAAGTCCTTAGCAATGTATATGGGTCAAGCTTCTTCCCCTGGTCTCGCAGTATCCACTTCCTTGACCTTTGCGCTGAGCCATCATATGATGTGGACAGCCCATCCTCTTTTACCCTTGTAGCCGTCAGTCGGACCACTTTTCGTTCGCCAACAGTATAGGTTTTGAAGTGGTCGGGTATTGAGCAAGTCTGGTTTGTCCTCATTTTCACTTTGGGTTTTAGCCATGATCCTTCTAGCCTCACGTTCTACCTCTGCCAGGGCTTTATTACATTTTCAGCGTCCAGCTTTTGTAAGCTTGGGTGTTTCTGGCTCTTGAAGGATGATTTTCTCTTTGTGCCTTCCCTCCAACGATATCTTACTCAACTCCTCGCCCCAATCCTTTGAGAACTCATCGTGTACCTTAGAGGCCTCAAGATACCTCAGCCCACTGGGCATCCTTGGGTTTTCCTTGTGATAGGGCATTTCATCGAGCTATATGCCATTTCTGTTTTCGCCACCATCTGAGGCGCTGAGCACTGGTACGACTTCGTGCTATGGTACCTTCTATACTTGATGTCTCCTCTTCTGATTCCTCATCAATGATCTGCCAATTGACCATGCAGATACAGGTCGTGGGGATGGTTCCAGATTCTAAATACTGGGCTCCCCCTAGGCCACATCATATCAATGGTAGCCAACACATGCATCCAATTTTCATTGAAGTCTAAAGGAGGAAGTGACGCATACATTTTCATTTCCTCTTCATCCTTGGTATCTCCCTTCTAGGGTTGGCATACTTGTATAAAGGTGGGCTGTTCCGTTGTGACCAAATCATTACCAAACAACTACCCCTCCATGGGGTGCGCTTTCCATGTTCTTAGATCAATATTTAAGATTTGCAAATCCCTACGTACATACACATGATCCAAGGCCCAATCATGCACCAATTTGGATTCCCTCACATGAAGGGTCTCCCTAATATTATGTCATATGAGTCAGGTTGGCCGTAAAAAGTCCATGACCATGAATGTATGATGATAGCGAAACGTAAAGAGTCTAAATTTAACATTCTCCAAAAGCCCAATGGGCCTCGAAGATGTTCCGTTGATTAGATCTACTTTTTTTAGATTGGGTTTCCCCCAGTTTTCCCAGCTACATTTTGTGATGATGCTAACCCTTGCCCCACCATCCAGGATAGCCAGTGCCTGTTCGTACCCATTATGATGAATCAGAATTGTAGCATTTGTCGTCGCTTTCGTAGTAGCGTCTCGGTTGGTTAAGGTATCTTAACGACTCGGGTTTTCCTTGTATACCTCAAGGTCCTTTCTGCCACCACAGGTGGCAGAGCCTCATCTATAGTATTGGCTAGCTTTAGTCCGCCTTCTGCCCATTCTTTTACGTCTATCCATAGGGTTGGTGAATTATGTAAAAGTTTCCCTAATGGCATTTGTACAGGCGTGGACATAGCATAGCCGCGAGACTTCCTATGTCTTCGGGTTCTTTGGAGATAGAGGGTTCTTCCCATGTATGTGTCTTGTATTCCTCCACGGGGAAGGAATGGATGGACTCCCCCAACCCCTTGGAGATAGAGGGTTCTTCCCATGTATGTGTCTTGTATTCCTCCACGGTGGATGGACTCCCCCAACCCCTTTTCCTTAAACATTCTGGATAGTGTGTTTGCTTGGGACTCCTCTTCTATTTCTTCCGGAATTGGGGTTGGCACGTCCAATTCCCTATCCTGAGTTAGCTCGTTTTGTGGATAAACTGTATCCCTTACTACTTGGTTGGCCCTCAGCTTGGCTTCATGAAGTTGTTGGCATTCTTCGACTAAGGCCCTAGCTTCTTCGAGCTTTCTTATTTCCTCGTCGGCATTGGGGTATTCATCGACCCCCTTAGGAGTTGTTGGTTGCTCTCTTTGCTCTTCTTGGTCTGATCATCTATGATTGATCCCTTGACACCCCTCTTCCTTCGATTGGGTGGATCCGATGTTGATTGTATCTTCTTCGGATCCGTCTTGGATTGTGACCCTTGTGTCACCCTTACCCACTTTTTTCACTCTTCTCTTGCTGCGAGACGAGCGACCAGTTCTGGAAATAGCTACATCCACTAGATTCCTTCCCTTGTCTCCTAATTGAGCTTGAGCTCTTGTTAGGACATTGAGTGGTGTGATATTCCTAGGCTGTACACTAATGGTCTAGATGGTGGCCTGATTGGCAGTAGAAGTTGAGCCACTTGCGTGGTATGGAGAATCCTTGATCAAATGATCAATTCCACATTTAGTATAGGTGAGTACTGGCATGTCATTGGGCGAAGCTGCCACTTTGTTGTGGTTGATGTGTATGGACCATATTCTTGTTTGGGCACTCGTCGGTGACTCGATGTGGCCCTCCGCAACCAAAGCATTGTGGTGGTCCTCTTCTCAGATTTGAGTTCATGTCCTTGCCCTTCCATTGTACTGTGGTTTAAAACATAGGTACTGGCGTGTTATTCTATAGGACGTAATATTTCGACGTAACCTCAGTCGTTTCCTCATAGTACTCCTGCTAAGTTCTACTTCTTGACCATATCAACATCTTCTGATGATTCTTTGATCAATACTTGATTGATCTTAGCCTGTGGTGGTAGAACTGGTGGCGGCAAAGTTAAAGCGTCTTGTACTCGGAACATCCCCCTAGGTAAGTAGGAAGAGTTGGGTTGTCCAGCAATAGCGGTGATCTGTATAGATGGCGCAAGTAAAGCCAATGGAGCTCTAAGTGCAAGTAGCTGTGCAAAATTTTGAAATCTTAGATATCTACACATTGAAGTGTCATGATTTCCTAATTTTACACAGTGAGAACAATAGAGTAATGGCCTTGCTCTTAAATGTGGACACTCGGTGGTAGTGTGATTTAATCTACACATAGAGCACCACACCAATTCCCCTGCAAGAGTAAAGGTGATTATGTCCATGCCCAGATGTTTCTCTTCCCTCTTTTACTTTCAATTTCTCTAATATGGCATTACTGAGCTCATCCATCGTCATGTTTCCTACTTGCTTGCTCTTCGAGTTCCAATTTCTTGATGGCTCAAGACACACGAAGTCATAGTTGCTGAAGATGTTTTAACATCTTCAACAATTCTAACATATTATCTTCATATTCGATTGCCAGTTTGCAACATGCATCAAGAGTAGCAGGTCAGGCTAGTACCAGGTAATCATGCATTTTGTGGTCTCTAACCCCTCTCCGGAAGCAAGGCAACAACTGATCATCAATTAACCTCTCTCAAAGTTTGCACCTTGAATTTAAGTGCTTAAGATGAGAAACATAGTCTCTCATCGACTCATCTTCCTTTTGTTTGATATTATGTAACTGTGCCATAGGGCTCCATCTGACACCACTTTGGGCAAAACTAGGCACAAAAACATTCTTTAGCCTTGTGAAGTTAACCTTATCCTCAGGCTTAAGGGTTCGGAACCACTGATGAGATTTTCCTCTTCCAAGGTCAGTGAGAAGACATGTATCATTGTCACATCACACTGAGACTGGCTCGCAGGTTTCACATGTGGATTCAAAAATCTCTACATGTTGGATAGGATCCCCGTCCCCAGAGAACTTTTGGACAAGTTTGGAAATGATATGTGGTTTCATTCGGGAGGGTTGGGATTCTAGAGCAGTGCCTAGTTCTCTGACCATCCCTCGGCCCATCTCTGCCACCATATTTAGCAAGTCTATCCTTGTGGCTACATTAAGGTCCACGGTTGGATCTATCCTAGTCCTTTGAGGAATTGCTTCCTCCTTCCTGGACCTCGTCCCCTTCTTGTATTGGCTCTTCTAGGTATTTCTGGTCCATGGGATGGTCCAGTCCGCTGTACCTTGGAGTGACTCCCCATTAGTCTGTAAGATTCCTCCCTCCGGATTTTGAGGTGTGCAGGTGTAAGAACCTCCCCTTCTGATCTTATAATTATTCCTCCCTCTGAAATAAAAGAAAGATCCTGTTTTACCCTGTTTTGGCCTAGAGAGAGAAAATATCTAGAGGGAGGTAATTCAAAATTGAGATATTTTTGGATATAAAAATCCTCCTAGTGTCTAAAATGGTTTTCCTTGAAACAAAAATTCAAAAAGAACTTTCCAATGTGCAATTGGAATTAATTAAAAATAGGCATAAAGGACCTTAGCCTAAGGGTCCAGATTTTCAGAATTTTTTGAATTATGCTCCAATTAAGGTTCCTATGGACCAATAAGATTAATCCAAATGTAGGGAGGAGATAAATTGAAGAATAAAAGAAAATCTCTCAAAAATGAGTAAATGCTCACATAAGATGAAGAGTTGACTAAGGACAAGGTTTATTGGTTAAAAAAGAAGAGATCTTTAGAGGAAATGATGCATTTTGACACCTCAGTGTGGGGATCTCCCCTCATGAAGGAGGCGCCTATTTCACATGTGTGGAGGAGTTTTAAACTCATAAATAATGAGACATTTTCATCTCTCCTTACTCCTGTTTCAACTAGATCCAAAAACTGACCTAAAAATGGTCAAAAATTGACCAAACTGATCTGGAAAATTTTAAAATCAGTTTGCTTGGTTAGAGGCTCATTTTTTCCTATAAATAGAAGCCTCCTCCTTTGTAAAAGGTTAATAGTGTTTATGCACTGTTACTCTACTCCTACTACCCAGAGCCAATTACATTGAATTCACTTGGATAATTCAATTATTTTTGACTAAATCCTCTCCAAAGAAATTGGTGGCCACTCTTGATCTAAACAAGAGTAGAACCCTCAATCCCTCAAGCCAAAGGAAAGCTTACAAAACTCCATGTAAGCTAAAATTTCTACTTTTTAATTTCAAATCTATGGTTTTCAGATTTTCTTGTTTTTTTAATAGTTGATTAAAGTGAATCCTGATGTTATACCTTGATGAAAAGGCTACCCCCTTCTCTTCCTTAAGAATTCAGCCTTCGTTTATCCTTAAATGAGTAACAAATAAATTGATTAAACTTTTCTTATTGTTTACTCACTAGAAAGTGAAAATTAAGTAGATTAGAGCGCTTTACTTCAAATTGGGGTTAATTTTAAATTGAAAATAGAATGTTAAAAATTGAGAAATGGTCAGCCATACAAATGAGGTTATGGCAAAATTTTCTTAAATTTTATGGAAAATAAAGTTTATTTTTATGTTATTCTAAAAGAGTAATTCTCACCGTTTGTGCATTCTAAAAGAAATATTTTTATTTACTCCATGTACATATTCACCTATGAATATGCATGGATATCATTGATATTAATTATTAAAATTAATTTCTATGCATAGAAAGATGCATATTGGAAATCTTTTTATTATAAAAGTGTTGTTTTCATTGAATTTAAATTCTATGCATAGAAAGATGCATATTAAAAATCTTTTTATTATAAAAGTGTTGTTTTATTGAATTTAAATTCTATGCATATAGAAAGATGCATATTGGAAATCTTTTTACTATAAAAGTGTTGTTTTCATTGAATTTAAATTCTATGCATAGAAAGATGCATATTGGAATTTTTTTAACTATAAAAGTGTTATTTTCATTGAATTTAATTTCTATGCATAGAAAGATACATAATGGAAATTTTTATTATAAAAGTGTTGTTTTCATTGAATTTAATTTCTATGCATAGAAACATGCATAAAGGATTTACTTTTATTTCAAAAGTGTTATTTTCATTAAAATTGATTTTATGCATAGAAAGATGCATAAAAGATTTATTTTTCTTTCAAAAGTGTTATTTTTATTAAATTTATTTTATGCATAAAGGATTTATTTTTCTTTCAAAAGTGTTATTCTCATTAAAATTGATTTTATGCATAGAAAGATGCATAAAGGATTTATTTTTCTTTCAAAAGTGTTATTCTCGTTAAAATTGATTTTATGCCTAGAAAGATGCATAAAAGATTTATTTTTCTTTCAAAAGTGTTATTCTCGTTAAAATTGATTTTATGCCTAGAAAGATGCGTAAAAGATTTATTTTTCTTTCAAAAGTGTTATTCTCGTTAAAATTGATTTTATGCTTAGAAAGATGCGTAAAGGATTTATTTTTCTTTCAAAAGTGTTATTCTCGTTAAAATTGATTTTATGCCTAGAAAGATGTTTAAAGGATTTATTTTTCTTTCAAAAGTGTTATTCTCGTTAAAATTGATTTTATGCCTAGAAAGATGCTTAAAGGATTTATTTTTCTTTCAAAAGTGTTATTCTCGTTAAACTTGATTTTATGCCTAGAAAGATGCGTAAAGTATTTATTTTTCTTTCAAAAGTGTTATATTCATTAAACTTGATTTTATGCATAGAAAGATGCGTAAAGGATTTATTTTTCTTTCAAAAGTGTTATTTTCATTAAAATTGATTTTATGCATAGAAAGATGCATAAAGGATTTTATGCATCTTATTTTCATTAAAATTGATTTTATGCATAGAAAGATGCATAAAGGATTTATTTTTATTTCAAAAGTGTTATCTCCATTAAAATTGATTTTATGCCTAGAAAGATGCATAAAGGATTTAATTTTATTTCAAAAGTGTTATTTTTCTTAAAATTGAATTTATGCATAAATAGATGCATAAAAGGATTTTTATAAAAGTGTTATTCCCACTGAAGTTGATTTTTATGCATAAATAGATGCGTAAAGAATCTTTATATCAAAAATTAAAATTCTCTTAAATTCTATGTTTAAATTCTATGTTTAAATTCTATGAATAGCGGTGATGAGATGTGATGTGAATCAGATAGATGTGAATGGATGGATGAGATGTGATGTGAATTAGATAGATGTGAATGGATGGATGTGATGTGAATAGAGGTGATGAGATGTCATTAACGTCATTCCAGTTATGAACATCATCACAAGGACTCGTCCCATTCATCCTCATTGTGGTTTTGCTCAGCTTATTACATTTCAACCAAAATTCAGGAATCATTGTTTTTCCAATCAGAATCCAAATCAACTCATCAGTTCTCAACCAGAATTTAAAAATCATATCAACCACATTCAAATTCATCATCTGGATAGCATTTATGCTTATAATTTAAAGTCTTAGATTTACTCGTATATACTACCAGTAAAGAGTTGCAGTTATACCCTCGGTATATACAAGTAGTCATCACGGTCCTTGGAACTATAAGGTAAATACCATCATGTTTAGGTCTCAAGCAAGTCAGGGATTCCATGCAATTGCGGTACTTCCATATGAAGACCCAAATACCAATTTATGAATTTTAGTTTGAATATTAATTTGTATGAAATTCATCACACAATTACAACTTTTTATTACTACATAAATTTTTGACATTTTTGGCTTCTCGGTTGATCCACATTAGCCAATTTGCTTTGATACCAACTGAAAGATCCCTGTCCCCACCGCGTAACAAATTCAGGGGTGCTAGCAGAAGTAGCACTTCTTGCGCGCAGGGCAGGGTCCCTCACTCGGGGCCTCGCCCACGGATATTCGGACAAGAGACTAATCCCTCGGTTCTTCCAAAACCGAACCCGAAAAAACTTCCCTCGCCCGGAAAGCACGGGCGATTCCTCCAGGATATTTTTACTCTAACGTAGTCAAAGCCTTAACTAACTGAACTGATCTACTGAACCCATAAGTCCCATAGTCAGATCAGGGAAACGATTGCACTTGGATCATAGAGACCAACGCTTTTTTCCTCATTGAGAGGCACAGCCGTTGATTCTTTTCTATAGAACAATTTTTGTGCGGTTGTTACTTCATCTATCGTACCATAACAGAATTGAGTCTTAATTTAGGGATCCATCAGTCCAGCCTAACCCCATCCAGTCCCGTGGGTTAGCCAACCGCCCAACCACTATAGTGATGGGATCCAATTAAGAATTTGGTTAGGTTTTGTCCCGGGTAGTACCAGGGAAAAGAGATCCCAGGCCCCCTAGCCGGGTATTCATGCAAACTTAAAATAAGTCACACCACTTACACACCCAATATGAAATTATCTTTTTCACAGAATCAGGTGCCTTTAAAACAATCATTTAATGAAATCATAGTCACTGATCATAATCCTCAAAATCTCCGGTTGAATCCTTAATTCTAATCATTCCTTCATCGGAGTACCTATGGCATCATTGGCAACTAGAACGCTCACCACCTGTCCACTTAAGGGGCCTTTTCGATAGTTCCTAGCTCATAGCAATTGGCAATATATTCACATATCAAAATGGAATCTCCGTTGAAGATCAGCAAGGTCAACCAATGGATCCATATAAAGGAGCCATGGACTCATCCGTTGAGGACCAGCAAGGTCAATCAACCAGATCCCCCGAATTCATAAAACAACTCTTACTCCTTGTTCCAATATATTCCACGACACACGTGTGGGTATCTTCGGCGACCCAGAGCTCGAGCACTGTATAGTCAGCACCCTTTAGGATCCTTCGCAGGTGACCTAGCACTTCACTCATAGGCCGCTTCCTTGGTCCCTCATCCACCGTACCGGAAGCTCACCATTTTAATCGGCTGGTCAAGACCTCAACCGACGACCTTGCTACGTGAGACATCCTCCATTGACTCTCCGTCCTCCATTGACTCTCCCTCAGGTGTTGCAACTTTAATCAGATTAGGTCTCCATGACATCATTCACAACACGATCAAAATGCGTCCCCAGCATTCTTGACATAAAACAGTCATTTTTAAAATAGGTCATAAATACATAATCTAAAAAAAACTCTCGTCTTTCTATATTGTTCCACATCAATTCTCATTTGTTTCATATGTATTCTATTTCTCATCACATCATTTTTCCATTTCATCACATCTTTTCTCATTTATCCGCATTAGATCTCATCTACTCGCATCTACTCGCATCTACCCATATCCACATCACATCTCATCCCATCTCATCACATCACATTCATTCACATCTCATCCATTCAGACCACATCACATTCACTCACATCACATCTCATTCATTTTACCTCACATCTCATTCATTCACATCTATCCCGATTCACTCTCCATCACATCACATTCATTCATATCCATCACATTCACATCCACATATATTTATGACACATCACATCTCTTTCCATCACATCACATTCTTTCACATACACATCTATATCCATTCTTTCACATACTCATTCACATCAATTCTTTCACATACTCATTTACATCTATCCCGATTCACTCTCCATCACATCACATTCATTCATATCCATCACATTCACATCCACATATATTTATGACACATCACATCTCTTTCCATCACACACCTCACATCTCATCCCCTCTATTCATATCACATCCATCCATCCATTCACATCTATCTGATTCACATGACATCTCATCACATCTATTCACCTCACATCCATCCATCCATTCACATCTATCTGATTCACATGACATCTCATCCCCTCTATTCATATCACATCCATCCATCCATTCACATCTATCTGATTCACATGACATCTCATCACATCTATTCACCTCACATCTCATCACCTCTATTCACATCACATCCATCCATCCATTCACATCTATCTGATTCACATCACATCCATTCACATCCATCCATCCATTCACATCTATCTGATTCACATCACATCTCATCACATCTATTCACCTCACATCTCATCACCTCTATTCACATCACATCCATCCATCCATTCACATCTATCTGATTCTCATCACATCTATTCACCTCACATCTCATTCACATCACATCCATCCATCCATTCATATCTATCTGATTCACATCACATCCATCCATCCATTCACATCTATCTGATTCACATCACATCTCATCACATCTATTCACCTCACATCTCATCACCTCTATTCACATCACATCTCATCACCTCTATTCACATCACATCCATCCATCCATTCACATCTATCTGATTCACATCACATCTCATCACATCTATTCACCTGTGTGCTGATAGCTTGTTGCTGTTAACACTTGACCTAGTGGATCAAGTTAAGGGATGTCAAATTAAAAATCTGTATAATTGAAAATTCCCATGGAGGCATGTTCTGATAGAAATTTTAGTCTACTGGACCATTATTGTGATAAGGATTTGAATGATATGATCTGAAAGAATTGTTATCTGATGCTGATTTCTATATAAGGGATCTTTATCCCACGATTCTGTTGGGTTCACCAGACTATAAGGAACCCAAGAATCAGTTCGATCTTAAGGGAAAGAGTTCTCCTTTAATTTTGCGAGATGAGGACATCTCGCGTTTTTTAAGTGGGGTAGGATGTAAGATTCCTCCCTCCGGATTTTGAGGTGTGCAGATGTAAGAACCTCCCCTCCTGATCTTATAATTATTCCCCTCTCTGAAATAAAAGAAAGATCCTGTTTTACCCTGTTTTGGCCTAGAGAGAGAAAATATCTAGAGGGAGATAATTTAAAATTGAGATATTTTTGGATATAAAAATCCTTCTAGTGTCTAAAATGGTTTCCCCTGAAACAAAAATTCAAAAAGAACTTTCCAATGTGCAATTGAAATTAATTAAAAATAGGTATAAAGGACCTTAGCCTAAGGGTCCAGATTTTCAAAAAATTTTGAATTATGCTCCAATTAAGGTTCCTATGGACTAATAAGATTAATTCAAATGTAGGGAGGAGATAAATTGAAGAATAAAAGAAAATCCCCCAAAAATGAGTAAATGCTCACATAAGATGATAAGGACAAGGTTTATTAGTTAAAAAAGAAGAGATATTTAGAGGAAATGATGCATTTTTGACACCTCAGTGTGGGGATCTCCCCTCATGAAGGATGCACCTATTTCACATGTGTGGAGGAGTTTTAAACTCATAAATAATGAGATATTTTCATCTCTCAACTCTCCTGTTTCAACTAGATCCAAAAAGTAAGCTAAACTTATCCAAAAATGGTCAAAAATTGACCAAACTAATCTAGAAAATTCTAGAATTAGTTTGCTCCTGTTTCAACTAGATCCAAAAAATAAGCTAAACTGATCAAAAAATGGTCAAAAATTGACCAAGCTGATCTGGAAAATTCTAGAATTAGTTTGCTTGGTTAGAGGCTCATTTTTCCCTATAAATAGAAGCCTTCCCCTTTGTAAAAGGTTAATAGTGTTTATGCACTGTTACTCTACTCCTACGCAGAGCCAATTACATTGAATTCACTTGATAATTCAATTGTTTTTGACTAAATCCTCTCTAAAGAAATTGGTGGCCACTCTTGATCCAAACAAGAGTAGAACCCTCAATCCCTCAAGCCAAAGGAAAGCTTACAAAACTCCATGTAAGCTAAAATTTCTACTTTTTAATTTCAAATCTATGGTTTTCAGATTTCCTTATTTTTTTTTATAGTTGATTAAAGTGAATCCTGATGTTATGCCTTGATGAAAAGGCTACCCCCTTCTCTTCCTTAAGAGTTCAGCCTTTCTTTATCCTAAAATGAGTAACAAATAAATTGATTAAACTTTTCTTATTGTTTACTCACTAGAAAGTGAAAATTAAGTAGATTAGAGTGCTTTACTTCAAATTGGGGTTAATTTTAAATTGAAAATAGAATGTTAAAAATTGAGAAATGGTCAGCCATACAAAGGAGGTTATGGTAAAATTTTCTTAAATTTTATGGAAAATAAAGTTTATTTTTATGTTATTTTAAAAGAGTAATTCCCACCGTTTGTGCATTCTAAAAGAAATATTTTTATTTACTCCATGTACATATTCACCTATGAGTATGCGTGGATATCATTGATATTAATTATTGAAATTAATTTTTATGCATAGAAAGATGCATATTGAAAATCTTTTTTATTATAAAAGTGTTGTTTTCATTGAATTTAAATTCTATGCATAGAAAGATGCATATTGAAAATCTTTTTACTATAAAAGTGTTGTTTTCATTGAATTTAAATTTTATGCATAGGAAGATGCATATTGGAAATCTTTTTATTATAAAAGTGTAGTTTTCATTGAATTTAAATTCTATGCATAGAAAGATGTATATTGGGAAATTTTTTTATTATTATAAAAGTGTTATTTTCATTGAATTTAATTTCTATGCATAAAAAGATGCATAATGGAAATTTTTATTATAAAAGTGTTGTTTTCATTGAATTTAATTTCTATGCATAAAAAGATGCATAAAGGATTTATTTTTATTTCAAAAGTGTTATTTTCATAAAAATTGATTTTATGCATAGAAAGATGCATAAAGGATTTATTTTTCTTTCAAAAGTGTTATTCTCATTAAAATTGATTTTATGCATAGAAAGATGCATAAAGGATTTTTTTTATTTCAAAAGTGTTATTCTCATTAAAATTGATTTTATGCATAGAAAGATGAATAAAGGATTTATTTTTATTTCAAAAGTGTTATTTTCATTAAAATTGATTTTATGTATAGAAAGATGCATAAAGGATTTATTTTTATTTCAAAAGTGTTATTTTCATTAAAATCGATTTTATGCATAGAAAGATGCATAAAAGATTTATTTTTCTTTCAAAAGTGTGATTTTCATTAAAATTGATTTTATGCATAGAAAGATGCATAAAGGATTTATTTTTCTTTCAAAAGTGTTATTTTCATTAAAATTCATTTTATGCATAGAAAGATGCATAAAAGGATTTTTTATAAGTGTTTTTTCATTAAAATTGATTTTATGCATAGAAAGATGCATAAAGGATTTTTTATTATTTCAAAAGTGTTATTTTTATTAAAATTGATTTTATGCATAGAAGGATGCATAAAGGATTTAGATTTATTTCAAAAGTGTTATTTTCATTAAAATTGATTTTATGCATAGACATATGCATAAAAGATTTATTTTTATTTTAAAAGTGTTATTTTCATTGAAATTGATTTTATTCATAGAAAGATGCATAAAGGATTTATTTTTATTTCAAAAAGTGTTATTTTAATTAAAAATGATTTTATGCCTAGAAAGATGCATAAAGGATTTAATTTTATTTCAAAAGTGTTATTTTCCTGAAAATGGAATGTATGCATAAAAGGATTTTTATAAAAGTGTTATTCCCACTGAAGTTGAATTTTATGCATAAATAGATGTGTAAAGATTCTTTATATCAAAAATTAGAATTCTCTTAAATTCTATGAATAAAGGAGATGAGATGTGATGTGAATCAGATAGATCTGAATGGATGGATGGATGTGATGTGAATAAAGGTGAATAGATGTGATGAGATGTGATGTGAATCAGATAGATGTGAATGGATGGATGGATGTGATGTGAATAGAGGTGATGAGATGTGAGGTGAATAGATGTGATGTGAATCAGATAGATGTGAATGGATGGATTGATGTGATGTGAATAGAGGTGATGAGATGTGAGGTGAATAGATGTGATGAGATGTGATGAGATGTGATGTGAATGGATGGATAGATGTGATGTGAATAGAGGTGATGAGATGTGAGGTGAATAGATGTGATGAGATGTGATGTGAATCAGATAGATGTGAATGGATGGATGGATGTGATGTGAATAGAGGTGATGAGATGTGAGGTGAATAGATGTGAGGTGAATAGATGTGATGAGATGTGATGTGAATCAAATAGATGTGAATGGATGGATGGATGTGATGTGAATAGAGGTGATGAGATGTGAGGTGAATAGATGTGATGAGACATGATGTGAATCAGATAGATGTGAATGGATGGATGGATGTGATGTGAATAGAGGTGATGAGATGTGAGGTGAATAGATGTGATGAGATGTGATGTGATGTGAATAGATGTGATGAGATGTGATGTGAATCAGATAGATGTGAATGGATGGATGGATGTGATGTGAATAGAGGTGATGAGATGTGAGGTGAATAGATGTAACGAGATGTGATGAGAATCAGATAAGTGTGAATGAATGGATGGGTGGTTGTGATGTGAATAAAGGTGATGAGATGTGAGGTGATGTGAATAAAGGTGATGAGATGTGAGGTGAGTAGATGTGATAAGATGTGATGTGAATCAGATAGATGTGAATCAATGGATGAGATGTGATGTCATGTGAATCAGGATGTAAATGAATGATATGGGATATGAGTGGATGATATGTGATGAAAATGGATGTAAATGTATAAGTGAAGAATGGATGTGAATGTATATGTGAAAGAATGGATGTAAATGTATAAGTGAAGAATGGATGTGAATGTATATGTGAAAGAATTGATGTGAATGAGTATGTGAAAGAATGTGATGTGATGGAAAGAGATGTGATGTGTCATAAATATATGTGGATGTGAATGTGATGGATATGAATGAATGCAATGTGATGGAGAGTGAATCAGGATAGATGTGAATGAATGAGATGTGAGGTAAAATGAATGAGATGTGATGTGAGTGAATGTGATGTGGTCTAAATGGATGAGATGTGAATGAATATGATGTGATGAGATGTGGATATGGGTAGATGCGAGTAGATGAGATCTGATGCGAATAAATGAGAAAAGATGTGATGAAATGGAAAAATGATGTGATGAGGTAAAATGAATGAGATGTGATGTGAGTGAATGTGATGTGGTCTGAATGGATATGGGTAGATAGATGAGATCTGATGCGGATAAATGAGAAAAGATGTGATGAAATGGAAAAATGATGTGATGAGGTAAAATGAATGAGATGTGATGTGAGTGAATGTGATGTGGTCTGAATGGATGAGATGTGAATGAATGATGTGATGAGATGTGGATATGGGTAGATGCGAGTAGATGAGATGTGGATAGATGAGAAAAGATGTGAGTGAATGTGATGTGGTCTGAATGGATATGGGTAGATGCGAGTAGATGAGATCTGATGCGGCGGATAAATGAGAAAAGATGTGATGAAATGGAAAAATGATGTGATGAGAAATAGAATACATATGAAACAAATGAGAATTGATGTGGAACAATATAGAAAGACGAGAGTTTGTTATAGAAACTATATTTATGACCTGTTTTTAAAATGACTGTTTTATGTCAAGAATGCTGGGGAAGCATTTTGTCCGTGTTGTGAATGAGGTCATGGAGACCTAATTTGATTAAAGTTGCAGCTGATGGAGAGTGAATGGAGGACGTCTCACGTAGCAAGGTTGTCGGTCGATGACCAGCCCTTGGTTCGATTAAAATGGTGAGCTTCTGGTACAGTGGATGAGGGACCAAGGAAGCGGCCTATGAGTAAAGCGCTAGGTCACCTGCGAAGGATCCTAGAGGGTGCTGACTATACGGTGCTCGGGCTCTGGGTTGCCGAAGATACCCACATGTGCATCGTGGAAGATATTGGAACAAGGAGTAAGAGTTGTTTTCTGAATTTGGGCATGGATCTGGTTGATTGACCTTGCTGGTCCTCAACGGATGAGTCCATGGCTCTTTTATATGGATCCGTTGGTTGACCTTGCTGATCTTTAACGGAGATTCCATTTTGATATGTGAATATATTACCGGTTACTATGAGCTAGGAACTATCGAAAAGGCCCCCTGAGTGGCTAGGTGGTGAGCGTTCTGGTTGCCAATGATGCCATAGGTACTCCGATGAAGGAATGATTGGAATTAAGGATTCAACCGAAGATTTTGAGGATTATGATCAGTGACTCTATGATTTCATTAAAGACAATTGATTCTGTGAAAAAGGCAATTTCATATTAGGTGTGTAAGTGGTGTGACTAATTTTAAGTTTGCATGAATACCTGGCTAGGGGGCTTGGGAACTCTTTTCCCTGGTACTCGAGACAAAACCTAACCAAATTCTTAATTGGATTCCATCACTACAGTGGTTGGGCGGTTGGCTAACCCACGGGACTAGATGGGGTTAGGCTGGACTGATGGATCCCTAAATTGAGACTCAATTCTGTTATGGTACGATAGATGAAGTAAATCTCGGACAAAAAATGGTACGATAGATGAAGTAAATCTCGGACAAAAAATGTTCTATGGAAAAGAATCAATGGCTGTCTCTCAATGAGGAAAAAAGCGTTGGTCGCTATGATCCAAGTGCAATCTTTTCCTTGATCTGACTATGGGACTTACGGGTTCGGTCAGATCAGTTCAGCTAGTTAAGGCTTTGACCATGTTAGAGTAAAAATATCCTGGAAGAATCGCCCGTGCTTTCTGGGCGAGGGAAGTTTTTTCGGGTTCGGTTTTGGAAGAACCAAGGGATTAGTCTCTTGTCCAGATATCCATGGGCGAGGCCCAGAGTGAGGGACCCTGGCCCGTGCAAGAAGTGCTACTTCCGCTGCTAGCACCCTTGAATTCGTTGCACGGTGGGGACAGGGATCTTACATAGTCGACTCTGTACGTCTTTGCAGAATCAGGAGTTCCATGTCTTATAGAAACGTAGGGTGATTGATCATCTGCTCAATATCCTTTTTGGTGTACAGACGGTCCTCTACTTCACCCGCCATGCTTGCTAGGTTACCCTCCTCTTCTATGGTTGTAAACCCTTTCTCCGTTCTGGATTCCTCCTTTATGGGTTCCAAGTTTGGAATTTCTCCCTCACTTCTACCGATAACTATTTCTGGTTCCTTCCCTCGTGACTAGAGTGGGTTAAAACTTCATGTTTCCTTTTGCTCAGCTCTTGTCCTTCGAGTATCAAGCTCTTGTTTTGTTAAGCTCAATTCTCGTAGTTCTTGTTTCACCTCACTCCGTTTGAGGTCTAACTCTACTTCCTCGGTGGTGGGGAAGAATATTTGACCTGTCCTGGCCGCACTTTCTATGTCCCATCTTATTCGGGGGGTGCCGGTATTCGACAACCTAGAATTCAAGTTTGGAGATGGGCACTTCTTGGTGTGGACCAAGTCCAGCGCTTGGTTGATGGACCCATGCCCGCATTTTGCGCTTCTTCATCATGATTGGTTTGGAGACCAAAAAATCCATGGGCGATATCAATGATACCACTGGACCTGGTTGGGGAGGGTGGTTTCTCTTCTTCCCTAAACCCAACGTATCTCAGCTCTTCTTCCATGGACTCTTCACTACTAGTTTCAATGTGGTCAGGTTTCTTAAAACACTCAGGTGTGTGCTTGTGTAATGTCCTGATCCCACACTTCTTTGATATGAAGATCCTGGGTGATTCGATGCACTATCGTCAGGTGTAAGATTGTCTCCGATGAGTTTTCCAGATCTTAAGTGCATGTATGTACGATTTGATAAGCTATTTGTCAACCCAATTTGATTTTTCTTTCATTTCTATCGCTCTGTTTCAGAAGCTGTGAAACTGCAAAGAATGGTTCACGGCATGAAAAGTCAGAAAAGGTTCATGGCGTGAACGTTATTCTGCACTTTCACATGCTCAAAAATTTTTGCCTTTCGGGTCAGATCCCCTCTTTTTGATATAGGCTTCCCTCCTTTACCAACCCTTGTGGCCTTGGTCTGACTAATCGTTGGATTTGGCCAACCCGTGAATTTGCAGAGAAGGTTTCACGTCGTGAACAAGAAAGGGTTTCATGCTGTGAACAATTTCAAAAGGGTTCACGTCGTGAACCAGGAAGGGTTTCACACCGTGAACAACTTCAGAAGGTTTCAGTTTGTGAACGCTTTGCTGAACTTTCACGTGCTCAAAAATTTTGGCAGACTTCGCGGTGTCAGGATAAGGTTGTCTATTTTTGGCAAGGCAATCTTGTGATTTTTGGCGTTAATTGCGGCACTGATTTTGTGAGCGATTCGCGGCATGAAGTATAAAAGGTTTCACGGCATGAACGTTTTTCTGCAGTTTCACGCGGAACTTCCCGTGTCGAAAGTTGTGATTTTGGGTGCTTAATACTTATCCAATTGATACCAAATCAATTGTGCCACTCCTAAGGAATGGAATGCAAGTTCTTGGCATAGTCAATGGTTTCTTATGTTTTTTATTTTTATGAATTTTTAAAAAAGAAGAAAAACCAAACACCAACCTTCTTATTCACGTTGGTGCTTTCAATGATGCAAATATCAAAATTAACAAGAACAAATAGTGAAGCTCTATCCTAAAACCACTCCACCACAAACATACACAACATCACAACCAATTTCTCACGATTTCTTCATACCACACATATCTTATCCACTCATTTTCCACACAATGCAGTACTAGAATGCAAGGGCAATAATGAATCCTATGTAATGGGAGAGCTGAAACTCTAAGAGGATGGAAGAAACAAAGGTGTTTCCCCGGCAGTGGCACCAAAAATGTTATGGGCTACCACACCTCCAAGAGAGAACTCTACACATTCACCTAAAGGATGAGCAATAGATCACAACTGTCGTAGGGTACTTATTACCAATGCTTCGAACTTGAGTCCCTTGAGGCCTCCAAGCTCACTTGTTAAGCTCCAATCTCCAAGCTCCACCTCCACGTTGTCACCGTAGAGTCGCTCGCACCGTCGCATAAGGCAATCACTCTCTCTCACACTCACTCACACAAGCATAAAAGAGAAACAATGCTAGAATGCTCTCATTCCTTTAATCTCTCTCAAGACACAAGGTAGAGCTCTCTATAGCACAAAGGGGGCTGTGTCTTTTCATTATGAGAAAATGCCTTATATACATTTGGCCCTTATTCACACTTCATTAGGGAAAATTTGGACTAAATTTTGGGCCTTTTAAGCTCTTTGAGATTCTAGGGAATATTCCATAAGGACCAATGAGGGTGAGGCTTCCGTTTATGGAACTTTTGAGGTTACTTTTTGGTGGGGAGGCCATAACTTGGTCATAAAAACTCAAAATTTGTGGGAGGTTGGTGTGTTAGAATCCTCTCATAATCAAGATCTTTCCAATGATATGTTACATGATATAGTTTTGAGGTACTATGGATATAGTTATCCACCACGATCCCCCTTTTCGTAATAGAATGATGACTTGGCATTTCTTAGAGGGCCCAAAAATGAGTCCACATTTTCCCTAATGGGACGCCCAAAACTTACTTACTAGGCCTTGGGTGGCTAATATCTCATAATGTACAACTTTTATATTGCCATTTCATGACACTTATTAATGTCCTCAATTGGAGGATCATGTTTGTTAATCCAAAATGGGATTAACAATTGCCTTGATGCAACAATTAATAATGCAAGAGAATAGAGATGACTTAAGTATGCATATATATATAAGAGGATGGAGGTTGCTTTAATGCAACAATAAATAATATGCAAGTGAATGGGTAGGGGATCAATATATCATATTAATCCTCTATCAAAATGGCCCCCTTTGTTTTCACAATTATCCTCCTTTATTAAAGTATGTATGTGATGGTCATGTGTGTCTCTTAGATTATACAAGAAGGATTTCCAACCAAGCACATTATGTTTACAAATTAGCGCAAAGTATGTTGACGAGTAAGGAAGTAATGTGATAATAAAACTCTCAAAATCACTGATTGATAAAGAGAAGGAATGTGAAAATTTACAGGGTGTAATGAATATTACAGAAGTATAGAATGCCCAAATAAGTGAGAGGATGCATGTTCTTGAGAAAGAGAATAAGAAGATGCAAAGAATGTTGGAGAACAACATTGCATTTGGGCTAAGAGCTTGTTTGAAGGAGCTAAAACCAATAGGTTGGTCATTGGAGGTGGACAATGTAAGTGATGAATTAGAGCTTGTAAGAATATCCAACACCTACCTACAATAGAAAATGATGAGATGGATAGCTCAGTTGGCTAGAGAACATGGTGAGGTTTACACTTTAAGACAAGAAGTTTATAGCATTGTTCAAAAGATATAACAAGAGATAAGATGCATGAAGTGCCAAAAGGCATATGTGATAAAGAAATTTATAGCAATGTCAGAAGATATAACAAGAGATAAGATGTTTTATCACATGTGCCCAAGACATATGTGATAAATCTTGCCTCAAGATCATATATTGCTATTTACAAGTAATTAGACAAAGGATTTAAGAGGGTTATGAAGAAAAAAAGGATTTTGCCTCTCCCAAAACCATATGATGTAGGACAAGAAAAAAAATTGTTAAATGGTAAATTTCTAGAGCTTAGTGAGCCTATACATCTATGACATACACAGAAATGTAAGACAGAGGTTATATTTAAGCTAATGAAATTCAACAAGTTTGTGCTAGATGTATGTAAGAAGCAAAGTGCCATGGTCAAGTTCTATTAACATGATAGTTCAAGAATGTGGTAGTATACTAAAGTTTATATTAAAACTTGATGAATATGAGATTAAAGGACATAAGTTAGAGAGGGTAAGGTTGATCCCAATGAAAAGAGTCTTAAGTCACGACATCACAAAAGAGTATTTAGATTCTTTCAGTGTGCTCAATAAAAAAATGAGATATGGTAGCTTGTTGCTTTTGAAGTCCCAAAAGAAGACCATGAAATATTAAAGGTTTTCTTTAACTTAACAAGTATACCAAATGTGGTTGAACATCAGACAATGACAGAAGTCCCAAAAGTAGATGAATTTGTTGAATACAATGTAAGAGTTTTGAAAACTATGAAGTGCATGTTTGGTGTGTTGTGTGAATCCAACGTAAAATTTTCGTGCTTGTATTAAATTAAATGTAAAAAAAAGTTAAAGGATGGAATGAAAAATTGGATTGCAAAGACAAGAAAGGAGGATGCCCCAACTCATGACCAACTTATAATACACGAGGGGAAAATGGTGTACTTAGATCCAAAACGGGATCCTATTCTAAAGATATCCCTAACAAGGGTTCACTTTTGCACTTTGCATGCCATGGTAAGGATGCTTGAAAACTTAATATATGAGTACGTGTGTTTATGCAAAGAGTAATGCTCAAGAGACATGCAAGAAAGCAGAAGAGGTTTGGAAATTAAAAAGGATGAAAAAATATTAAGTGGAAATTAAAAAGGATGAAAAATATCAAGGGCAAGCAAAAACTTACCTTGCAAGCCATGCTTTGGTGGGACAAAGGCAAGAAAATTTCTTTTTCCACCACAAAATTAAAAGGAAGATTTATTGGTGAAGAAGCGAGAGAATATAATGCATGGAATAAGTTGCATATGGTTAATCATAAATAGGAGCGATGGAGGAGAGACTTGGCAAAGGCAAACGTATGGGATGTACTTAATCAGATTCTTTTGCAAAAGATGAAATTTATAATGGATGATGCACTAAATTTCAAGAATGTTATTAGAAACTTTTACAAACCAATGGTAGAAGCTTGGGGTCATAGTAGTATTACACACTACATAGTAAGAGTTTTTCTAAATTTGTATAAAATTATATCCAAAAGTGCTTTTGTTTTTCTTAAAGAATTAAAGTACTTATGATATATACCTTACTTTGCATCACATTTTGGAGGCTCATGGACCTTACTTTGAGAAAGAGGAAAGCTTGCCGTATGATCTACTCAAGGCATGGAACAATCTCATTGGTAAGCCTAATGTGGTTTTCAAAAGGGAACATCACTTGGAGGTGGAATATATGATGTTAATCCAATGACGCAACTTGTTTAGTGGTGGTATAAAAGAATAGAAATTAAGTATGAGAAAAAGATGTTAAAGTCTACTTCTGATGAATCACATGAATATCCAAGATATGCTATTAATGATCACCAATTATAAATCAAGGGATAAATATCTAAAGGCAATTACATAAAGTTAAAACACTAGTTGTATTCTGGTAAAAGAAGATGATTTCCTCTTTTTATAGCTTCTTTTTTCTTTGAGATTGCTCGAGGATGTTGACTACTCTTTAGTAGTTGTAGACTCAATCTCACCTTCTAAATCTCAAAAACTTTTTTTTTTGTACATTATGCTAGGAGATTTGTATCTATCTTATTCGTAGTGTAATTTAAAAAATAAGATGATCTTATAGTCCTAACCCCAGGTGCATACCCAGAAATCCTAATAGCTTCAAATTTTTCTACAAGTATAACTCTATTAATGTAACCTCAAGGCTATCAGAGTATTTGAAAAATGGTAAGGACTTATTTGTTTATTTTACCAGTAAAAGAATCTTCTTTTGTTGTTGGTAATCCATTTTGAGCATAATTTGATGCTTTCTTAAATAAGACGCCGAGGGCTTTAGATACACCAGTATAATTTTTTAGATCTTCCCTTAAGGAGAATATCATTTATATATCTGACAGCAAGATAAAGTCCTTGGGTATTGATACTGAATGATGGTAGGCATGGCAAGTTCATCGATCTTTCTAATTTCTCTCCACTAATATTCTCCTCCTTAATTATTGTGCTTGCTTTGAGTTGAGCGATGTCGAGTCCTTTACTAAGCTCTGCCTTGACTTCAAGCTCTAGAGGGTTCTCTATCTCTTCATCTTCTACCACATCTCCAATACATACATTAGTCTACAGTGGCATGGTGGAGTCTTTTTTACTATCACTGTTGTTATCTACTTTAACTTTCAAGTATAAGTAGCACAGTAGTGTAACATCCTCCAATAGAAACTTGCACTTTTTGCCTTCATGTGTAGTACATGATATCCTCTAGTATGGAAATATATCTTTTTGTGAGGCTTGACTTCTCATTAATAGTCGACACAAGATCACTAACATGTACATTATCCTTAGATTTAATAAAACTAATTAATGACCATATGTAGTCCTTTGAAATTTTGAAAAAAGAGGTCTTCATAGTAGCAAGCATAAGTTATGGTTATTGGATTAGCTAGATTAATCTTGGAATATTTCTCTGATAGCTATAAATCTTTTTTCTGCCCGAATAGCTTCTCCCTAGAACTCTCTTCTTCAATTAACTCTTCAACATCCTTTGTTAACTGCATCATGTGTGAAGCAACACAGTAAACCTGCATTTAAAAAAATGTTATATACTATTAATATTTCTCTCTTGTTGAAGGAGGTGTGTCATTGTCCAAAATGAAGAATTTTAAAGAGTCCATGGGCCTTCTCTTTGTACAATAGAGTACCCATATTATCTTTAGGACTGGATGGCCCACGATACATACAAAGAAAATACCTCCAAGGTTTTCTATAGTATTCTCTTCACACAATAGCATACCCACAAGTTAAGTGCTTAAAATGTATGGATTAGATTGCACCATAGGCAAATAAGACTTCAAAATTAAAAAAGGAAAAACCTTATCTAACAATATCAAAAGAGGAAAAGCCTTATCCAACAATATTAAAAAAGGAAAAGCCTTATCCAACAATGAGTGGAATGAATATTTACGATTTAATCTCCCATAGAGAGTTTGTATATTCATAGTCTGAGCTTTCATGAAGTAAAATTTAGTCAAATTAGGCCAAGACTCTTGAAAGGCTAGAGCATGTACTATAAATAAAATCCATATTCTCATGGTTATTGTGTGTGTGTGTGTGTGTATATATATATATATATATATATATATATATATATATTTGTGTGTGTGTGTGTGTGTGTGTATGCTCGCATAAGTTTTTAAAAACTCACATGAGTATGACACATTTTGTGCCTAGTAAAAACCCCAACTCATAAAACAAAGATTTTTAAAAAAAGTGACACGACTATTAAAAAATGGCTTCTTGGCTCATTCAAAAGTGTCATGTGAGTATTAAACAATGGCTTCTTGGCTCATTTTTTGAAAAATACATAGCCCGATTTGAATAGCAACGAAGCTGTCTTTCTTTTTTGAGATTGATTTTCTTTTTTCTAGCAACGAAGTTGCTTTTTAAAAACATGTGGGATTTTTTTCCAAAACACTTATCTTTTCCAAAAAGCCCAAGGGCTCTTTTCCATTGATTAGCATTAAAATTTCCCAATTTCCTATTAGAAATGACTCTTTTCTTGGATAATGAGAGTACTTTTTCAAGGAAAAACACTTATTTCTTGGTTTGGGATAGGTGAACCTATTTAAACCCTCCAAGATTTGGCTTTATGCTTTTTTTTTAACATTCTGTAAATTCTCAACAATGGCACCATTGGTAATAGTGGTTCCATAGGCAACATTGGCACCATGGGTGACAAACACAATATCTTCGGCTCATCGGTGACATCTAAGAGTAACAACAGTATCTCCACATTTGAGTGTTCCATCAAGTAATTTATTTTTAAAATTTTCCACATATATGACATAAATCTTATGTTACTTAGGATTTTAGGGCATCGAAAGCCCTTGAATTTCCATAAACCGCTTAAGGTACCCCACCATACTATATGGGGGGTTGTAGAGGCCCCAACTATATCCTCATCACATGGTGGGGTACCCACTTTATAGTTTACTTATATTCCTTATTTTGTTTCTCAGATGGTAAGAACAAAGAAGACAAAAATAAAAGTGGGGGTAGGAGTTTCTTGCTACTAAAGCAACAATTGTAAAGGTAGAACATTTAGCTCTACGAATGAAAAATCTATAGGTCTTCTAAGGAAGCATGGAAGGGCCAGATGGTTCTCACAAAAAGTGTCAGTGTTGTTTAGAGACATTAGAAAAGCATAGAAGGCATTAACAAATGTTATCCTGAATCTTCCTTTTCATCAGAGAATATATAGGAGTATATGTGAAAAAATCAGATGTTACAAGCTTTTTGGTGGCAGAGAGAAGCTCTTGATTATTTGCAAGAGGCTTTATAAGATTTTTTGATCGAGTTCCTATAGGATTAGCTGCACATTCTCAAAGGGTTACCCTTCTAGATAAATATTTGCACTCTTTAAGGAGAGTGAGTTAGAGATTTGATAAATAAATTGAGCTTGGCCCATGGACATATAAAAAAGCCTTTGGAATACTAAATACTCATCCAAGTAGGAAAACATGTGATGGTGGGGTAAAGATTGAAGAAGTAATCCATGATATAAATACGAGAAAGGCAGTTGATTTAAAATATTAGAAACTTGTAGAATAAAGGGCTCAAGAAACACAATGGAGATTTATCGCATTGGTGGATGTAGATTGTAAGATTCCTCCCTTCGGCTTTTGAGGTGTGCAGGTGTAAGAACCTCCCCTTTTGATTTTATAATTATTTCCCTCTCTAAAATAAAAGAAAGATCATGTTTTACCCTATTTTGGCCTAGAGAGAGAAAATATTCTAGAGAGAGATTATTCGATTTTTAGATATTTTTAGATGGAAAAATATCTCTTCTTATTAAAATAAATTCCCCCGAATCAGAAGTTCAAAAAGATTTTCAGAAGGTGCATTAGAAATAAATTATAATCTGTTCAAAAGGCCTTATCCTCCTAAGGGTCCAGATTTTCGAAAAATTTTAGATTAAGGTTCTTAGGGGCCAATTAGATTAATCCAAATGTAGAAAGGAGATAAATAGAAGAAATAAAGAAAATCCCCCCAAAAATGGGTAGATGCTCACATAAGATGAAGAGTTGACTAAGGACAAGGATATTAGTTATAAAAGAAGAGATATTTAGAGAAATGATGCATTTTTGACACCTCAGTGTGGGGAATTTTTCCTCATGAAAAAGGCACCTATTTCACATGTGTGGTTGAGTTTTAAACTCACAAATAATGAGATGTTTTTATCTCTCCTCTCTCCTGCTTCAACTAGATCCAAAAAGTGAGCTAAACTGACCTAAAAATGGTCAAAAATTGACCAAACTGATCTGAAAAATTCTAGAATCAGTTTGCTTGGTTAGAGGCTCACTTTTTCCTATAAATGAAGCCTCCCCCTTTGTAAATGGTTGATAGTGTTTTATGCACTGTTACTCTACTCCTCCCAAGAGCCAAGAACTGTGAATTTCTTAATAATTCACTAGTTTTTGACCATTCCCTCTTCTAAAGAATTGGTGGCCACTCTTGCAAACAAGAGTAGATTCCTCAAACCATCAAGCCAAAGGAAAGCTCCGAGAATTCATGTAAGTTAGAAATCTTATATTTTTCTGTACTCTTTTAATGGTTTTTTAATTTTTATTTTGTTTGAAATGATAAATCGATGCTAGGCCTTGTTGGAAAGGCTTTCCCCCTCTCTCATTCTTAAAATCAGCCCTTCTTTATCCTAGTTAAGTGATCTAATAGTTGGAATTAAACTTTTCATATTGTTTCTCTTTTAAAAGTGAAATTTGATTAGTTTAGAGTGCTTAAAACCATTTGGGGATAATTTTCAAGTAATTTTAAGTTAGGAAAAATTAAAAAATGGTCAGCCATACAAAGGAGGTTATGGTAAAATTTTCTAAAATTTGGTGAAATAAGTTTTATCTTTTTTTATCCAAAAAGAGTAATCCCCACCAATTGTGTATTCTAAAAGTGTAATTTTGATTTTATGCATAGAAAGATGCATAAAGAAATTTAATATATTTCAAAAGAGTTATTTTCATCAATTTTGATTTTATGAATAGAAAGATGCATAAAGAAATTTATTTTTAATTCAAAAGAGTTATTTTCATCAATTTTGATTTTATGCATAGAAAGATGCATAAAGAAATTTATTTTTTTTTCAAAAGAGTTATTTTCATTTTATGCATAGAAAGATGCATAAAGAAATTTATTTTTATTTCAAAAGAGTTATTCTCATCAATTTTGATTTTATGCATAGAAAGATGCACAACGAAATTTATTTTTAATTCAAAAGAGTTATTTTCATCAATTTTTATTTTATGCATAGAAAGATGCATAAAGAAATTTATTTTTATTTCAAAAGAGTTATTTTTATCAATTTTTATTTTATGCATAGAAAGATGCATAAAAGATTTATTTTAATTTGAAAGTGTTATTCTCCTTAAAATTGAATTTATGCATAAATAGATGCATAAACAGATTTATATAAAAGTGTTATTTTCCACTGAAGTTGTTCTTATGCATAAATAGATGTGTAAAGAATCTTTATATCAAAAATAAGAATTCTCTTACATTCTATAAATGGGTGTGATGAGAATAGAAGTAATGAGAATGAGACGTAAATAGATGTGATGATATGTGATATGAACCAGATAGATGAGAATGAATAGAATAGATGTGGATGTGTGTATGTGAAAGGATGGATGTGGATGTGGATGTATGTGAAGAATAGAAGTGGATGTATGTGAAAGGATGGATGTGGATGTATGTGAAATAGAAGTGGATGTATGTGATAGAATGGATGTGGATGTGTGTATGTGAAAGGATGGATGTGGATGTATGTGAAGAATAGAAGTGGATGTATATGAATAGAATAGATGTGGATGTGTGTATGTGAAAGGATGGATGTGGATGTATGTGAATAGAATAGATGTGGATGTATGTGAATAGAATAGAAGTGGATGTATGTGAATAGAATAGATGTGGATGTGTGTATGTGAAAGGATGGATGTGGATGTATGTGAAGAATATAAGTGGATGTATGTGAATAGAATAGGTGTGGATGTGTGTATGTGAAAGGATGGATGTGGATGTATGTGAAGAATAGAAGTGGATGTATGTGAATAGAATAGATGTGGATGTGTGTATGTGAAAGGATGGATGTGGATGTATGTGAAGAATACAAGTGGTGTATGTGATAGAATGGATGTGGATGTGTGTATGTGAAAGGATGGATGTGGATGTATGTGAAGAATAGAAGTGGATGTATGTGAATAGAATAGATGTGGATGTGTGTATGTGAAAGGATGGATGTGGATATATGTGAAGAATAGAAGTGGATGTATGTGATAGAATGGATGTGGATGTGTGTATGTGAAAGGATGGATGTGGATGTATGTGAAGAATAGAAGTGGATGTATGTGATAGAATGGATGTGGATGTGTGTATGTGATAAGTATGGATGTGGATGTATGTGGGAGAATACATGTGGATATGAATGTGATGGATATGAACGAGAATTGAGGCAATGAGATGTGATGTAAATTGGATAGATATGAATGATAAGGGATGAGAATGAATGATAAGAGATGTGAATGAATGTGATAGCATGTGAATCAGGATGTAAACATGTGAATCGAGATGTGAATGAATGATATAGGATGTGAATGAATGTGATAGCATGTGAATCAAGATGCAAACATGTGAATCGAGATGTGAATGAATGATATAGGATGTGAATGAATGTGCTAGCATGTGAATCGGGATGTGAATGAATGATATAGGATGTGAATGAATGTGTTAGTATGTGAATCGGGATGTGAATGAATGATAAGGGATGTGAATGAACGATAAGTGGTGAAGTAATGAGATGTATAGGTAGATGCAAGTGGATGAGATCTGATGAGGATAAATGAGAAAATAAGTGATGAGATAGAAAAAGATGTGATTAGATGAGAATGGGAATGCTTATGAAATGAATGTTTGATGTGGATTGATATGGATGATGTGGATTGATGTGGAGTGATGAGTAGATGATATAAATTGATGTGGATTGATGTGGATAGATGTGGAGTGATGAGTAGATGATATAAATTGATGTGGATAGATGTTTGGATAATGTGGATTGATGTGGATGGATGTATGGATGATGTGGATTGATGTGGATGATGTGGATGAATGTATGGATGATGTGGATTGATGTGGATGATGTGGATGGATGTATGGATGATGTGGATGATGCGATTGGATGTGATTTGATGTGGGAATGATGTGATGTGATATGGATCGATGAAGAAAATCAAATTGTGGTAAGATGAGAAAAGATGGGGTCTAATGAGAAAGGATGCGGAGTAATGAGAAAAGATGGAAATATTGTTGGAACTGTATTTGTATGTGAAATCTGTTTTTAAATGACTGTTTTATGTCAAGAATGCTGGGGAAGCATTTTGACCGTCTTGTGAATTAGGTCGTGGAGACTTATTCTGTTAAAGTTGCAACTGCTGACGGAGAGTCATCGGAGGACGTCTCGCGTGTAGCAAGGTCGGCGAGGTCTTACCAGCCTCGGTTTGATTTAAATGGTGAGCTTCCGGTACAGTGGATGAGGGACCAAGGAAGCGGCCTATGAGTGAAGCGCTAGGTGACCTGCGAAGGATCCTAGAGGGTGCTGACCATATGGTGCTCGGGCTCTGGGTCACCGAAGATACCCACAAGTACGTCGGGGAAGATATTGGAACAAGGAGTAAGAATTGTTTTCTGAATTCGGCCATGGATCTGGTTGATTGACCTTGCTGGTCCTCAAACGAATGAGGCCATGGCTCTTTTATATGGATATGTTGGTTGATCTTGCTGATCTTCAACGTTGATTCCATCAGGATAACTCTTTTCCCTGGTACTCGGGACAAAACCTAACCAAATTCCTAATTGGATCCCATCACTACAGTGGTTGGGGCCGGTTGGCTAACCCATGGGACTGGATGGGGTTAGGCTGGACTGATGGATCCGTAAATCGAGACTCAATTTCTCAATTTCTGTATAGTACGATAGATGAGGTAAATCCTGGATAAAAATTGTTCTATGGAAACGGCTATGGCTCTCAATGAGGAAAAAAGCGTTGGTCTCTAAGATCCAAGTACAATCTTTTCCCTGATCTAATTATGGGACTTACGGGTTCGGTCAGATCAGTTCAGTTAGTTCAGGTTTTTGACTATGTTAGAGAAAAGTTATCCTGGAGGAATCGCCCGTGCTTTCTGGGAAAGGGAAGTTTTTTGAGTTCGGTTTTAGAAAAACCGATGGATTAGTCTCTTGTCTGGATATCTGTGGGCGAGGCCCCGAGTGTGGGACGCTACCCTGCACAAGAAGTGATACTTTTGTTGCTAGCACCCCCAAATTCGTTGCGCAGTGGGGTCGGGGATCTTACAGATGTAGACAATGAACTATCACTACTTTTGAATAACATGTAGACCATATATTATTCTATTGAGTTTGTTTGAGACAGTTGCTTTTATTTTTGATGAGAATATGTTACTACAGAGCACTTCATGCACATATTCACCCATCCACTTGTCATTGATTCCAAGTTGTGATGTTTTTTACATAGTGTTTTTCTCTCCTTCTATCCTTTGGATCAGCTAGTTATGTTGGATTTTTCATGTTTCTCGAGTAGTGTCAAAAGTTTTCTCTATTCATTCCTCAAAGATGTATAAAAATTGTCAAGTTTTAGTAATTTTTTGAATAATTAGCATGGTATTATGGTAATTAATCAAAGTACTAACCAAGATAAGAATTTACGTGTTAGGATTGATAGAATTTATCCTCTCATATTGTTGCTCTAATATTTCTCTTGACTCCTGCTCTCTAGGTGCTATACTTCTTCTATAGTCAATTCAGGGAGTTATAAACCTAAGAGGTATTTTCTAAGCTCATTATAAGTAATGTTACCTACCATGTCACACAATGCAAGTAGTGCTAGAAGCAAGTAGTTTGATTCAACCAATCATACACCATTTATAGCAGTGAGAGTTTACAGTTCTCCCCATGCTAACCTTTTACTTTCCCTATGTACAGTTTTTTGTGCCATCTTTTTTGTATACTTTTATTTTGTTCATGGAATTATTCTATTATTCTTTTCTTTTTGCTAGCATCGAAGCTAATTTTTGCATTTCTAATACAAACATTCATTTTTTCCATATAAACTTTTTGCTTTCTCAATAAAAAATGTTCTTTTCTTTTTTGCTATTTCATATGTAAGGGGTCATGGTTTGTTGACTTTAGACTCATAATATTTTAGCTTTCTTTGCAAATATATGTAATCTTCTCAACAATTACTTACAAGTTGGAAATAGGTGAACAAAACAACCAAAGGGAATAAACCAACTTAGGTGAATGCCTTTTGAGCCTCTGTTTAGTTTCATTAAAGCTTGCACATCATTTGCAAGTTTTACCTTGCAAGCTCCAAATATATATGTAATCATATCCATAGAAGATTGTGGCTATTGAAGACTTGACAATAATGAGAGTGATATGGGTTGCAAAGAACCATACTTAATATTCCTTGATAGCACAACGTACAAGGAATCATAGAAAAAGATGCGTTGTGATGCTAAGAAGTTTGCATTCTCTCCCCCATATAACAAAGTTTCAATTTCAACATAAAAACATTACAGATTACCATTCTTTAATTGTTGATAGATATAATGCTAAAAGATATAACAAAGTTTCAATTTCAACATAAAAACATTACAGATTACCATTCTTTAACTGTTGATAGATATAATGCTAAAAGATATACTAGAGATATATTATACTTTTATCTCAAAAGTTTAAATATAAAAATAATGTGCTAATTAATTAGAAAGTTATATTCTTACCATTAGGCTTGTGTTTTGATTATTTGGATGTAGGGAGATTTCTTTGTGCATATACACATGTTAGATTAATACCTCCATTGTTGTACTTCCAATAAATTTTATACTTCTAAAGTCTAGTATTTATCTTTCCAATGCTTCGTCCAATCCCCTTTTTCCTTTGTCTTGACTTCGGAAAACCCTTGGGGCTGCTTTGTTGGGTACATTAATACCCATTCAAACTTATTTTATGTGTCGTTAATCTATCTTTCCTCACTCATCATCTCTTTTGTTTTGGACCTTAATAATATGTATAGAACTTATAGCCTTTTGTCTTTTCTTTTTGGCATCTACATGTACAAAAGGAAGGCACTTTAGAGCTTGTTTCCTATCTAAAAAAATATGCATATAATAGACATACACTAAAAATAAGATAAAGAATCAAAGAATATTATGTAGAATGTAAAATGTGTTACCTTATAGCTCTTTAAAGAAGTTGTTGTTGATAGATAAAGTGAATCCTTAAACCTATAGCAACAACCATGCAAAGACAAATATCATGGAAGATTACTAAAAATTAGAGCTCGTAGACCTAAAAAACTTAAAGACTGCTTACACCTACTCTTAAAAAACTTCACAAACATCATGGAAGATTAACTACTGCTAAGTCTAAAGTCTAAACTTAATTAAAAACTTAAAGATTGATTATGACCCACTCCAAAAAACTTTTGAGCACCAAAACTTCAAAATAGAAAGCTTAAACCTACCACATAACACACATTATTAGCAGTAACTTGGAACCTAAAAAACTAATCAAATAATGACATAAACATCAATAAGGTGTAATAAAAAATTAGAAACATAAATACTTAAAGGTTAGTAGGCTAAGCAACATATCTATAAATGTTATCCTAACAAAAGACTTGAAGGTTTGTAGGCTAAGCAACATACCTATAAATGTTATCTTAACAAAATAAGTAGAAAAGCAAAAGCTATGGTAGAGTTGAATTAGGAAAAAGGGGGGAGAGGAAATGAAAAAAGAGAAAATGTGAAAAGGGGGGGGGGAAACAAAAAGATAGTAGGTAGAATTTTTTTGAATTAGGATCAAATCACCTTCTTGTCAGGATTACAAGGTATATCTGTCACTTTCTAATATTTTAATGGAAACCTCTTAATATTTTATTTGAGAAACTTTACCTTGTTAGAGTTGGTGGTAGAAGATTAAAAAAGATCCTTGTTACATGGATCTTGAATCCTAGCTCTCTCATTGGTTGGACCATTCTTTTAGAGTCTAAATTTTACCTAATGGCCATGACATATCCTTCTTGTATAAGAACTCTTCCCATGGAAAATCCTCTGGAATCAATAACCACTTTAAAAGGCTTACCAAAGTCTAGTAACTTAAGAGTAGGGTTGGTTACCAAGACACTTTTCAATTTATCAAAATTACTTTTGACACATGGGGATTCATTGAAATAGGGTATTCTTAGCAAAGTTGAAAATAGAGAGGCTATCTTTACATACTAAGATATGAAAATCTAAAACCATCATGTTAACCTATAAGAATCCTCTCACTTCTCTCACTATCTTCTTGGGTTTTTACGTGAACCTTGATAAGGTTTGTAGATATTCCATCCTTGGATACCACAAATCAACATGGTTTGATGGAGAAGGTACACTTACTCTTTTTATCAAAGAGCTTATGCTTCCTCTCCTCTAAGACTTTTTGTACATACATTTCATGATGAGAAGCATTCTTGGAATACACCAAAATGTCATCAAAGAAGATAAGGAAAAATTCATCTTGTGTACTAAGGAGGAATGTAAGTTTACTCTTTATTATGCCACATGTTAGTCCACCACTCATGCCATGGAGGCTTGCATACAATAATAGAGTTCATCATCAAGCCCAGGTAGCAGTGCCAATTCAGCAAATGGTACTAGTTAGCCATGTTAATACAGGCATACCGCTACCTCGTCCTTATGGTTGAGGCTATGGGGGTATGGTTGGTGTACCTTTCTAGTTTTATTATTGTAAGGTAACTAGTCATGGAAAGACATCTGGTTTGGTAGTGCCATTGGGAGGAACTTCATATGACAAAAATAGATGACATAAATGGAGGCATCAACTTTAACTAAACCTCTAACAAATAACCTTGTATAGATTGAGTTGTATCTAATCGCAAGGACACAAGGCCTGGTAGCTAATCTAGAGAATCATGATATACCAGGGAATGAAGGATATATCCTAGAGCTGGGAGGAGCAATGGTGTGTCCACGGGACCAAGTAGCCAAGATGTTCCAGGAAGCACAAGGGGCAGTCTAGAGTGCTCAAGAAGTTTCTCTCTAAAGGAAGGTGATAGAAACAAGTCTATAGGTTGTTAATCTCATTTTTGATTAACAAAGATTCTCCTCCAATTGAGGACATTAATAAGTGTTATGTAAAGGCACTATAAAAGTTGTACATTTTGATATACTGGCCACCCAAGGCCTAGTTAGTAAGTTTTGGGTGCCCAAGTGTGAATAAGGGCTAGATGTATAAAAGGCAATTTCTCATAAATGAAAGAACACAATCCCCCTTTGTGCTATGAGAGCTTTTGCTTTCTCTTATAAGTGTGAGAGAGAGATAGTGTACTCTAGTGCATGTTCCTCTTCTTTGCATGTGTATGGGAGAGTGAGAGGAAGATAGCCTTGCATTGTGGTGTGAGTGACTCCGTGGTGACATTGTGGAGGTGGAGATTAGAGGAGTGGAGCTTCCCAAAGCGAGCTTGGAGAGCCTCAAGGGAAGTGACCTCAAAGCATTGATAAGTACCCAACAATAGTTATAGTCTATTGCTTCTTCTGATTGTGAATGGGTAGAGTTCTCTCTTGGGAGGTGCGGTAGCCCATAACATCTTTGGCACCGCTACAGGGGAAACACCATTGTTTCTTCCATCCTCTTAGAGCTCTAGCTACCATAATGCAAGATTCACTATTGCCTTTGCATTTTGAAGGTGCATTGTGAAAAACTATTGCCTTTGCATTTTGAAGGTATATTGTGAAAAACTATGTAGATAAGGTTTGTGTGGAAGAGAAGAAATTAGAGTGGTAGTTGTGGAAAATCCTGTGTTTGAAGTGTGGGTGAGTACTTGGCATTGTTAACAATCCAAAAATGGGATTCATCATGGTGATAGACATAGATTAAGCAACATAATTAAGGTGGATTAACCACACTAAGAACTCCATAAGTGAGAGAGAGATTGCACACTCAACACAAGTTCTATTGCATATCTCAAGTGAATCATACAATGATATAGGCTTTCTAGCCTTATCCCACTTTACATGTCATCATCCATGTGGCACTCCCTTTTCCACTTCTTTTGGTCAACACTCACACACCATTCAATATTACATGTGGCATTCCTATCTTGCCACAATATCTTGCACCTTTAGGGTTCTTTCCCACATACACACAATACCATGATTACATCTCTCAACACCCCCTCTTAATCGAGGTGTTCCACAACTCACCTATCATCCATCACCCATATCAATGTAGCATTGCACAACCGCAATCGCTACCTCTCAACACTCCCCCTCAATGATACATTGGAGTGTCCATAAACCAAACATGGGTGTGCATGTCTACCATCTTAGACACCTAGTCCATTTTGAGCCGACTCGCTCACAGCGGAACCACTGGTCCGATTTGAACATGGAAGTTCGGGTGGGAACCAACCCATACGCATGCACCTCATGTGTGCATCGCTTATGCACACATCACGACAACCATTTTGAGCTTCTCGGTGAGCTCGGGTAGGTTACCCTCATACCATGGGTGAATACACATCTCGTTTTGAGCACGCAGGCTCGGGTACGGCTACCCATCTCATAATCATGGGTGAAAACAAATATAATCCTTTTTATGCTATGTGTAAGGGCGTGCAAGGGCAGGGTACCCACAAAATACAAGTGGTCCATGACTTTTCCACATAAGTCAATAATTACTGCTATTTTAGGGCGCAGGAGAGAGATAGAAACAAAATACAATGTGTGGCTTACATGGCCATTTCATGCCAAATCCATGTGGGAATGCTAATTTATGTGGTTAGACCTTGGCATGTGAACGAGGGCTTAATTTGGGTCCCTTCACATTGCAAAATACAAACCCTTATCTCTTAGGGTTTTAAGTAATGACCACAAAATAAAATAATGAGAGACCTTATCACTTCCTTTTTTTTTGGTGCTCGCTAGTGTCTCTTCTGCTTACGTGCCGACAATTGACTGTTTCTCCTTCCATCGCAGTAGTTCGCTACTACTGGTGCCTTGAGCTTGAGGCCGATTGGCTCTTTTGACTATTTTGGGACTACTAGTGTGATGCTTTGTTGCAGGTTCAATGGCGACCATCTTCAACATTCTACTGAAGTTTGCTTTGTCCTTGCTTTCTTTGCTGTTGTGCTGCAGAACATTACAATAGCCAAAATCTTCAAGTAATTTAGCACTGCTGGGGTGGCTGCTCGGAGTATTCCATAGCCTTGCATCGCTCTAACTCTCAAGTCAACTTGCTTTTACCTGCTCTTAATTAGTCATACTGTGACATGAAAAATTGATATCTTTCATTTTCAATTTTGTGCATATTTTGATGGTTTCTCAATGGTAATAAGGTGGAAGCTTGTCCAAGAAGATTGCGGCGCCCCACAATGGAATAACGGCGTGGTGATGCGGCGGCTTGGCGGCTACCTTGATAACAACATTCTATCTTCAAATATAATGGTTCTACTTGATTTAGGGTGCACACTGTGAGATCCCTGTCCCCACCCCATGCGACGAATTCGGGGTACTAGAGCAGCGGAAGTAGCACTTCATGCGCGGGGCAGGGACCCACACTCGGGGCCTCGTCCACGGATATCCGAACAAGAGACTAATTCGTCGATTTTTCCAAAACCGAACCCGGAAAAACTTCCCTTACTCGGAAAGCACGGGCGATTCCACCAGGATAACTTTTTACTCTAACGTAGTCAAGATCATTACTGATCACGCTAATCCGACTGCACCTATAAAGATACTCGGTCGGATCAAGGAAGAAACTTGCACTTGGATCATTGGGATCAACGCTTTTTTCCCCATCAAGAGGACAGCCGTTGATTCCTATCCATAGAACAATTACTATCCGGGATTTACTTTATCTATCGTAATAACAGAAATTGAGTCTCGATTTATGGATCCATCAGTCCAGCATAACCCCATCCAGTCCCATGGGTTAGCCAACCGCCCAACCACTGTAGTGATGGGATCCAATTAAGAATTTGGTTAGGTTTTATCCCGGGTACCAAGGAAAAGAGTTCCAAGGCCCCCTAGCCGGAAGTTCATGCAAACATAAAACTAGTCACACCACTTACACACCCAATATGAAATTGCCTTTTTCTTAGCATCAGCTAACTTTAAAACAATCCTTTAATGAAACCATTATGTCACTGATGACAATCCTCAAAGTCTTTGGTTGAATCCTTATTTCCAGTCATTCATTCATCGGTATACTTATGGCATCATTGGCAACCAGAACGCTCACCACCTGTTCACTCAGGGGCCCTTTCCATAGTTCCTAGCTCATAGTAACCGGCAATATATTCAGATAATAGAATGGAATCTTCGTGGAAGATCAGCAAGATCAACCCACAGATCCATATAAAAGAGCCATGGACTCATCCGTTGAGGACCAACAAGGTCAATCAACCAGATCCATGCCCGGTTTCAGAAAACAACTCTTACTCCTTGTTCCAATATCTTCCACGATGCACGTGTGAGTATCTTCGGCGACCCAGAGCCCGAGCACCGTATGGTCAGCACCCTCTTCTAGGATCCTTCGTCGCCCCGCAGGTGACCTAGCGCTTCACTCATAGGCCGCTTCCTTGGTCCCTAATCCACCGTACCGGAAGCTCACCATTTAAATCGAACTGAGGCTGGTCAAGACCTCGGCCGACCTTGCTACGCGAGACGTCCTCCATTGACTCTCTGTCAGCAGTTGCAACTTTATCAGTTAGGTCTCCATGACCTTAATCCACAAGACGGTCAAAATGCTTCCCTAGCATGCTTGACATAAAACAGTCATTTACAAACAGTTCACAAAATACAGTTTCTATATCGAACTCTCGTCTTTCCATTTTATCCTCCTTAGTCCACATTACTTATTCCACATTCCATTCATATGTATTCATCATCATCCATTCACTCATATCGACGACACATTATTTCCCATACACATTCACATTCATTATTCTACATACACATCCATGCATACATCCATTTTCACATCCTCATTCATACGTCCACATCCACATACATACATCCACATCCGTATCTACATCCATACATCCACATCCACATCCACATTCATATCCATACATCCACATCCACATCCACATTCACATTCATACATACACATCCACATCCACATTCACATTCATACATACATATCCGTATCTACATCCATACATCCATATTACATCCATTCTCGCCCCCCTAACACATTCCATATACATCTTATCATATCCTATCACATCTCATACACATCTTATCACATCTTATCACATCTCATACACCTCTTATCACATCTTATCACTTCCCATACGCATCTTATCACATATTATCACATCTCATACACCTCTTATCACGTCTTATCACATTTCATATCTTTTTATAGAATACAAGAGAATTCTTATATTTGATATAAGATTTCTCTACATTTTTATTTATGCATAAATTCATCAGCAGCCGCCGCGCCGTAAACAATCATTTATACAACATGAAATTTTTCACCGGAAAACATTTCTTTATTTATATAAAAGTTACAATATGTACATAGAGCAACTCGGCTCTGAGTTCAAAATCTCCTCGGGAGACATATAAGAGGACCGTACTGGGCCATAGTCATGCCCTGTTACATAAGTTCTCTAATTGCGAAGGGAGCTATTATTTTATCCTTAGGGATAAATCGACTAAGGAGTCTATAAATTCGACATGAAAGTCTGAAATTTCGAGGCGTCGAATGATATAGAATGACACCACGCACCATTTTCAGCTTTAACAGGATCATAGCCCATGAGAGATTCTGCCACCACAGCATTGTACGGCGGTCGCAAGGGGCATGGACATATTGCCCTGCAAACCACTTATGCTGTATTCTCTCCGCTGGGGTAGGAAAATATAAATCCGCGAAATGGCGTGCGAGTCTTGCTCGGCTTGTTTGAGTCGAAGGTGAACGTAGTCATATCTTGAGACTGGGTGAGGTCGAGAATACCAGATAAGTAGGGAACTTCCATCTATAAAAAAAAATTCTTTGATTAAAAATTCTCCATTAAAGAGGCTTACGGAATGAAGGTACATTATGAAAAATGATTTTTTGAATTTTTATTATCAATTTATGATAAGAATTTGCTTATCCGTATTAGTTTTAAACCTGCTCTGATACCAACTGTGAGATCCATGTCCCCACCATGCGACGGATTCGGGGTACTAGTAGCGGAAGTAGCACTTCATGCGCGGGGCAGGGACCCACACTCGGGGCCTCATCGACGGATATCCGGACAAGAGACTAATCCGTCGGTTTTTCCAAAACCGAACCCGAAAAAACTTCCCTTACTCGGAAAGCACGGGCGATTCCACCAAGATAACTTTTTACTCTAACGTAGTCAAGATCATTACTGATCACGCTGATCCGACTGCACCTATAAAGATACTCGGTCGGATCAAGGAAGAAACTTGCACTTGGATCATTGGGATCAATGCTTTTTTTCCCATCAAGAGGCACAGCCGTTGATTCCTATCCATAGAACAATTACTATCCGAGATTTACTTTATCTATCGAAATTGAGTCTCGATTTATGGATCCATCAGTCCAGCCTCAGGTCCCAACCGCCCAACCACTGTAGTGATGGGATCCAATTAAGAATTTGGTTAGGTTTTGTCCCGGGTACCAAGGAAAAGAGTTCCAAGGCCCCCTAGCCGGAAGTTGATGCAAACATAAAACTAGTCACACCACTTACACACCCAATATGAAATTGTCTTTTTCTTAGCATCAGCTAACTTTAAAACAATCCTTTAATGAAACCATTATGTCACTGATGACAATCCTCAAAGTCTCTGGTTGAATCCTTATTTCCAGTCATTCATTCGTCGGTATACCAACTGTGAGATCCGTGTCCCCACCATGTGACGGATTCGGGGTACTAGCAACGGAAGTAGCACTTCATGCGCGGGGCAGGGACCCACACTCGGGGCCTCGTCCACGAATATCCGGACAAGAGACTAATCCGTCGGTTTTTCCAAAATCGAATCCGAAAAAACTTCCCTTACCTGGAAAGCACGGGCGATTCCACCACCAGGATAACTTTTTACTCTAACGTAGTCAAGATCATTATTCATCACGCTGATCCGATTGCACCTATAAAGATACTTGGTCGGATCAAGGAAGAAACTTGCACTTGGATCATTGGGATCAACGCTTTTTTCCCCATCAAGAGGCACAGCCGTTGATTCCTATCATAGAACAATTACTATCCGGGATTTACTTTATCTATCGTAATAACAGAAATTGAGTCTCGATTTACGGATCCATCAGTCCAGCCTAACCCCATCCAGTCCCATGGGTTAGCCAACCGCCCAACCACTGTAGTGATGGGATCCAATTAAGAATTTGGTTAGGTTTTGTCCCGGGTACCAAGGAAAAGAGTTCTCTAGAATATTTTCTCTCTCTATGTCAAAATAGGCAGAGACAAGATCTTTTATATTTCTGAAGAGGGGATTGATTACAAGGGAAGATGCTGGACATCTTGAGAGGTTGGGGAGGAATCTTACATTCTCTCCCACTTGAAAAACGCGAGATGCCCTCATCTCGCAAACTGGGGGTAATTTCGCAAGATACACGAATATGAGACTGAGAGAATTTTTTTTAATTAAGATTAACCACCAAGAAAAGTCTCAAAGAGAGCAAGACTCAAGACAAGAACAAGATTTTAACTTTATTCATTCTTGGAACATATACAGTAAGATAGAAGAACTTTTTACACTTCTATACGCCCGTCCATCATATGGTCACAAAAGCAGCACTCACAAGCTGCGCACGTATAAGGTAACTCATCTATGGGAATAATTCGGCTCGTTATTGTCGCACCTACCTCAGTGGTATGAGGTGATCTAACAAAAGAACCTCTGAGAGGCAAGCCAAAAACGGGGTAAAGGCATATCTTCTGATGAGGAAGAAAACACGCCAGTAAGAAGACCCGCTCAGAAAACCCAATATGCCTTGATCTCATCACGCAATAGTATCGGGGACCCAAACCCAAAGCTTCAATAACCATAGCCAAGCGGACATTGTTCCAAAAGTGCTGCTGACCCCACGGTGTTACCCTAGTTATGTCTTGATAGGTCCGCCATTTGGTCTGAGCTACAGAAGTTCCCAAGTGAGGGAAAAGTGAGCGCTCATACAGTTCTATAAAATCCTTCTTCACAGACTCGCTTGCGTCTTGAAGGTGAGAAATCATCATGGATAAAACTAATTCCTGTTGCCAAGCCATGAAGGAGATTAAGAAAGAAAGGAGATCGATGGAAGTAAGATTACTATGAGCGACAAGTAAAAGTTACGACTTATATAAAGGAAGGAGCTAGCGTAACCTAGAAGCCAACGGTATCTTGCCACTGAAGTTTTACCGTCTTTCCATGATTTGGTTTTGGCACATATTTCTATAGGAGGCATTAAGAACTTTGAGATGAGGAGATAAAAGAAGTTCGTAGGCTAAGTCACCTACTTTCTTTGGTCCACAATATCTGGGGGATAACTACTTATACTCCCCTAGAGATAAAGAAATTCTTTTGGTCCGTATTCAAATGAAGACCATAACTGCTTCTTTGAATTCTCTGACTGTCCTCTTCTTATATCTGTATATTATTTCTGTTGATCCTGGGCAGCGTTTATATCTTTATGAATTGCCTGCATCTGTTGCTCTAAGTCGCCAAGCATTTGACTGGTCATCTCGACTCTAATCAATGGGTTGGACCTAGTTTAAGCAATCTTGTCCGAGAGACGGACCCTAATTAGATTGGTATGAAGGAATTGGTCTCTGAATTTGGGTTCTAGACTTCCTTGTGCCCTTTTCATGGTAGGAGTCGGGCAGTCTTTTAACTGATGACCAAAACCTTGGCATCCAAAACACCGGTTCTCACTTCTGAACTCATTGTTTTGAATCCTTAAAACAGGTGGGCTCCTGATAAGGTATTCTGGGAAAAGTGTCTTCCCTTTTTAAACAGAATCTTTCTTTTATTTTAGAGAGGGAATAATTTTAAGATCAGAAAGGGAGATTCTTACTCCTGTATACCTCGAAGGTTGGGGGGAGGAATCTTACAAACTTCTACCCCACTTAAAAAGGTGCGAGATGTCCTCATCCTCCCAAAGTAGAAGACAACTCTTTTTCTTAAGATCCAATTTATTCTGGGTTCCTTATATTCTGGTCAACCCAACAGAATACTCGAATAAATATTCCTTATATAGAACTCATCATTAAATAATAAGTCATTTAGATCATATCATTCATACGATAATGGTTCATTAGACCGAAAAATTTCCTTCTGAACATTCCTCCACGGGAATTTCAGTTAAGTTATCAATTTGTCATCCCTTAACTTGATCTACCATGACAAGTGTTAACAGTAGCAATTTGACAGCACAATCCACTAATCTCATAGTGATTTGCTGAAATCATTATCATCATTCTAGTTATGAGTATCATCACTCGTCCCATTCATCCTCATTGTGGTTTCGCTCAGGTTATTATATTTCAACTAAATTTCAAAAATCATCATTTTTCAATCAGAATCCAAATCAATTCATCAATTCTCAAACAGAATTAAAAATCATATCAACCACATTCGAAATCATCATCTGGATAGCATTAACGCTTATAATTTCAAGTCTTAGATTTACTCGTATATACTGTCAGTAATAAAGAGGTATATACTGGTAGTCATGATACTTGGAACTATAAGATAGATACCATCATGTCTAGGCCTCAAGCAAGTCAGGGTTCCATACAATTACGGTACTTCCATCTGAAAATCCAATTACTAAATTATGAATTTTTCAGTTTGAATATCAAATTGTATGAATTATATCACACAATTACAACCTTTTTGTGTTTCTTGATAAATTTTTGACATATTTGGCTTCTCAGTTGATCTTTATTAGCCAATTGTTCTGATGATTGTATCCTGTGACGTCAAAATACTCTTCCAAGGCTTCCACCCATTTCTCCACAGCCTCGCCCAAGTTCTCCCCTTCTCCTTCGAAGGGTCCTGGCTGAGTCCTATGAAGAGCCTTGCGAACATCAAGGTCAAGCTCGTCATCTTCAGAGAGGGTCTGGTTGACGACCACGGTTTCCTCGTCTCATGATTCTGCCAAAATTTATATATTATTAAATTTTTATTTTGATATTATTCACGAGATCCTAAGACTTAAGAGTTCAGAAAACAATTTCTTATACAAGACAAGATCTTAATGGAGATCTATGATATATGTCCGATAACAGATTTTTTTTTCTTTATCAGCAGCCCCGCCGCCGTAAACAATCATTTATACAACAGGAAATTTTTCACCGGAAAACATTTCTTTATTTATATAAAAGTTACAATATGTACATAGAGCAACTCGGCTCTGAGTTCAAAATCTCCTCGGGAGACATATAAGAGGATCGTACTGGGCCATAGTCATGCCCTGTTACATAAGTTCTCTAACTGCGAAGGGAGCTATTATTTTCTCCTTAGGGATAAATCGACTAAGGAGTCTATAAATTCGACATGAAAGTCTGAAATTTCAAGGCGTCGAATGATATAGAATGACACCACGCACCATTTTCAGCTTTAACAGGATCATAGCCCATGAGAGATTCTGCCACAGCATTGTACGGCGGGCGGATTAGTCTCTTGTCTGGATATCCGTGGACGAGGCCCCGAGAGTGTGGGTCCCTGCCCCGCGCATGAAGTGCTACTTCCGCTGCTAGTACCCCGAATCCGTCGCATGGTGGGGACAGGGATCTCACAGTTGGTATCAGAGCAGGTTTAAAACTAATACGGATAAGCAAATTCTTATCATAAATTGATAATAAAAATTCAGAAAAAGCATTTTTCATAATGTATCTTCATTCTGTAAGCCTCTTTAATGGAGAATTTTTAATCAAAGATTTTTTTTTTATAGATGGAAGTTCCCTACTTATCTGGTATTCCCGACCTCACACAGTCTCAAGATATAACTACGTTTGCCTTCGACTCAAACAAGCCGAGCAAGACCCGCATGCCATTTCACGGATTTATATTTTCCTACCCCAGCGGAGAGAATACAGCATAAGTGGTTTGCAGGGCAATATGTCCTGGAAAGTTAAGAGCCTGTGTTGATCTCAAAAAGGTCAATGCAGCCACTAGGAAAGACCACTACCCCCACTGCCATATACAGAACATGTATTAGAACGGGTAGCAGGTGAGGAAGCCTACAACTTCTTAGATGGGTTTTCAGGCTACAATCAAGTGTCCATAGCACCAGAAGACCAACACAAGATGGCATTCAACACAATGTGAGGGACCTATGCTTATAATCTTATGCCTTTTGGCCTCATCAATGCCCCAACAACCTTCCAAATGAGACTAATGTGCACGGCCTTCAAAGACTACTTGCAAAATTGACTGGAGGTATTCATTGACGATCTATGTGCACAGTCATGCTGGACTAACCACTTGGCTTGCTTAAGGAAGGTGTTTGAGAGATGTTGATTATATCGTATATCCTTAAATCCTTTAAAGTGTCAATTTTGGGTCAAGCATGGTGTAATCTTAGGGCACATTGTGTCTAAGAATGGTATTTCCACTAACAAGAGAAAAGTGAAGTTGATCTTAGAATGACCCCCATCAACAAACGATAAGGGTGTATAGCGGTTTATAGGACACGTTGGGTACTATCGAGACGATTCATCATATTCTATGCTGAAATTGCCAGGCCATTTAATAGACTACTCATCGTCTTTGAATGGACTGAGGAATGTCAAAATGCATATGATAAGCTGAAGAAAGCACTAGCTAGTGCACCAACAATTTTGAGACCACCCAATTGGGATCTTGTATTCCATGTACACATTGATGCATTAAATTTTGCAATAGGATGCGTATTGGCACAACCTGAGACCACCCAGTTGGGATCTTGTATTCCATGTACACATTGATGCATTAAATTTTGCAATAGGATGCATATTGGTGCAACCTGGGAATTCAAATTGGATTACCCAATTTTCTTTGCTAGTCGCTCAATTCAATGCGCTCAATTGAATGATGTAGAGATAAACTGCACCACAACTGAGCATGAAGGGCTGGCCATGGTTTATGCTATAAAGAAATATCGACATTACTTGTTGGCCAACAAGTTTGTATTCTTTGTTTTGTTGATCACCAGGCCTTATTATATCTAGTGAATAAGCCTTGCACCATGGGGAGAATCACAGGTTGGTTGCTTTTACTCTTGGAATTAGACTTTATGGTGGTGAGAAAAGGAACACAACATGTTTTGGCAGACCATATGTCTAGAATTCCAAACGAAGAACATGCAAAGTGGCATTGATGATGACCTCCCAGATGCATGTCTTTTCAAAATTGATATGGTGCCTAAGTGGAGCGAGGAAATATTAGAATACCTAGATCGGTTTCCCACAAGATCGACCTTTAAACAAAGATAAGATGCGTTGGCTTATTAAGTTGGGCACACCATATCAATTGATTGTGGGAGAACTATATAAGCTGGGCAAAGACGATATCCTCAGGAGATGCATGCAAGAAGACAATTTTGTCACAATTTTAGAAGAAGCACACTCGGGAATAGCCAAAGAGGACATTTTGATGGAGAAGTTACGAATCGCAAAGTGCTTCAAGCAAGGCTATGGTGGCCTACGTTATTCGAAGATGCTATAGAATTAATGAAAAGATGCGACGAATGTCAGCGGTTTGCTCTTCCGCCAACAGAAGGACAGGCTGCCACTCACCCCTGTAATTGAGAAATGGGGTATTGATTTTGTTGGACCTATTAGTCAACGCATCTGTCATCATAAGCCCGTTATGTGATCGTGGCCATGGATTATTTCACTAAGTGGGTGGAGGTGAAAACCTCTAAAAGAGCTGATGCTCGAACTATAGCCAAGTTCTTATATATGAATAGATCATTTCCAGATTTGGCTGCCCACAGGAATTAGTCTTAGTGACCGGGGTTCACATTTCATCAATGAGGTGATTGAACAATTACTCATAATATTCCTTGTAGTCCATAAAAAATCATCACCTTATTACTCATAGGAAAATGGCCAAGTAGAGAGCACAAACAAGATTTTAGGTGCTATCTTGACTAAGACTTTAGAAGCCAGTCGCATAGATTAGGAACATAAGCTAATTGCAGAGCACTATGGGCCTATCGTACATCGTATAAGGTAGTAACAAGATACCCTACCTTTCATCTAGGTTATGGCATTGATGCGGTAATGCATATAGAATTTTTGGTTCCAAGCTTGCGTATTGTAGTATAGGAAAGGCTCACAGAAAATGCGTTAGCCCCCCGAGAGGTTGGTTGACTTAGAAAAACTTGATGAAACCCAACTAATTGCATCGCATGGACTTATGGTTGAAAAACTACGGAGAAAACACTAGTTTGACCATAACCTCAAACATAAAGAACTGGAAATGGGGGACTCCGTCCTCATGTATGGTGTGGGAAGCACCAAGAAAAAGAAACTAAAATACAGAGGGTTAGGGCCTTTTAGAGTGTTTGAAATCACCCCTCAAGGGTTAGTTCGAATTGAAACCATCGATGGGGTAGAAATGGAGGGATATATCAACGGAAGTAAACTGAAAAACTATTATGAACCCCTGACCCAGGAAATGCTCGCACAAGAGCATCTTCTAAAACAAAAGAAAGAGCTAGTCAAGAAAAAAATCAAACAAGCTCAAGAGGAAGCCAAGGTGAGGGAAGCCAAAGAAAAACAAAGACTCCAAGGGAGAACGCTACACCTGAACATGGCTTCACTCACCTTGCTTGATAAGGATGATCTAGATATTAAACTTGCACGACTTAGTGTAAATGCCTCTACAAAGGGTAGTCACATGACGAGCATCGCATTGATTGTTGATAGGGGTCAAGTCATAACTTGATTCCTATGAGACATGAGTAGCTCTAAACAAACCTCCTCCTAGAGGCAACTAATGCACGGGTTCGCAATGTGCATCTATTTGTTACCCAAACAATGGGATTTTTTTAATGTTAACATCTCAACCAGAAATAATCCCTTGGTTGGGAAGGTATTTGTAATGCCTGTAGGAACCACAGAAGAGGAGATGATCCTTGGACGATCATGGATTTGCATTAGCAACTATCATATTCAATGGGAAAAACGGGAAGTACAACTCAATGATGGCAAAGAAACCATTGCCCTTCCATTATTTAGTTCATTGAATAAGGGAAAATAGTTTGTTACATGCAACATGGAGCCGCCAATGCCAAGCAAAGTGAACGAATCAACAAAACATGAATCCATGTCAAAACATCATTCCTAGTCAAGAGAACAACAACAGACAACAAAGGTAGTGAATGTATCCAGTCAGACAACAATGGGTTCCCAAGTCCCAGCTTCAAGCATAAGGATATTATGATAAGGAAAAAACCCCGTGGTGTCAAAGCAAGAAATCAAAGCTACAGGCAAGAGACAAGGGAAACAATCCAAGGAGAGGAAGCAACAACCCAAATATGCCCGAACACCACTCGACATTCAAAAGCCATGGGTTAGAAAAAGACTTACTAGCAGCACATGGCTACTATCAAGGGCATGCAAAGGTATGGGTACCAAAAACCAACCCAAGATCCAATGCGTCATGTACCTCCAAAAGAATAGACGAGAGCCAAAGACACAAGCAGACTCAGGTCCTAGCTAAATCAGATGTCAAGACAGTATCGAAATTGGTCTAGAAGAAGAAAACCGCTCAACCAAGTAAACAAAAGAGTGTGAGCCCTCCAATATCACCCACCAAAGAGATCAAGTTGAGCCAAGTGGTGGAACAAGGTATGATGCACAGATGTGCACTCACATGCACATGAAATAGAACAGGCTCACCAGGATTCGGTAGACATACTCCTCCACTAGATGGAAGGAAAGCTTAGAAGTTCTCACTCTGAACTAAAGCAATTAAAACAACACATACCCACAAGCTCCAAAGTACAAACTTGGTTTCCATGGAAATAAAGGGAAGGAGGGTGAAAGGGAGTACCTAGCTTCAAGCAATAACTCAAAAGGAGTGTAAGATTCCTCCCTCCAGCTTTTAAGGTGTGTAGGTGTAAGAACCTCCCCTTCTGATCTTATAATTATTCCCCTCTCTGAAATAAAAGAAAGATCTTGTTTTACCCTGTTTTGGCCTAGAGAGAGAAAATGTCTAGAGGGAGGTAATTCAAAATTGAGATATTTTTGGATATAAAAATCCTCCTAGTGTCTAAAATGGTTTCCCCTAAAATAGAAATTCAAAAAGAACTTTCCAATGTGCAATTGGAATTAATTGAAAATAGGTAAAAAGGACTTTAGCCTAAGGGTCCAGATTTTCAAAAATTTTTGAATTATGCTCCAATTAAGGTTCCTATGGACCAATAAGATTAATCCAAATGTAGGGAGGAGAAAAATTGAAGAATAAAATAAAATCTCCCAAAAATGAGTAAATACTCACATAAGATGAAGAGTTGACTAAGGACAAGGTTTATTAGTTAAAAAAGAAGAGATATTTAGAGGAAATGATGCATTTTTGACACCTCAGTGTGGGGATCTCCCCTCATGAAGGAGGTGCCTATTTCACATGTGTGGAGGAGTTTTAAACTCATAAATAATGAGATATTTTCATCTCTCCTCTCTCCTGTTTCAACTAGATCCAAAAAGTAAGCTAAACTTACCAAAAAATGGTAAAAAATTGACCAAACTGATCTGGAAAATTCTAGAATCAGTTTGCTTGGTTAGAGGCTCATTTTTCCTATAAATAGAAGCCTCGTCCTTTGTAAAAGGTTAATAGTGTTTATGCACTATTACTACTCTATGTAAGCTAAATTCTTCTTACTTTTAAAATTTAAATCTATAGTTTTCTTAATCTTCTTGTTTTTTATAGTTGATTAAATTAAAATTTGATGCTATGCCTTGATGAAAAGGCCATCTCCTTCTCTTCCTTACAATTCAGCCTTTCTTTATCTTAGAATGATTAACAAACAAATTGATTAAACTTTTCTTATTATTTACTCTCTTGAAATAAAAAATTATGTAGATTAGAGTCCTTTATATCTTATTGGGGTTAATTTAAATAGAAAATAGAATGTTAAAAATTGAGAAATGGTCAGCCATACAAGAGGTTATGGTAAATTTTTCTTAAATTTTGTGAAAAAGAAAGTTGATTTTTATGTTATTCTAAAAGAGTAATTCCCACCGTTTGTGCATTCTAAAATAAATATTCTAATTTACTCCATGTACATATTCACCTATGAATATGCATGAATATCACTGATATAAATTATAAAAATTAATTTCTATGCATAGAAAGATGCATAATGGAAATTTTTATTATAAAAGTGTTGTTTTCATTGAATTTAGTTTCTATGCATAGAAAGATGCATAATGGAAATTTCTATTATAAAAGTGTTGTTTTCATTGAATTTAATTTCTATGCATAGAAAGATGCATAATGGAAATTTTTATTATAAAAGTGTTGTTTTCAATGAATTTAATTTCTATGCATAGAAAGATGCATAATGGAAATTTTTATTATAAAAGTATTATTTTCATTAAAATTGATTTTATGCATAGAAAGATGCATAAAAGATTTATTTTTAATTCAAAAGTGTTATTCTCATTAAAATTGATTTTATGCATAGAAAGATGCATAAAAGATTTATTTTTTAATTTCAAAAATGTTATTCTCATTAAAATTGATTTTATGCATAGAAAGATGCATAAAGGATTTACTTTTTCTTTCAAAAGTGTTATTCTCATTAAAATTGATTTTATGCATAGAAAGATGTATAAAAGATTTATTTTTATTTCAAAAGTGTTATTCTCATTAAAATTGATTTTATGTATAGAAAGATGCATAAAGGATTTATTTTTTTCTATTTCAAAAGTGTTATTCTCATTAAAATTGATTTTATGCATAGAAAGATGCATAAAGGATTTATTTTTTCTTTCAGAAGTGTTATTCTCATTAAAATTGATTTTATGCATAGAAAGATGCATAAAAAATTTATTTTTATTTCAAAAGTGTTATTCTCATTAAAATTGATTTTATGCATAGAAAGATGCATAAAGGATTTATTTTTTCTTTCAAAAGTGTTATTCTCATTAAAATTGATTTTATGCATAAAAAGATGCATAAAAGATTTATTTTTTATTTCAAAAGTGTTATTCTCATAAAAATTGATTTTATGCATAGAAAGATGCATAAAGGATTTATTTTTATTTCAAAAGTGTTATTTTCCTTAAATTTGAATTTATGCATGTATAGATGCATAAAAGGATTTTTATAAAAGTGTTATTCCCACTGAAGTTGATTTTTGTGCATAAATAGATGCGTAAAGAATCTTTATATCAAAAATTAGAATTCTCTTAAATTCTATGTTTAAATTCTATGAATAGATGTGATGTGAATCAGATAGATGTGAATGGATGGATGGATGTGATGTGAATAGAGGTGATGAGATGTGAGGTGAATAGATGTGATGTGAATCAGATAGATGTGAATGGATGGATGGATGTGATGTGAATAGAGGTGATGAGATGTGAGGTGAATAGATGTGATGAGACGTGATGTGAATCAGATAGATGTGAATGGATAGATGGATGTGATGTGAATAGAGGTGATGAGATGTGAGGTGAATAGATGTGATGAGACGTGATGTGAATCAGATAGATGTGAATGGATGGATGGATGGATGTGATGTGAATAGAGGTGATGAGATGTGAGGTGAATAGATGTGATGAGACGTGATGTGAATCAGATAGATGTGAATGGATGGATGGATGTGATGTGAATAGAGGTGATGAGATGTAACATACCCATCTTCACTAATAAAGAAATGTCCATGTAATAGATAAATTTATCAGTTTTTATGGTATAAAAATTAATGGTTTTATTATTTGAGTTATTTCTACTTAGAATCTTCAAATTCTGAGCCCAAATTTGGAATCTGCGTGCGGTTTTACCCTAGTATAGGATTTTACAGCATCCAAAACGGACACCGGATCAAGCTTATACGTAAATTTCAGTCATTTTTAGTTAAAAAGCGACGACCATGATCGGGTGTCCGATTGACGAACGGTCTGAACCCCAGCGACCAGGAGAACCTCTCGGATAAAATTGTTTCCCCCCCCCCCCCGGACGGCGGTCCGGCACGCAAATCGAGGTCGGCGCCCCAAATTTGGACCGTACACACTTACCCAGGGTGCCTGTAAGATGGCCGCACAAGAACCAAAGGACGGCCGCCCCACTGTGTGGTCCACACGTACCGCTACGTGGACACCCATGCTGCCCCAGACTAGATAAGGCACATGCGTACCACTCCTTTTCCTGTTAACCGACACTGTACCTTTCCCCCTGAGCCATGCAGGCCACTGATCCACAGCCTTTGCTGGTACACCGTCCTTTCGTCCTTGCTTTGCGCAGCACTCGTACCCGTATCCCATAGTTATATAAACCCCCGGGGGGTGCTCCATGGGCAACACGCATTTCTGCGTAGCCTATGCTCTGTTGTGCCGCCGTCCGTCCCTGTGTAGTGTACGTGCTATAGTATAGCCGCCCCTTGTTGCAGCCACCCCTCTCACACCCCCTCTTCAAATAAGGAAATTTTCCTCTATCCCCCTCTTGCTAGGAGGCAGTGTCCTTAACTCCTCTCCCCCCATTTGCGTGGACTTTAGTCGTGGACTTTAGTAAGAGGTTTTTGGCCTTAAGAGAGGGTTCGTGCGCTGTGGTCTTTTGCTCATACGGTGAGCAAACGATCTCAGAATTGAGATTCGACTGAAGCGTTTCGACCGCGACAGCAAGCCCTACAAGACTACATCCAAGATGGCCCCTTCCCAAAAATGTCAGAATATTACCTCGGGAGGAGGTGCAACAACGAAGATTAGGGAAGATGCTCCAACCCTCTCTTTACAAGCTCCTCAAGGAAATGGTGGCCAGGTTAGCTTGGTTATCTTTTAAAGTTTTTTTATATTAGTGTTAATAAATGTGTATCTTTTTCTTTTAAAATAATGACATAAAATTGTATGAAGTTACGAATTGTGTGATGCTGTATTCAATAAATTGCATTGAAATTGTTATCTTTAAAGAGTGCAAGTTTTTCCTGGCTTCGACACTAACTCCGTTCCGTGCTTGTGTAGTCGGGCGGCGTCGTTAGTAAAGCCCGGGAATGGCCCAAGGTATTCCTCATACCATTGGGAGAATAAGGTTTGCCGATTGAGGCGAGAGATTATGATGCTGCCTAGTTCTGAGGGCCCAGGCTAGTGCGGTGAATAAGCCCACCCTAGTGTGCAGACATCCCTCTGAGGGGCAGGAAGATCGAGCAATGGAGCCTGAGAGGGCGACAGGCCGACTCGAGTCCTCACCAGCAAGGCCGACGATGAGGTGTATGGTCCCGTAGGGTTTTGCCCATCATGTAGAGGCTGGAAGGCCAAATTCTAGATCATCGGCAGTATAATGGAAAAGAATAAGAGAGCCGGTTTGGTTTGTATGAAATTGATTCATGTATAAACTTTTTTATAAATCTTATCTTTGGCATTATTGTACTGTGGAAAAAGGCTGTTTTAACAAACCTCGTGAAAAGGCCTTAATTAATGAATATGTTTATTTATGTCAAACAGTGTGGTAGGATTAATTAGAAAACAAATTAACGCGTGAGTAGGGTGGAAAGTGGGAGGATGGAATGCCCCGAGATGGCACCATCCTACGGACGGGTGGACCCGATTAGTCGGGTAGCTTTCCAACAGATTAAGTGAAAGCCCTACACAAGATAAATAGGTTCTTGGGCAACTCTATTCTAGAAGACTAGGCCAGCGGCTGTGCCTTGCATGGATGAGGAAAAAAGCGTTGCCTCTAGAAATCAAGTCTAGTAGTTGCCCAATTTATGATCAATTACCCTATGGGTGATTTGGTTTTTAGAAGATCACGCTCCCCCTGCGGGATAGGACTAGGTCTTACCTATGAATCGTATCCTTGAATCTCTACATGGTCAAGATGTCGATAAATAGGAAATTTTCTCCAAGTTAAGACTTAGTGGACTATCTTAAGTGTTTCTCCTATTTTAGAAGGGGGGAACCTTACAATTGGTATCAGAGCCGATCTTAGCTCCTAGGAATTGCCATTTAAGGACTGTTTTGTAACAATGAATGTTTTACCTAACATAATGCTAATTAATAAAAACATTCTACCAAAACGAACAAGTTGAATTGATGTTTGAATGATTGTAGGAAGAGGAAGATGCCAACTCGAAGTTTCTAGGAAGAGGAAGATGCCAACTCGAAGTTTCTAGTTTTCCAATGCATCTTCGAGACTGCTAGTCACTCCTGAAATTTTGAGTTCCGTGACACCATGGTGCAGATACTAGAGAAGATGTCCCTCCCTCATTTCTCTCGTATTGAAAGAGGATGGGGTAGAGATTTCTAGAGTCATGGGCCGAGATATTTCTTCATCCGAGTAGATCGAATTGGGAACCTTACCACCGACCTAAAGTGGAGTCGTTGGATTGAAAAGTTAAAGATGATCCGTTTATTTTGGTTCGTCGGTACCCCCAGGGCCAACACCTTTGTGACTATAGATGGGATTCGCATACCTCAGGATCGCTGGGTGTATGACCAAGTGATGTAGGTCTTACCTGCTGACAGAGTAGCTGTGTTGGGATCTACCCCAATCCAGAGTCTACCACCCTTACCATCAGTTTTTAGAGTCTTAGAAACTACAGCGAAACCCCCATATTTCACCTATGTGGACCGCTCTACCCTTATGTCATAGTCAAGCCTAGGAATTTCCCTTGATGGAAAATAAGACTAATTATATTAGTCTCAGATCTTTGTAATAAAACTCATCCTTGTAAATATTTGGAAATAGATTTCAATGTTTTACTCTCCAAAATAAGTGTTGTGCAAATATGAATCTTGTAATCTTAAAAATTGTTTTTACAATGATGGCCAGGACGATCACCCTCCACTTCCCAATGCGCTTTACACTGATATCCAGGAGAAGAAGCTCTTGCTCAAGCAAATGCAACCTCCCTCCTTTAAAGGAGAAGGTTCAAAGATTGAGAAGGATGCTGAAGTCTGGATTGAAGCGAGGACAATTATTTCTCTGCCGCCGCCGGTACTGGAGTAGCAAATCAGTCTATGCTTGCACGGTTTCGCCTCATCGGAGATGATAAACTCTGGTGGAAATAGTGGTGCTGTGACAAGGGAGTCACCGAGCATTCTCAAACGTGGGAAGACATCAAGCAGGCCGTGAAGGAAAGATATCTTCCCCCATCCCATGAACTATGACTGCTTCCCAACAAGTGGCTCATTTTTGCCAAGGGTTAAATGAACCCTTAGATTCCCGCCTTGAAGCAATGAGGCCAAGCACATTATAGGATGCTCTCATACGAGCAAAGCCCCTTGTCAAAGAAATGAGGACTGATAAACCTAAGCATCAAAAGCGATCTTACCCTGAGGCAAATCCTAAAGATCAACCCTACAAGAAACCCCAACAGAATTTTCCCTACTATAACAAAGGGCGACAAGGCAACTCTTTTGTCCCCCGCTCGTATGCTGCTTCTTCCAAAGAAGGCCCTCTGTGTTTTGAGTGCAATGAGCCGGGACACTTTAGGGCCAACTGTCCCAAGATGGCAACATCATTTCCCCAAGGTGGCAGAGGAAATCAAGGCCGTGGAACCCCTATCCACCAAGGTGCAAGAGACGGTGGACGTGGCAGAGGCCGCGGAGGAGCAGTTGCTAGGACCGCCTGTATTATAAGCGAAGAACCGACCTTGGAAATGGCTGAAGAAGAGCGCGCCACCGTCCATGCGGCAGTAGAACACCAAGGTTCGAATAAACAATTTGGTGTAATCCAAACCCCAGCCACTCATCACGGTAAGCCAATTCAGCTTTTGATTGATTTTGGCAGTACCCATTCATTTGTTTCTCCTAGGTGTTTGCAAAAATTAAACTTGGGTCAAAAAACAGCTAGAACAATGAGTGTAGGGTTAGCCACTGGGAAAGAAGTAGTATCTCGCCACTCTATAGTAAACCTTGATTTTGAGCTGGGTAATGAGCAAACTCATGGCCACTTTAGAGTCTTGCCATTAGGAATTTATGATGGAATCCTTGGGATGGATTGGTTAATTGCATTCATTGTTGTAACCAGGGGAGTATCACTTTTGAAAATGAGCATGGCCAAGTAATATCCGTTCAGGGGATAATAGGAAAACCTAAATCTAGGGTAGTCAAGGCAAAACATCTTCTCAAGGGAACACGTAAGGGTCAACAAGTTTTCTTAGCTAGCATTCATTGGTGTAACCAGGGGAGTATCACTTTTGAAAATGAGCATGGCCAAGTAATATCCGTTCAGGGGATAACAGGAAAACCTAAATCTAGGGTAGTCAAGGCAAAACATCTTCTCAAGGGAACACGTAAGGGTCAGCAAGTTTTCTTAGTCAAGCTCAACAAAGCCATTGAACCTAGTAAGGAGACAGAACCCTCTTGGCTCTCCAAGAATTCTCTGACATCTTCCCTGACGAGCTTATAGGGCTACGGCCTCCTCGAGAAGTCGATCATGAAATCGAGGTGATCCATGGGGCTCAACCCGTCTCAAAAACGCCCTATTAAATGTCTCTTCTTGAAGCCATTGAACTTAAAGAGCAACTTTCCCAACTCATTGAGCAAGGATTCATACACCCTAATAGCTCTCCTTGGGGGGCACTTGTTCTTTTCCAAAAAAAGAAGGACGAAACTCTCTGCCTCTGCATAGATTATCGAGGTCTAAATCAAGTCACTGTCAAGAATAAGTATCCTATCCCTCGCATCGATGAACTTCTTGATAGGCTTCATGGGGCCAAAGTCTTCTCAAAAATAGATTTGAGGTTTGGTTACTATCAGATCAAAGTCAAGGAAGCAGATATACCCAAGACAACCTTCAATACCCGTTATGGCCACTATGAGTTTACTGTAATGTCATTCGGGTTAACCAATGCTCGTGCAACCTTCAACCGCCTAATGCAAGATATATTCCATCCTTACTTGGATGAATTTGTGCTTGTTTTCTTTGATGACATCTTAATCTACTCCAAATCAATGGAAGAGCATGAGGAGCATGTGCGTAGAGTTCTACAATTGTTGCGCAGACACAAACTCTATGCCAAGAAGAGTAAATGTACCTTCTTTACTCATCAAATTGAGTATCTTGGGCTCATCGTCTCCAAAGATGGCATTTCAGTAGACCCTGCCAAGGTCAAAGATATTCTGGAGTGGCCATCCCCTAAATCAGTTCGTGAAGTTCGTGGGTTTTTGGGAATCACGGGATGGTATAGGATTTTTATCAAAGATTATGCCTTGGTAGCTGCACCTTTGAGACGGATCTTCTTAAGAAGGATTGCAAAATAGTGTGGCTGCCAATCCATCAAAACAGTTTTGATCAGCTCAAAGTCATTATTACTTCTGCCCCAGTCCTGAAACTTCTTGATTTCACCAAGGAATTCTAAGTGGTTATTACTGATGCCAGTAGTCTAGCACTTGGTGGTGTCTTAGGCCAAGAAGGAAGACCAGTTGCTTATACTTCCCGCAAGCTGAAGCAATATGAAGCAAATTATGCCACCCATGATTTGGAGCTCTTAGCAGTTGTTCATTGCCTCAAATTATGGAGACATTATCTCTTGGGGAGTAAATTCCAGCTTGTAACTGATCACAAAAGTCTAAAGTGGATCTTCACCCAGCCTAACCTCAACATGCGGCAAAGGAGATGGATTGAAATTCTACAAGAATATGACTTCGACATCAAATTCCGCCCTGGGAAAGATAATGTGGTAGCAGACGCACTTAGCCCCACAAATCTTTCTTGAGTGCAATTTCAATGCCAAATAATCCCATATTGGTCAAGGTGGAAGAAGTCTCATCTCATGATCCAGATTATTAGAGGATAATGAAGTTAGTAGAAGAAGGGGGAAATTCAGAGAAAGAGAAGAATCTAATCAAGGGATACTCCACTCATGAAAAGGAAGCCTCTACTTCAATCACAGGCTATGTATCCCTAAGGATCCTGCTTTAAAGAAACTAATCCTCCATGAAGCTCATGATAGTCCTATTGCGGGACACCCAGGCTATGCAAAAATATTAAATGCCGTAAGAAGGAGCTTTCATTGGGCAGGCTTGAAAAATGTTATCCTTCGGTACTTGAAGCAATGTCTCTCATGCCAAAGGATCAAAGCTAGGGTCAAGATGCCTGGGAAACTTCAACCCTTGGATATTCCCCAAATGAAGTGGGAGTGCATTAGTATGGATTTTGTCACAAGTCTCTCCACTGTTCAAGGAGGGTATGACTCCATTTTGGTAGTAGTGGACTTACTTACCAAATTAGCTCACCTTATACCAGCAAAGAAGACCTTCAAAGCTTTTGATGTTGCTCGAATATTCATCAAGGAAGTCCTCAAACTTCATGGTCTCCCCAAAAGGATAGTAAGTGACCGGGATTTTGACTTCACTTCAAAGTTCTGGCAGTCCTTATTTCAAGACCTGGGAACTCAACTTTGCTTTAGCACAGGTTATCATCCAGAGACCGATGGCCAGACTGAGAGAGTCAATCAAGTAATTGAAGACATTCTCAGAGCATATTGTGGACGGGAGCCAAGAAGGTGGATTCAATACCTTCCTTTGGTAGAATTTGCCTACAATGCATCTTATCATCAGAGCATAGGAATGTCACCATTAAGTACTCTATGGGCAAGAATGCTTGTCTCCTCTAAATTTCTCTCATCCGACCATAAGAGTTGAGGTATCCAGGAAAATGCTCGAAGAGATGGAAGAACAAACCAAGGCAATCCAAAAGGATATTAAAGCTGCCCAAGATCGACAAAAGCATTATGCTGACACCAAGAGGTTTGAAAGGATCTTCAAGGAAGGAGACAAAGCTCTTTTACGAGTGCAACCCAAATGAAGTTCTCTATCACTTGGGAAATATAAGAAGCTCAGCCCTAGGTATTATGGCCCCTATACAGTTATCAAGTGTCTAGGTAAAAGTGCTATTAAAAGTGTGATTTTCATCATAAATGGTTTTTATGCATAAATGGGTGCATAAAAGATATTCTTTTATATTAAAAGTGTGATTTTCATCATAAATGGTTTTTATGCATAATTGGGTGCATAAAAGATATTTTTATTAAAAGAGTGATTTTCACCATAAATGATTTTCTATGATGATAAAAGTGTGACTTTCATCAGAATCGGATTTTATGCATAATTAGATGCATATAGAATCTTTATAATTAAATAAGGGTTCTCCTTAATCCTCTGTTTAATTTTCGCAAAAATTAAAAAAATGAATAAGTAGATAATCTGTAAAAAGAAATGCTACCGTTTCATATTCACTAAGATGTAATGAGAAAATTCAATTAAACTATGGAAGTCGGAGATTGAGATAAATGATTATTTTATTCCTCATAAGAAATTCATGTTTTAGAAATCTGTAAGCAAATATTCGTCGAACGATATTTAGAAAAAGAGAAATTGAAATAGTACCTTTCGAGAAAGATAGTTTAGGAAGAACCTTTCCAGACCCAAACTTTGATTCAGACTATTGACCATTACCTAAATCCTTCGTCAGTTTCAATCAATGACGATGTGCCCTGTTCAGGGAAAATGTACTGAAATCACCCACCGAATCTGAAACAGTTAAGATTTTTTATTTTGATCTGAGGATCAAGTTAACAGAATTTGAGAAATTCTGTTTGGAATTCAGACCTAGATCTAGAAGTATTGGGAAACGGATTTAAGAATTATTCATGGTATTCAAACAAAATCAAAACTATAAACTTACATAGAAACCCTGTTTTCTTAAAAGACTGTCTTACGCCAGAATGCCAGAGGGAGCATTTGGAATATATGTTTATCTAAGGGAAGTTCGGTTGCAACAGCTGGCGCGACGGGGAGTGTTCGAGGGACAGCTCACGCGGCAAAGCCTGCCGAGGTCTTGACCAGCCTCGGTATGGTTAAAATGGTGCGCTTTCGGTACGATGGGCGAGGGCCGACGAAGCGGTCCTTGAGTGAAGTGCCAAGACACCTAAGGAGGATCTTGGAGGGTTCTAACCAGGCGATGCACGGGCTCGCGGTGCCGAGGACACCCATACGTATGTCAAGGAAGATATTGTATAACAGACCAATGTTATTGTAATCTATCACTGGATCTCGTTGTTGACTCGCTGGTCTCAGCGGAGAGTCCAGAGTGATACTGTTTTGTGAGAAACAAAGACTCAATGGAAATTTTGAAGTATGACGTGTAACCAGTAATTTGTTTGTCAATGAATTTTTTTAAAAAAAGTTTTAAAGAGGAGTGTGTGCGTATCTGTTTTCTAAAGCTAAAGTTAAGAAAGACATTTCAATTAATGGGTGGGTGAGTACTTGTTTGGATCTACCGATTCCAGTGGTAGGGTGGTGGCTAACCCATGGGCCGGGTAGGCTGGAATCAGTGGAGTTTTAATAATCAAACTGAAAAATCTTAGGATTACGCTAGGATTCGAGTAGATAGTTAATTCCCTGATAAAATTCTCGATTGAGTGGATCAACGGCTGTGCCTAATCTTGATTAGAAAAAAAGCGTTGAATTGCTCAGATGATCAAATTATATCAGTGAAAGTTTCCTTCTATCTGGTTTATTCAGGTGGAGGATAGTTTAGATTTTGATCTCGTTAGAAAACTCGTTAAGAAAAATTCAAAAAGGTGGAATCGTCCTCGCTTTCTGGGCATGGAAATTTTTCCCGGTTTCAGTTTTCGGAGTGACCACCAGCCTAGTCTCGTGCCCGGACATTCGTGGGCGAGGCCCCGAGTGAGAAACCCTGCCTTGCGCGCATGAGGGGGCTGCTTCCGCTGTCAGCTCTACCAGGAATCCGGTGCACGGAGGGGACAGAGGGATCTCACAGTTGGTATAAATGTAAGATTCCTCCCCAGGCTCTCAATATGTCCAACATCTTCCCCTGTAATCAAATCCCTCTTCAGAAATATAAAAGATCTTGTTTCTACCAGTTTTGGCCTAGAGAGAGAAAATCTTCTAGAGAGTGGTAATTTAGTTTTTAAATATTTTTGGATAGAAAAAATTCTCATCTTATTAAAATAAGTTCCCCTAAAGCAGAAGTTCAAAAAGATTTCCAGAAGGTGCATTAGAAATTAAGTATAATCTGTTCAAGAGGCATTATCTTGGGGGTGAAGATTTTTTTGAAATTTTAAATTAAGGTTCCTATGGACCAATAAGATTCATCCAAATGTAGGGAGGAGATAAATGAAGAAATAAAAGAAAAATCTCCTAAAAATGAGTAAATACTCACATAAGATGAAGAGTTGACTAAGGACAAGAATAATAGTTAAAAAAGAGAGATATTTGAAAGTAATGATGCATTTTCGACACCTCTGCATGGGGGAATTTCCCTCATGAAGGAGGTGCCTATCTCACATGCTTGAATGAGTTTTAAACTCCCAAATAATGAGATATTTTTATCTCTCCTCTCTCCTGTTTCAACTAGATCCAAAAAGTGAGCAAAACTGACCTAATAATGGTCAAAAAATTAACCAAACTGATCTGGAAAATTCTAGAATCAGTTGGCATGGTTAGAAGTTCACTTTTTCCTATAAATAGAAACCCTCCTCTTTGTTGAAACTGAATAGTGTTTTGCACTGTTACCCTATCTCTCCCAAGTGCCAAAAATAGTGAATTGTATTCATAATTCATTAGTTTTTGACCTTCCTTCTTCTAGAAGATTGGTGGCCACTCTTGTCTCAAACAAGAGTAGAACCCTCAAACCATCAAGTCAAAGGAAAGCTCTCAAATTATCAATGTAAGTTGGAGATTCTTCTCTTTCATATTCTTTTTATGGTTTTTTATGATTTTTGTCTTCTCAACATTGCAAATGATGTTATGCCTCATTGCAAAAGGCATTCCCCTCTCTTCTCTAGTAAATCCAACCATTCTTTATCCTAGGTGAATGATTAATGAATAAAATCAAGTTTTTCATAATGTTTCTCTTAAATAAGTAGAAAAATGTTACTTTAGAATGATTTAAATCCTCTTGATGCATTTCTAATTAATTTTAGAGACTTAAAATTGAAAAATGGTCAGCCATACAAAGGAGGTTATGGCGAAATTTTTCAAAAATTTGGAAATAAGTATTATCTTTCATTGTTTTAAAAGAGTAATCCTTATGATTTCTATATTCTAAAGTGTCATTTTCATGCATAGAAGATGCATTTTGACTATTTGTATAAAAGAAAACTAGTATTATTATAAAAGTATTACTTTCATTATATTTAATTTTTATGCATAAAAGTATGCATAAAAGATTATTTTTTAATTATAAAAGTGTTACTTTTATCATATTTGATTTTCATGCATAGAAGTATGCATAAAAGATTTTTTTTATTATAAAAGTGTTACTTTTATCATATTTGATTTTCATGCATAGAAGTATGCATAAAAGATTATTCTTTTATTATAAAAGTGTTACTTTTATCATATTTGATTTTCATGCATAGAAGTATGCATAAAAGATTATTATTTTTATTATAAAAGTGTTACTTTTATCATATTTGATTTTCATGCATAGAAGTATGCATAAAAGATTATTTTTTTATTATAAAAGTGTTACTTTTATCATATTTGATTTTCATGCATAGAAATATGCATAAAAGATTATTTTTTATTATAAAAGTGTTACTTTTATCATATTTGATTTTCATGCATAAGAGATTATTTTTTTAATTATAAAAGTGTTACTTTTATCATATTTGATTTTCATGCATAGAAGTATGCATAAAAGATTATTTTTTATTATAAAAGTGTTACTTTCATCATAAATGATTTTTATGCATAAATGGTTGCATTAAAGAATTTTTTATATATTGAAAGAGCGATTTTCATCATAAATGGATGCATAAAAGATATTTTTTTATATTAAAAGTGTGATTTTCATCATAAATGGTTTTTATGCATAAATGGGTGCATAAAAGATATTTTTTATATTAAAAGTGTGATTTTTATCATAAATGGTTTTTATGCATAAATGGGTGCATAAAAGATATTTTTTTATATTAAAAGTGTGATTTTCATCATAAATGATTTTTATGCATAAATGGGTGCATAAAAGATATTCTTTTATATTAAAAGTGTGATTTTCATCATAAATGGTTTTTATGCATAAATGGGTGCATAAAAGATATTTTTATTAAAAGAGTGATTTTCACCATAAATGATTTTTTATGATGATAAAAGTGTGACTTTCATCAGAATCGGATTTTATGCATAATTAGATGCATATAGAATCTCTATAATTAAATAAGGGTTCTCCTTAATCCTCTGTTTAATTTTTGTAAAAATTGAAAAAATGAATAAAGTAGATAATCTGTGAAAAGAAATGCTACCGTTTCATATTCACTAAGATGGAAATGAGAATATTCAATTAAACTATCGAAGTCAGAGATTGAGATAAATGATTTTTTAATTCCTCATAAGAAATTCATGTTTTAGAAATCTGTAACCAAATATTCGTCGAACGAAATTTAGAAAAAGAGAAATTGAAATAGTACCTTTCGAGAAAGATAGTTTAGGAAGAACCTTTCCAGACCCAAACTCAGATTCAGACTATTAACCAATACCTAAATCCTTCGTCGGTTTCAACAGTCAATGATGAACGATGTGCCCAGTTCAGGGAAAATGTACTTAAATCACCCACCCACGGAATCTGAAACTAAGTTAAGATTTTTGATTTTGATCTGAGGATCAAGTTAACAGAATTTGAGAAATTCGGTTTGGAATTTAGACCTGGATCTAGAAGTATTGGGATACAGATTTAAGATTTATTCATGGTATTCAAACAAAATCAAAACTATAAACTTGCATAGAAACCTTGTTTTCTTAAAAGACTGTCTTACGCCAGAATGTTGTGGAGGGAGCATTTGGCATATATGTTTATCTAAGGGAAGTTCGGTTGCAACAGCTGGCGGGGAGTGTTCGAGGGATAGCTCACGCGGCAAAGCCTGTCGAGGTCTTGACCAGCCTCGATATGGTTAAAATGGTGCGCTTTCGGTACGATGGGCGAGGGCCGACGAAGCGGTCCCTGAGTGAAGTGCCAAGACACCTAAGGAGGATCCTGGAGGGTTTTGACCAGGCGATGCACGGGCTCGCGGTGCCGAGGACACCCATACGTATGTCGAGGAAGATATTGTATGACATACCAATGTTATTGTAATCTATCATTGGATCTCGTTGTTGACTCGCTGGTCTCAGCGGAGAGTCCACATTAGAAACTCAATGGAGTCTTCTTGGGCCCTTTAATTTGCCATGAGGTTATGGAAACGTTTAACTTTTTGACAAATAGGAGCCCGCCATGTAAGCAAAAACCATTGGTTTGTAAGAGAGGTGTAAGAGTGGTCAAAGGGTGCACTTTTTCCCCCAAAGGGGGGGGGGATAATTTTACAATTTTCGGACCTCCATAACTTCTACATACAAGCTCCGATCTGAGCGGAGATTACAGATCCGTGATCTACGCATCAAGAGCTTTCCATAGATATGTTACATGATATGGTTTTATCCGCTAGATTTTAAATTCCATTTTTCCTCCCAAATTCAAATTCGAATAAAGTAGCCGTTTTGAAGCTTCAAATTAGAAAACGTTTCTTCTTAAGAGAAAAGGTTTGACTCCCTTAAACTGCCAAATAAAAGGGCCCAAGAAGACTCCATTGAGTTCCTAATGGAGTGATACTGTTTTGTGAGAAACAAAGACTCAATGGAAATTTTGAAGTATGACATGTGTAACCAGTAATTTGTTTGTCAATGGATTTTTTTTAAAAGTTTTAAAGAGAAGTGTGTGCGTATCTGTTTTCTAAAGCTAAAGTTAAGAAAGGCATTTCAATTATGGGTGGGTGAGTACTTGTTTGGATCTACCGATTCCAGTGGTTGGCAGGGTGGTGGCTATAACCCATGGGCCGGATGGGGTTAGGCTGGAATCAGTGGAGTTTTAATAATCAAACTGAAAAATCTTAGGATTGCGCTAGGATTCGAGTAGATAGTTAATTCTCTGATAAAATTCTCGATTGAGTGGATCAACGGCTGTGCCTAATCTTGATTAGGAAAAAAGTGTTGAATTGCTCAGATGATCAAATTGGCATTATCCTGGGGGGGGGTGAAGATTTTTTTAAAATTTTAAATTAAGGTTCCTATGGACCAATAAGATTCATCCAAATGTAGGGAGGAGATAAATGAAGAAATAAAAGAAAAATCTCCCAAAAATGAGTAAATACTCACATAAGATGAAGAGTTGACTAAGGACAAGAATAATAGTTAAAAAAGAGAGATATTTGAAAGTAATGATGCATTTTTGACACCTCTGCATGGGGGAATTCCCCTCATGAAGGAGGCACCTATTTCACATGCTTGAATGAGTTTTAAACTCCCAAATAATGAGATATTTTTATCTCTCCTCTCTCCTGTTTCAACTAGATCCAAAAAGTGAGCAAAACTAACCTAAAAATGGTCAAAAAATTGACCAAACTGATATGGAAAATTCTAGAATCAGTTGGCATGGTTAGAAGTTCACTTTTTCCTATAAATAGAAACCCTCCCCTTTGTTGAAACTGAAGAGTGTTTTGCACTGTTACCCTGTCTCTCCCAAGTGCCAAAAACAGTGAATTATATTCATAATTCAATTTATTTTGACCTTCCTTCTTCTAGAAGATTGGTGGCAACTCTTGTCTCAAACAAGAGTAGAACCCTCAAACCATCAAGCCAAAGGAAAGCTCTCAAATTATCAATTTAAGTTGGAGATTCTTCTCTTTCATATTCTTTTTATGGTTTTTTTTATGATTTTTTATCTTCTCAACATTGCAAATGATGTTATGCCTCATTACATATGATGTCATGCCTCATTGCAAAAGGCATTTCCCTCTCTTCTCTAGTAAATCCAACCATTCTTTATCCTAGGTGAATGATTAATGAATAAAATCAAGTTTTTCATAATGTTTCTCTTAAATAAGTAGAAAAATGTTACTTTAGAAAGATTTAAATACTCTTGATGCATTTCTAATTAATTTTAGAGACTTAAAATTGAAAAATGGTCAGCCATACAAAGGAGGTTATGGTAAAATTTTTTAAAAATTTAGAAATAAGTATTATCTTTCATTGTTTTAAAAGAGTAATCCTTATGATTTCTATATTCTAAAGTGTCATTTTCATGCATAGAAGATGCATTTTGATTATTTGTATAAAAGAAAATTAGTATTATTATAAAAGTATTACTTTCATTATATTTGATTTTTATGCATAAAAGTATGCATAAAAGATTTTTTATTATTATAAAAGTATTACTTTTATCATATTTAATTTTTATGCATAAAAATATGCATAAAAGATTATTTTTTTATTAATAAAAGTGTTACTTTTATCATATTTGATTTTCATGCATAGAAATATGCATAAAAGATTATTTTTTTATTATAAAAGTGTTATTTTTATCATATTTGATTTTCATGCATAGAAGTATGCATAAAAGATTATTTTTTTATTATAAAGTGTTACTTTTATCATATTTGATTTTCATGCATAGAAGTATGCATACAAGATTATTTCTTTATTATAAAAGTGTTACTTTTATCATATTTGATTTTCATGCATAGAAGTATGCATAAAAGATTATTTTTTCATTATAAAAGTGTTACTTTTATCATATTTGATTTTCATGCATAGAAGTATGCATGAAAAGATTATTTTTTTAATTATAAAAGTGTTACTTTTATCATATTTGATTTTCATGCATAGAAATATGCATAAAAGATTATTTTTTTATTATAAAGTGTTTTTTTCATATTTGATTTTTATGCATAAAAGTATGCATAAAAGATTATTTCTTTATTATAAAAGTGTTACTTTTATCATATTTGATTTTCATGCATAGAAATATACATAAAAGGTTTTTTTTATTATTATAAAAGTGTTACTTTTATCATATCTGATTTTCATGCATAGAAGTATGCATAAAAGATTATTTTTTTATTATAAAAGTGTTACTTTTATCATATTTAATTTTCATGCATAGAAGTATGCATAAAAGATTATTTTTTTATTATAAAAGTGTTACTTTTATCATATTTGATTTTCATGCATAGAAATGTGCATAAAAGATTATTTTTTTATTATAAAAGTGTTACTTTTATCATATTTGATTTTCATGCATAGAAATATGCATAAAAGATTATTTTTTTATTATAAAAGTGTTACTTTTATCATATTTGATTTTTATGCATAGAAATATGCATAAAAGATTATTATTTTTATTATAAAAGTGTTACTTTTATCATATTTGATTTTTATGCATAAAAGTATGCATAAAAGATTATTTTTTTAATTATAAAAGTGTTACTTTTATCATATTTGATTTTCATGCATAGAAGTATGCATAAAAGATTAATTTTTTATTATAAAAGTGTTACTTTTATCATAAATGATTTTTATGCATAAATGGTTGCATAAAAGATTTTTTTAATATTAAAAGAGCGATTTTCATCATAAATGGTTTTTATGCATAAATGGGTGCATAAAAGATATTTTTTTATATTAAAAGTGTGATTTTCATCATAAATGGTTTTTATGCATAAATGGGTGCATAAAAGATATTTTAATTAAAAGAGTGATTTTCACCATAAATGATTTTTTATGATGATAAAAGTGTGACTTTTATCAGAATCGGATTTTATGCATAATTAGATGCATATAAAATCTTTATAATTAAATAAGGGTTCTCCTTAATGAGTGAAGCGCCAGGACACCTAAGGAGGATCCTGGAGGGTTCTGCAGGCGATGCACGGGCTCGCGGTGCCCGAGGACACCTATACGTATGTCGAAGAAAATATTGTATGACAGACCAATGTTATTGTAATCTATCACTGGATCTCGTTGTTGACTCGCTGGTCTCAGCGGAGAGTCCAGAGTGATACTGTTTTGTGAGAAACAAAGACTCAATGGAAATTTTGAAGTATGACATGTGTAACCAATAATTTGTTTGTCAATGGATTTAAAAAAAAAGTTTTAAGGAGGAGTGTGTGCGTATCTGTTTTCTAAATCTAAAGTTAAGAAAGGCATTTCAATTATGGGTGGGCGAGTACTTGTTTGGATCTACCGATTCCAGATAGGGTGGTGGCTAACCCATGGGCCGAGGCCGGAATCAGTGGAGTTTTAATAATCAAACTAAAAAATCTTAGGATTACGCTAGGATTCGAGCAGATAGTTAATTCCTTGATAAAATTCTCGATTGAGTGGATCAACGGCTGTGCCTAATCTTGATTAGGAAAAAAGCATTGAATTGCTCGGATGATAAAAGTGGCATTATCCTTGGGGTGAAGATTTTTTTGAAATTTCAAATTAAGGTTCCTATGGACCAATAAGATTCATCCAAATGTAGGGAGGAGATAAATGAAGAAATAAAAGAAAAATCCCCGAAAAATGAGTAAATACTCACATAAGATGAAGAGTTGACTAAGGACAAGGATAATAGTAAAAAAAGAGAGATATTTGGAAGTAATGGTGCATTTTTGACACCTCTGCATGGGAAAATTTCCCTCATGAAGGAGGCGCCTATTTCACATGCTTGAATGAGTTTTAAACTCCCAAATAATGAGATATTTTTATCTCTCCTCTCTCCTGTTTCAACTAGATCCAAAAAGTGAGCAAAACTAACCTAAAAATGGTCAAAAAATTGACCAAACTGATCTGGAAAATTCTAGAATCAGTTGGCATGGTTAGAAGTTCACTTTTTCCTATAAATAGAAACCCTCCCCTTTGTTGAAACTGAATAGTGTTTTGCACTGTTACCCTGTCTCTCCCAAGTGCCAAAAACAGTGAATTGTATCCATAATTCATTAGTTTTTGACCTTCCTTCTTCTAGAAGATTGGTGGCCACTCTTGTCTCAAACAAGAGTAGAACCCTCAAACCATCAAGTCAAAGAAAAGCTCTCAAATTATCAATGTAAGTTGGAGATTCTTCTCTTTCATATTCTTTTTATGGTTTTTTTATGATTTTTGTCTTCTCAACATTGCAAATGATGTTATGCCTCATTGCAAAAGGCATTCCCCTCTCTTCTCTAGTAAATCCAACCATTCTTTATCCTAGGTGAATGATTAATGAATAAAATCAAGTTTTTCATAATGTTTCTCTTAAATAAGTAGATAAATGTTACTTTAGAAAGATTTAAATACTCTTGATGCATTTCTAATTAATTTTAGAAGAGACTTAAAATTAAAAAATGGTCAGCCATACAAAGGAGGTTATGGCGAAATTTTTCAAAAATTTAGAAATAGGTATTATCTTTCATTTTTTTTAAAGAGTAATCCTTATGATTTCTAAAGTGTCATTTTCATGCATAGAAGATGCATTTTGATTATTTGTATAAAAGAAAATTAGTATTATTATAAAAGTATTACTTTCATTATATTTAATTTTTATGCATAAAAGTATGCATAAAAGATTTTTTTTATTATAAAAGTGTTACTTTTATCATATTTGATTTTCATGCATAAAAGTATGCATAAAAAATAATTTTTTTATTATAAAGTGTTACTTTTATCATATTTGATTTTTATGCATAGAAGTATGCATAAAAGATTTTTTTTTATTATAAAAGTGTTACTTTATCATATTTGATTTTCATGCATAGAAATATGCATAAAAGATTTTTTTTAATTATAAAAGTGTTACTTTTATCATATTTGATTTTCATGCATAGAAGTATGCATAAAAGATTATTATTTTATTATAAAAGTGTTACTTTTATCATATTTGATTTTCATGCATAGAGTATGCATAAAAGATTATTTTTTATTATAAAAGTGTTACTTTTATCATATTTGATTTTCATGCATAGAAATATGCATAAAAGATTTTTTTTATTATAAAAGTGTTACTTTTATCATATTTGATTTTCATGCATAGAGTATGCATAAAAGATTATTTTTTATTATAAAAGTGTTACTTTTATCATATTTGATTTTCATGCATAAAAGTATGCATAAAAGATTAGTTTTTTATTATAAAAGTGTTACTTTTATCATATTTAATTTTCATGCATAGAAGTATGCATAAAAGATTATTGTTTTTATGATAAAAGTGTTACTTTTATCATATTTGATTTTTATGCATAGAAATATGCATAAAAGATGTTTTTTTATTATAAAAGTGTTACTTTTATCATATTTGATTTTTATGTATAAAAGATTATTTTTTTATTATAAAAGTGTTACTTTTATCATATTTGATTTTCATGCATAGAAATATGTATAAAAGATTATTTTTTTATTATATAAATGTTACTTTTATCATATTTGATTTTCATGCATAGAAGTATGCAAAAAAATTATTTTTTATTATAAAAGTGTTACTTTTATCATATTTGATTTTCATGCATAGAAGTATCATAAAAGATTTTTTTAATTATAAAAGTGTTATTTTTATCATATTTGATTTTCATGCATAGAAGTATACATAAAAGATTTATTTTTTTATTATAAAAGTGTTACTTTTATCATATTTCATTTTCATGCATAGAAATATGCATAAAAGATTTTTTTTATTATAAAACTATTACTTTTATCATATTTGATTTTTATGCATAAAAGATTATTTTTTTATTATAAAAGTGTTACTTTTATCATATTTGATTTTCATGCATAGAAATATGCATAAAAGATTATTTTTTATTATAAAAGTGTTACTTTTATCATATTTGATTTTTATGCATAAAAGTATGCATAAAAGATTATTTTTTAATTATAAAAGTGGTACTTTTATCATATTTGATTTTTATGCATAAAAGTATGCATAAGAGATTATTATTTTTATTATAAAAGTGTTACTTTTATCATATTTGATTTTCATGCATAGAAGTATCATATTTGATTTTTATGTGATGATAAAAGTGTGACTTTCATCAGAATCGGATTTTATGCATAATTAGATGCATATAAAATCTTTATAATTAAATAAGGGTTCTCCTTAATCCTCTAATTAATTTTCACAAAAATTGAAAAAATGAATAAGTAGATAATCTGTGAAAAGAAATGCTACCGTTTCATATTCACTAAGATGGTAATGAGAAAATTCAATTAAACTATCGAAGTCGGAGATTGAGATAAATGATTATTTTATTCCTCATAAGAAATTCATGTTTTAGAAATCTGTAAGCAAATATTCGTCGAACGAAATTTAGAAAAAGAGAAATTGAAATAGTACCTTTCGAGAAAGATAGTTTAGGAAGAACCTTTCCAGACCCAAACTCTGATTCTTTCAGACTATTGACCAATACCTAAATCCTTCGTCAGTTTCAATCAATGACGATGTGCCCAGTTCAGGGAAAATGTACTCAAATCACCCACCGAATCTAAAACTAAGTTAAGATTTTTGATTTTGATCTGAGGATCAAGTTAACAGAATTTGAGAAATTCTGTTTGGATTTCACACCTAGATCTAGAAGTATTGGGATACGGATTTAAGATTTATTCATGGTATTCAAACAAAATCAAAACTATAAACTTGCATAGAAACCCTGTTTTCTTAAAAGATTGTCTTACGCCAGAATGCTGGGAGGGAGCATTTGGCATATATGTTTATCTAAGGGAAGTTCGGTTGCAACAGCTGGCGGGGAGTGTTCGAGGGGGACAGCTCACGTGGCAAAGCCTGCCGAGGTCTTGACCAGCCTCGGTATGGTTAAAATGGTGCGCTTCTGGTACGATGGGCGAGGGTCGACGAAGCGGTCCCTGAGTGAAGTGCCAGGACACCTAAGGAGGGTCCTGGAGGGTTCTGACCAGGCGATGCACGGGCTCGCGGTGCCGAGGACACCCATATGTATGTCGAGGAAGATATTGTATGACAGACCAATGTTATTGTAATCTATCACTGGATCTCGTTGTTGCCTCGCTGGTCTTAGTGGAGAGTCGAGAGTGATACTGTTTTGTGAGAAACAAAGACTCAATGGAAATTTTGAAGTATGACATGTGTAACCAGTAATTTGTTTGTCAATGGATTTTTTTTTTAAGTTTTAAAGAGGAGTGTGTGCGTATCTGTTTTCTAAAGCTAAAGTTAAGAAAGGCATTTCAATTATGGGTGGGTGAGTACTTGTTTGGATCTACCGATTCCAGTGGCAGGGTGGTGGCTAACCCATGGGCCGGATGGGGTTAAGCTGGGATCAGTGGAGTTTTAATAATCAAACTGAAAAATCTTAGGATTACTCTGGACTCTCCGTGGAGACCCAGCTTTGGTCAGCAACAACGAGATCTAGTAACGGATTACAATAATCATTGGTCCATCATAGACCCAGCTGGTCAGCAACAACGAGATCTAGTAACGAATTACAATAATCATTGGTCCATCATACAAATCTTCCGCGACATACGCATGGGTGTCCTAGGCACCGCGAGCCGTGCATCGCCTGGTCAGAACCCTCCAGGATCCTCCTTAGGTGTCTTGGCACTTCACTCAAGGATTGCTTCGTCGGCCCTCATCCATCATACCAGAAGCGCACCATTTTAACCGTATCGAGGCTGGTCAAGACCTGGGCAGTAGGCAGGCTTTACCGCGTGAGCTGTCCTTTGAACACTTCCCGCCCTGTTGCAACCGAACTTCCCTTCTTAGAAAAACACATACCAAATGCTCCCTCCAGCATTCTGGTGTAAGACAGTCCTTTAAGAAAACAGGATTTCTATGCAACTTTTCAGTTTGATTTTCTTTTGAATACAATTAGTATATCTTAAATTAGTATTCCCAAAACTTCATAATCGTAATACTGAATTTCAAAACAGAATTCCTTGAATTCTGTAACCTTGATCCTCAGATCAATTCGAAGGGTCTTAACTTAGTTTCAGATTTAGTGGGAGATTTGAGTGTATTTTCCTGAACTGGTCACATCTTCTTTCCTCGAAACTGATGAAAGAGTTTGGTCTTGGTCATAGTCTGACTCAGGGTTCGAGTCTGATAAGGTTCTTCCTGTTTTATCTTTCTCAAAAAGGGGGGTGATATTTTAGTTACTATTTTATTGAATTTCATTCATTGAATATTCACTTAACTGATTTCTAAATTAATCACGAATTCTGATGAGGAATAAATTAATAATTTATTTGAATATTTTGACTTTGATAGATTTCCTGAATTTTCTCTTTTCAATCCGAGTGAATATAAAACGATAGAAATTCCTCTCTCAGAGTATTTACTTATTCACTTATCAAATACTCATAGAAATTAAACATAGAATTAAAGAGAATTCTGGCAATGGAAGAGTACTTTGACGTAATCGGTTATAATGAGAGGAGCAAGATGGCCCTCGCCAGATTAAAAATTGTGGAAATGGCCAGGGTTGCATGGAGGAACCATTGCAAGACAAACCGTCTCGACCGAAATACCCAAACCTGGTCAGATCTTAAAGAATAAGAGGTTCTGTCCTCTGAGCTTCCTAGAAACCAAAATGAATGAGTTCTTGGAATTGAAGCAGGATAGCCGAACAATTGAAGAATACCATCAGGCATTTGCCCTTCTCCTCAAATATTCTCCACTTTTGGATGAAGAGCAGTTGATGGCCAGATTCATTCGAGGAATGAACGAGCCATTGGGACATCTTAGTGAAAAATGCCAAACCAGTCTCAATGGCAGAAGTTGTCAGTATGGCAAAGGACTTTGCCAAGGCATTTGTTGTTAAGGTCCCACCAAAGCCTGCACCCTCAAACTTTAAAAGGTTCCAAACCCCAGGAAGTACTTCAAACTTTCCACCCCCAAAGAGGCAGCAAGACCCAAATCAGAATCAAGATGCTGGTAGATTCAGAAGTGAAGGAAGACCCTTCCCTCAAAAAACTTTCTTAGGAGCCCCACCTTTTTCAAGGACTCAGAGGGATGAGCTTAGAAGTGAGAACAAATGTTTTGGATGTCAGGGTTTCGGTCACAGCTTAAAGACTGAGCTTAAAGACTGCCTGCGACTCCTGCCATGTCAAGAGAACAGGGAAGTCAAGGACCTAGAATGCAGAGACCAGTCCCTTCCTATATCAGTCAAATCAGCCATCTCATCAAAATCATGGCAATCCCAGGAGGAATCCAGCTCAGCCATTTGTCTCTATTCAGAGTAATCTCAGAACTCCCTCCCAGAACTGGGATAACCAAAGAGAAAGAGTTCCGCCCCAATCTGCAGCAGCCAGAGCAGTTACAATAGCAGAAGTAGTGGAAGAGGAAAGAGGTCAGATTTATGCCGCAATTGAAAACCAAGGGCCAAATCGTCAATTCTCTGTCCCCCCTTATACTCCAGCTGAGTATAAGGGTAAGTCATTCAAACTTTTGATTGACTCAGGTAGTACTCATTCATTTATTTCCCCTGGATGCTTGCGGAAGCTAGTCTTAGATCAGAAATCAGGGAAACCTATGCAAGTTGAATTGGCCAGTGGGAAGATCCTTTTCACCCATGAGACAGATCATGAGACAGATCGTATTCAGTTTAATCTAGATGGGAATGTAACTGACTGTAAGTTCAGAGTCCTACCTTTGGGAGTTTTGGACGGGATCCTTGGAATGGATTGGCTCCACAAAAATCAAGCTGACATTCAGTGTCACAATGGAACCATTTCCTTCCGTGACCTTCACAGAAACAAAGTTCAAGGAACCAAAATTTCAGGATCCCCGTCTACAATTAGTAAAAGCTTCTAAGTTATTGAAAGGACTTAGAAAGAAGTGGCTCATTTATGTTGTCAAAATGAATCCGGTAGATGCAAAGTTAAAGGCTAAAGAACTAGAATGGTTAAGTGAGTATGATGATTTATTCCCAGCAGAGCTAACAGAGATGCCTCTAATTCGGGAAGTAGATCATGTGATAGAATTGACCCCCGGAGCCCAGCCAGTAGCCCAGCGCACGTACAGAATGCTAGTCCCTGAAGCCATTGAACTGGACAGGCTAAGTGGAGCCCAGATCTTCACAAAGATAAATCTCAAATCAGGGTATTACCAGATCAAGATTAATGAGCAAGATATCTCGAAGACAACCATCAATACTCGATATGGGCACTATGAATTTACAGTCATGCCGTTTGGATTGACAAATGCCCCAGCTACATTCAATTGCCTAATGCAGGACATTCTCATAGAATACTTGGATGATTTTGTTCTTGTTTTCTTTGATGATATTCTGATTTACTCAAAGAATGCAGCTGACCATGAAGCTCACGTCCGAAAAGTTCTTGAGACTCTAAGGAAGCACCAACTCTTTGCAAAAAAGAGCAAATGCACTCTCTGTCGACCATGTTGAATACTTGGGCTTTCTGGTATCCAAAGACGAAATTTCTCCAGATTTCGCAAAAGTCCAAGTAGTCATAGATTGGCCTGAACTAAATACAGTGAAAGAAGTTAGAGGATTCTTGGGATTAACTGGTGGTATAGAATTTTTATACCTAAGTATGCTCTCATAGCTTCCCCTTGACAATCTTCTCAAGAAGAATATCCCGTTCCAATGTTCTGCCACGTGTCAGAGCGCTTTTGATAAGCTGAAGACCGCCTTGGTAACCAATCCCGTTCTGAAGTTGCCAGATTTCTCTCTACCCTTTGAGGTAGTAACTGATGCCAGTAGTTTTGCCCTGGGAGGTGCACTCATGCAGGAAGGTCATGCAATGGCATATGAATCCCGAAAACTCAGAACACATGAGAGAAATTATGCTGTCCATGACCTGGAGCTACTTTTAGTAGTATATGTCCTGAAGTTGTGGAGACATTACCTACTGGGTCAAAGATTCACTTTGATGTGACAGATCATCAGAGCTTAAAGTGGATCTTCACTCAGAAGGATCTCAACATACGCCAAGCAAAGAAGGTGGATGTAGAACCTGCAGGAATTTGATTTTGAAATCAAGTACCGCCCAGGCAAAGAAAATGTGGTAGCAGATGCCCTCACAACAGAAAAGCCTCCTTGCTTGCAATCACAGTGGTGTCAAATTCATTGATTAATGAAGCAAGAGAGAAGATCATGCAGGATAGATTCTTTGGCCCTATTGCTACCCTACTTATATAAGTACACTGTAGTGGATGTGGCCAGAGTGTTCCTCAAGGAAATCTTCAGATTGCATGGCCTACCCAGGAGAATAGTAAGTGATCGAGATCCCAAGTTCACGTCAAGATTTTGGACTGCATTTTTTAAAGCAGTAGGAACTTTCTTGGATCTCAGCACAGCTTACCACCCCAAGGCCGATGGTCAAACAAAAAGGGTGAACCAAGTAATCGAAGATATACTTCGGTCATGCTGTAGCAGGGAACCCAAGAAGTGGCTAAGCTATCTGCACCTAGTCGAGTTCGCCTACAATGCCTCTTATCACCGAAGCATCGGGATGAGCCTTTTCAAAGCTCTGTATGGACAAGACTACCTAACACCATTAACTTGGTCCGACCCATTGATTAGGGTCGAGATGTCCAAATAGATGCTTGATGACATGGAGCAGCAGATGCAGTCAATCCGAAAAGATTTAAGAGCTACCCAGGATAGACAGAAGCAGTATGCAAATAAGAAGAGGTCAGACAGAAAGTTCGAAGAAGCAGATATGGTCTTCATTCGAGTATGCCCCAAAAGAAGTTCTCTATCTCTTGGGAAGTACAAGAAGTTATCCCTCAGATACTGTGGGCCATATCTAATTATAAAGAAAGTAGGTGACTTAGCCTATGAACTTCTTCTGCCTCCTCATCTCAAAGTACATAATGTATTTCATGTCAGCCTTCTTAAAAAGTATGTACCGAGCCCGAATCATGTGCTTAATGATGAACTCTTAGCTTCTTCAACCCAAGGGCTGATGGAACTCCAACCTGAAGAAATCCTTCATGTTCGAGAAAAGGTTCTTAGGAACAGAATTCTGAGAGAACTATTAGTCAAATGGAAGTTCTATCCTTTTGAAGATGCCACCTGGGGGGAGAGAAGCCTAATTGACGCGGGATTACCCCCAATATTTGATAAGTGAATAAGTAAATACTCTGAGAGAGAAATTTCTATCGTTTTATATTCACTCGGATTCTAAAGAGAAAATTTAGGAATTCTATCGAAGTCAAAATATTTAGATAAATGATTAATTTATTCCTCATCAGAATTCATGATTAATTTAGAAATCAGTTAAGTGAATATTCAATGAATGAAATTCAGTAAAATAGTAACTGAAATATCACCCCCTTTTTGAGAAAGATAGTTCAGGAAGAACCTTATCAGACTCAAACCCTGAATCACACTATGACCAAGACCAAACTCTTTCGTCACTTTTGAGAAAAGAAGATGTGACCAGTTCAGGAAAATACACTCAAATCTCCCACCAAATCTGAAACTAAGTTAAGACCCTTCAAATTGATCTGAGGATCAAGGTTACAGAATTCAAGGAATTCTGTTTTGAAATTCAGTATTACGATTATGAAGTTTTGGGAATACTAATTTAAGATATACTCATTGTATTCAAAAGAAAATCAAACTGAAAACTTGCATAGAAATCTTGTTTTCTTAAAGGACTATTTTACGCCAGAATTGGGGAGGGAGCATTTGGTATGTGTTTTTCTAAGGGAAGTTCGGTTGCAACAGCTGGCGGGGAGTGTTCAAAGGACAGCTCACGCGACAAAGCTTGCCCAGGTCGTCTTGACCAGCCTCCGTACGGTTAAATGGTGCGCTTCCGGTATGATTGACGAGGGCTGACGAAGCGGTCCCTGAGTGAAGTGCCAGGACACCTAAGGAGGATCTTGGAGGGTTCTGACCAGGCGATGCACGGCTTGAAGTGCCTAGGACACCCATGCGTATGTCGTAGAAGATTTGTATGATGGACCAATGATTATTGTAATCTGTTATTACTGGATCTCATTGTTGCTGACCGCTGGGTCTCAACGGAGAGTCCAGAGTGATACTGTTTTTTTTTGAAACAAGGATTGGATGGAAATTTTGAGTTATGACATCTGTAATCAATAACTGTTTGTCAATGGATTGTTTTATAAGTTCAAGTTTAAAGAGGAGTGTGTGCATATCTGTATTCGAAAGCAAAAGTTAAGAAAGGCATTCAATTATGGGTGGGTGAGTAATTGTCTAGTTCTACCAATTCCAGTGGTTGGGCGGTGGCTAACCCATGGGCCGGATGGGGTTAGGCTGGAATCACTAGAGTTTTAATAATGAAATTGATTAATAGGAATACGATTAGAACTCCAGTAGTTAAATAAAAACCTAAAGACTTCTCAAATGAATAGATCAATGGCTATGCCTGATTTAGTTAGGAAAAAAGCGTTGATTTCTTCAAGTTAAGTCTGTAATAGTTTTCCTTCTATCTGGTTTAATCAGGAGGTTTAATCAGGTGAAGGTTAGTTTAGTCTCTTGACCACCCTGTTAGAAAATTCGTTAAGGAAATCAAAAAGGTGGAATCGTCCCCGTTTTTTAGGCAAAGGGAAACTTTCCCGGTTTCGGTTTCGAAATGATCACCAGATTAGTCTCGTGTCTGGACATTCGAGGGCGAGGCCCCGAGTGGGAAACCCTACCCCGTGCAAGAGGAAGTTACTTCCGCTGCTACCAATCGAGAATCCGCCCGATGCGCGGAGGGGACAGTGGGATCTCACACTCCTTCACCCTTGTTATTGTCGTCCGTCGGGCCACTTTCCGTTCGCCCCAACGGTATAGGTTTTGAAGTGGTCGGGTACTGAGAGCAAGTCTGGTTTGTCCTCATTTTCACTTTTGGTTTTAGCCATGATCTTTCTAGCCTCATGTTCTGCTTCTGCCAAGGCTTTATTGCGTTTTCGGTGCCTAGCTTTTGTTAGCTTGGGACGACTTTCTCCTTGTGCCTTCCCTCCAACGATATCTTACTCAACTCCTCACCCCAATCCTTTGAGAACTCATTGTGTACCTTAGTGGCCTCAAGGTATCTCAGCCCACTGAGAATCCGTGGGTTTTCTTTGTATAATAGGGAATTTCGTTGAGCTATATATCGTTTCTACTTTTGCCACCGTCTGAGGTGTTGGTATGGCCTTGTGCTATGGTACCTTCTGTACTCGATGTCTCCTCTTCTATTTCTTCATCAATGGTATGCTGATCAACCATACAGATAGAGGTTGTGGGGACGGTTCCAGATTCCACATACTAGGTCCCCCTGGGTTGCATTACATCAATGGTGGCCAACACATGCATCCAGTTTTCACTGAAGTTCGGAGGAGGACAGTGACGCATACATTTCCATTTCTTCTTCATCCTTGGGATCTCCCACCGAGGGGCTGGCATATCTGTACAGAGAGGTGGTCCATTCCGTTGTGACCAAATCGTTACTGAACAATTGCCCTTCCATGGGGTGTGATTTCCACGTTCTCATATCAATCTTTAAGATTTGTGAATCCCTATGTACATACACGTGATCTAAGGCCCAATCATGCACCAATTTGAATTCCCTATGAAGGGCCTCCCCAATATTATGTCATATATGAATCAAGTTGGCGCAGGAAGTCCATGACCACAAATGTATGATGGTAGTGAAACATAAAGAGTTTGAATTTAACATTCTCCAAAAGCCCAATGGGCCTCGAAGATGTTCCGTCAGCCATTTTAATAATTAGATCTGCTTTTTTTAGATCAGGTTTCCCCCAGTTTTCCCAACAACGTTTTGTGATGATGCTAACCCCTGCCCCACCATCATCCAGGATAGCCAGTGTGCCTGGTACCCATTATGGTGAATTGAGGTTGTAGCATTTGTGTCGTCGGTTTAGTAGTAGCGTCCCAATTGATTACCTTCTTCCCATTCTTTTACGTATGTCCATAGGGTTGGTGAATTGCATAACAGTTGCCCTAATGGCATTTGTACAGGCATGGACAACACAGTCACGAGACTTCCTATGTCTTTGGGTTCTTTGGAGATAGAGGGTTCTTCCCATGTATGTGTCTTGTATTCCTCCATAGGGAAGGAATGGATGGACTCCCCCAACCCATTTTCCTCAAACATTCTGGACAGTGTGTTTGCTTGGGACTCCTCTTCTTTTTCTTCTGGAATTGGGGTAGGGACGTCCAATTCCCTATCCCTGGTTGGCTTGTTTTGTGGATAAACTGTATCCCTGACCTGGTTGGCCCTAAGCTTGGCTTCATGAAGCTGTTGGCACTCTTTGACTAAGGCCCTGGTGTCTTCGAGATTTCTTATTTCCTCATCCGCATTGGGATATTCATCGACCCCCTTAGGAGTTGTTGGTTTCTCTCTTTTCTCTTCTTGGTCTGACCCCTTGTGATTGATCCTTTAATTCCCCTCTTCCTTCTATTGGGTGGATCCGGTGTCGATTGTATCTTCTTCGGATCCATCTTGGATTGTGATCCTTGTGTCACCCTTACCCACTTTTTTCACTCTTCTCCCACGGGGCTAGTTCTGGAAATAGTCAAATCCGCTCGGTTCTTTCCCTTGTCTACTAATTGAGCTTGAGCTCTTGTTAGGACGTTAAGTGGTGTGATATTCCCAGGCTGTACACTAATGGTCCGGATGGTGGCCTGATTGGCAGTAGAAGTCGAGCCACTTGCGCGGTATGGACAATCCTTGATCAAATGATCAATCCCACATTTAGTAAAGGTGAGTACTGGCATGTCATTGGGCAGAGCCGCCACTTGTTCGGGTTGGTGTGTATGAACCATATTCTTGTTTGGGCACTCGGCGACTCGATGCGGCCCTCCGCAGCCAAAGCATTGTAGCGGTCCTCTTCTCAGGTTTGAGTTCATGTCCTTGCCCTTCCATTGTACCGTGGTTTAAAACACAGGTACTGGCGTGTTATTCTGTAGGACGTAATATTCCAGTGTGACCTCCATCGTTTCTTCGTAGTACTCTCCGTTAAGTTCTACTTCCCGCACCATATCAACATCTTGTGATAGCTCTTCAATCAATACTTGATTGATTTTAGCCTGTGTGGTGGTTATGGTGGTAGAATTGGTGGTGGCAAAGGTGAAGTGTCTTGTACCTGGAACATCCCCCTAGGTAAGTAGGAAGAGTTGGGTTGTCCAATAGTAGCGATGATCTGTACAGGTGGCACAGGTAAAGCCTATGGGGCTCTAAGTGCTCGTAGCTATGTAACATTTTAAAATCTTAGATATCTGCACGTTGAAGTGTCATGATTTCCTAATTTTACATAGTGGGCACAATAGAGGAATGGCCTTGCTCTTAACTGTGGACACTCGGTGGTAATGTGATTTAATCTGCACATAGAGCAGCACACCAATTCCTTGTGGGGGTAAAGATGATTATGCCCATGCCCAGATGTTTCTCTTCCCTCTTTTACTTTCAATTTCTCTAATATGGCATTACTGAGCTCATCCACCATGTTTCTGACTTGCTTCGAGTTCCAATTTCTTGGTAGCTCGAGACACGCGAAGTCACAGTTTGTTGAAGATGTTTTGACATCTTCCGGTTGCAGCAATTCCAACATATTATCATCATATTCGATTGCCAATTTGTAACATGCATCAAGAGTAGCAGGTCAGGCTAGTACCAGGTAATCATGCATTTTGTGGTCTCTAACCCCTCTTCGGAAGCAAGGCAATAACTGATCATCAGTTAACCTCTCCCGAAGTTTACACCTTGAATTTAAGTGCTTAAGACGAGACACACAGTCTCTCATCGACTCAACTTCCTTTTGTTTGATATTATGTAACTGTCCCACAGGGCTCCATCTGTCACCACTTCGGGCAAAACTAGGCACAAAAAAGTTCTTGAGTCTTGTGAAGTTAACCTTATCCTCAGGCTTGAGGGTTCGGAACCACTGATGAGCTTTTCCTTCTAAGGTCAATGAGAAGGCATGAATCATTGTCACATCACTGACTGGCCTGCAGGTTTCACATCTAGATTCAAAAATCTATACATGTTGGATAGGATCCCCATCCCCAGAGAATTTTTCGGCCCATCTCCCCCCTTCCTAGACCTCATCCCCTTCCTGTATATTGGCTCTTCTAGATATTTTTGGTTCATGGGATGGTTCATCTGTTGTACCTTGGAGTGACTCATCATTAGTCGCCTCCGTACGTCTTTGCAGAATCAGAAGTTCCATGTCTTGTAGGAATGTAGGATGATTGATCATCTGCTCAATGTCCTTTTTGGTGTATAAACGGTCCTCTACTTCATCCGCCACTCTTGCTAGGTTATCCTCCTCTTCTAATGGTTGTAAACGCTTCCTCGACTCTGGATTCCTCGTTTATGGGTTCCAAGTTTGGAATTTCTCTCTCACTTCTTCCCTTAACTAATTATGGTTCCTTCCCTCGTGATTGGAGTGGGTTAAAACTTCCCGTTTCCTTTTGCCTTCGAGTATCGAGCTCTTGTTTCCTTAAGCTCAATTCTCGTAGCTATCATTCCACCTCGCTCCATTTTAGGTGTCTAACTCTACTTCCTCGGTGGTGGGGAAGAATATTTAACCCGTTCCTAGCACACTTTCTATGTCCTATCTTATTCGGGGGGTGCTGGTATTCGACAACCTAGAATTCGACGTTTGGATGGGCACTTCTTGTCGTGAAAATCGAGTCTAGCGCTGGTTGACGGACCCATGCCCACAGATTGCGCTTCTTCATTATGACTAGCTTGGAGACCAAAAAATCCCCAGGCGGCGATATCAATGATACCACTGGACCTAGTTGGGGAGGGTGGTTTCTCCTCTTCCCAAACCCAGTGTATCTCAGCCCTTCTTCCATGGACTCTTTGCTACTAGTTTCAGTAGTGGTTAGGTTTCTTAAAACACTCAGGCGTGTGCTTCTGCGGAATGTCGTGATGATCCCACTTTTCTTTGATATAGGAAGATCCTGGGTGATTCGATGCACTATTGTCAGGTGTAAGATCGTCTCTGATGAGTTTTCCAGATCTTAAGTGCATGTATGATTTGATAAGCTACTTTGTCGACCCAATTTGATTTTGCTTTCGATTCTATCGCTCTGTTTCTGAAGCCGTGAAACTGTAGAGAATGGTTCACGACGTGAAAAGTCAAAAAAAGGTTCACAGCGTGAACGTTATTCTGCACTTTCACGTGCTCAAAGATTTTTGCCTTTTGGGTTAGATTCCCTCTCTTTGATATAGGCTGCCCTCCCTTACAGAGACCCTTGTGGCCTTGGCCTGACTATTCATTCGATTTGGCCAGCCTATGAGTCTACAAAAAAAAGTTCACGTCGTGAACAAAAAAGGGTTCACGCCGAATTTCAAAAGGTTTCACGTCATGAAGATTTTCAAGAAAAGTTCACGTCGTGAAAGTTTTGCTGAACTTTCATGTGATCAAAAATTTTGACAGACGTCGTGGCGTAAGAGGTGTCAAGGATAAGGTTGCCTATTTTTGGCAAGGCAATCCCGTGATTTTTGGCGTTAATTGCGGCACTGATTTCGTGAGCGATTTGCGGCATGAAGTTGTAGAAAATGTTCACGGCGTGAATGTTTTTCTACAGTTTCACGTGGAACTTCCCGCGTCGAAAGTTATGATTTTGGGTGCGTAATACTTATCCAATTGATCCCAAATTGATTGTGCCACGCCTAAGGAATGGAATGCAAGTTCTTAACACAGTCAATGGTTCCTTATGTTTTTAATTTTTGTGAATTTTTGAAAAAGAAGAAAAACAAAATACCAACCTACTCATTCACATTGGTGCTTTCATTAACAAGAAAAAACAGTGAAGCTCTATCCTAAGACCACTCCACCACACACATACACATCACAACCAATTTCTCACAATTTCTTCCTACCACACACATCTTATCCATTCATTTTCCACATAATGCACTACCAAAATGCAAGGGGATGAAAGAAACAAAGGTGTTTCCCCCGCAACGGTGCCAAAAATGTTTATGTGCTACCACACCTCCAAGAGGGAACTCAACACATTCACCTAAAGGATGAGCAATAAATCACAACTGTCGTAGGTTACTACCAATGCTTCGAACTTGAGTCCCTTGAGGCCTCCAAGCTTGCTTGTTAAGCTCCAACCTCCAAGCTCCACCTCCACGCTGTCACCGTAAGGGTCGCTCGCATCGTCGCATAAGGCAATCACTCTCTCACTCTCTCACACAAGCAGGAATCACACGAGCAGGAATCACACAAGCATAAAAGGGGAACAATGCTAGAATGCTCTCTCTCTCTCTCTCTCTCTCTCTCTCTCTCTCAACCTCTCAACCTCTCCTCATCAGGACACAAGGGAGACCTCTCTATAGCACAAAGGGGATTGTGTCTTTTCATTATGAGAAAATGCCTTATATACATTTGGCCCTTATTCACACTTGGACGCCCAAAACTTACTTACTAGGGTCTTGGGTGGCCAATATCTCATATTGTACAACTTTTATAATGCCGTTTCATGACACTTATTAATGTCCTCAATTGGAGGATCATGATTGTTAATCCAAAATGGGATTTACAATGGGATTAAGTAGCAAGAACTTAAATCTTTTTTTGGTATCCATTGTAACCCTTTTTGGATCACAAGAAACACAACTGAGGTAATCCTAAACCTTCCAGAATCTATCTTTCACATATTCACTACAGACATCACACAGTGCTATGAAAATATCCCACTGATTTGGGAAGCTAGCCTTATGAACATACTATAGAAGGTATGTAATATGGTATTTGACAAAAGAAGGCTAGATGGCTTCTTTAAAGTTTCTCTAAGTCATGGCAATGGACGATGGGTTAAAAAACCATCAGCTGCATTTCCAAGGACAATTGATATGCAAGAGAGATTCAACATTTTCTTTTCTGGCTTTTTAATCACAATTTAGTTCAAGTAGGCTCTCAAGTGTTTAAGCAAATGAAGGGTATTCCCATGGGATTTTCCTACTCCTCGGTTATGTGTAAGATTTATTTTTCTTATTTTGAATATTTCTTTTTTGATTCTCATGCAAACATTACACATAAAAATATGCTAGAATGCATTAAACACTCTTTTAGATATATGGATGATATCCTTAATCTTAATTATCTCGAGTTTGCTTCACTCCTCAAAGAAATTTATCCAATTGACCTTATTTCAATCAAACCTACCTGGATAAACGGGTTAAACACTGGGGAAACCTTCTTTGTCACCAAAACTAACTATCTGAATATTGAAATTTCACTTATTAGTCCTTTTATTGGTAACTTTATTACACAATATACTTGGAAAAGGGAAAAACTACTAATTACACCCTCAGAATTTGTCAAGAGAAAAAGTAATCGTCCCTTTACTCAGGTATTGAGCAACATTCTCGGGCCATTTCACCTTGTAATGTACTCTTCAGCTAACCCTTTTGTTTCCTTTGAAGGTATCTAAAAAATGATCAATAAATTTTGTAACAATGGTTTCAAGAATGCTGATGTTCTTAGGAATGTCTGGCCCACAACAATGGTTTCAAGAAAGATGATGTTCTTAGGAATGTGGTGGAATGTTTGGCCTGCAACAAATGGCCAGGGGTTAATTTCGACGTTGTTTTTGAGTGATAAGTGTTACCTATGGCTTTAAGTACTTTACCTATCACTCTTGCATCTGCACTCCCATTATTGGGCACTGGTCATGCTGGCGACACACTATGTGGGTGCTCTGCACATAATCACAGCTGGATTCTCCTTGAATGCGCATGGCGGTAGTAGCTAGCATACTCTGTGCAATTGCGGTATAAAAAGACCACCTTTCATGTGAGTTATATATACTCACTTAGCTTGTTGTGTAGTATTGTTTTTGGCTATGTCTATTGTTCTAGCTTCGATCGAGAGCTCTTCTTCTTAGGTAACTACGATGCCATGGATATGGGTCATATTTTCTTTGCTGCTTCCGACGGTAGTCTTTGTATGCTTTGGATAATGATCTTTTGAATCCCACATGAAGGGATTTTGAGCATTGTTACGTGGTTGTGATGTTTGCATGTTGCGAGTGCATGACTAGTTTAAACTCTGCTAATCTTGCATACTTGGGATAGTGATCTTTTGAATCCCACTTGAAGGGCTTTTAAGCACTATTACTCTATTGAGATGTTTGCATGTTGTGGATGCATGGCTTGTTTAAACTCTGCTTATCTCTTGCTTTTCTGTAAAACCAAATTTTAACCCTAAATAACATGTATGCATATATAAACTCCGATAATTTCTTAACATTGGTGATTATTTGGCAAAAAAAATGCACATGCATTTCTTTATATGTATATCTATTGATATGATATTTTCAATGGTACTCAGAATAAGAGTATGTTTTTTCTATTCTGAAAGATGACAGAGGGGCTCCGTGTTTCTGATAACTCACATTGCATATCAGAATATGTGGGTTTTAACACACTGTGTTTACTCATCGCATCCATATATTTTTTGGATAGGGTTCTCTCTTTTCTGATAATTTGATTGTTAGCCCTTAATAAGGTGCTAGTCTGGCTATTATTGGCTAGCACTATTGATCTCGCTTATTACTATTGAGGTATATTGGGCTAATCTCAAACCATGCTATTATTGTGTAGTCATAATGATAACTTGCTTAATGCATGACTTATATAATAATATGGCTATTACTGTTCTATAATACATTGCTAATTGCAAACCTTGCACTAAGAGGGCTTTTTGAGATATATATATATATATATATTGATTTGAGGCTATTGCAAATATCATAATATCTTGCTCATTTGGCTCGTTGTTGTAAGAATCGATCATGGTACTGTTTGATCTCCACATAAGGATGATGTTGTCGATGGCGGTAACACAGGGGATTTCAAACCGGGCATTTTGAACTGTTTTCCTATTTATGGAATACATTCGTTTTATTAGTTGTGGATACACATACTTGCTTTCAATAATCTGATGACTCTATGAATAATAAACAATTGGTTTAGGATTACTGATAAGGTCTATGAATAATAAACAATTGGTTTAGGATTACTGATAAGGTCCACTTTGTTGTCTATTGGCATCTAGTGCTCGGGTAGGTTTATACCTATGGTGTTGACTACAAGTAATCTGACCCTTTGATTGTTGGGATGCTTGATAAGCAATTGGTAGATTATGGTGGTTACATCTACCAAGAGGATCTTCTCCCCTTTTTTGATTTTTTCTACCAATAATTCAGACCTTGATTCTACGGCTAAATATAGTGATAGAGATATTCAAATAATGTGTCGCACAAGTACTATAAAAAGAGTATCTAACTTGCATCGTTCATATATACCTCTATTATATGTTCTTTTGTTTCCTCAAGGAGAGGATGGTTGGCATGTTGGAATTCCACTCCATGGTAGGAATAGACAAGGTTCAAATGAGGAGACAAATACTGTAACTTAACGACAATATTATGTATATGGATTACAAATAAGGGAAGATACAAATGCCTGCCTTGGTCGACTTTGCAACAACAGTACCTTGTTAATGCATATAGTAGCATGGAAGAATCAAGATTAGTATAGATACATAATAACTACAAAGCATTTCATGCTAAAGTATACCAAGGGCTTGCAGATATGGTTAATATAAGCGATGGGGTTAATAGAGTGTCTGGAGGCATTGTTGGTGGACGCAGGATAGTTCTACATATATTGGGGGGGCTCGATATATGTATTAATTGTATCAGGATTCAATGGAAATTATTAGGAAGATGGGTAAACCTGAACTCTTTATTACATTTACTTGCAATCCTAAGTGGGATGAAATAAGCAATGCTTTACTATCAGGTCAGGCTACCCATGATCGACTTGACTTAACGGCACTGATCTTCTATGAGAAGCATAAGGATATGGTGCACTTATTGGTTTTTAAAAAACATTATTTAGAAGAGTAGTGGGATTTTTTTCTGTTATTTCTCAAAAGAGGCTTGCCACATGCACATATATTATTAATATTGGAAAGTGAATGTAAACAGAGATTTCTCACTATGATATGTTGGTATGTATTGAACTTCTTGATAAGGTGATGTTTCCTGAGTTGCACAACATAATTCGTCATTGTAATGTTCATGGACCATGTGGGGAACTAAATATGCGCTCTCCTTGCATGGCTAATGAGAGTTGCAAACATTGTTATCCTCGAAAGTTTTCTGAGACTACTATCGTTGATGACAATGGGTATCCAACTCACATGCGGCGAGACGATGGTAGTTTCATTCAAGTAAAGGATCACAGGGTGAATAGTTAATGGGTTGCTCCATATAACCCTTTTCTCTCTATGAGATACAAAGCCCATATTAACATAGAAGTATGCTCTACCATTACAACAGTGAAGTATGTGTATAAATATGTATACAAAGGACATGATAGAGCTACTATAGAGTTGCAAGATACACATGGGGTTATTGACGAGGTTAGTCAATATCTGGATGCATGGTACGTGTCTGCGGGCGGTAAAGGCATGCTAGCACACCTATACCAATATGATTTGCTTAATGAAAAGCTCGATATACAAATGTTGCATGTTCATCTTTCGATGTAAAATAATGTGATATTCAATGACCATGATGATTTATGTGATATAATTAGTTGTGACAAAAACCAAAGAACTACTCTCACTGAATGGTTCATACCTAATCAATTGTATGTAGATGCAAATAGCTTGCTATAAGTTGATTTCCCTTGGCAAGTGGGTATGGAATATATCTCTTCGATCATGGACTAAAAGAAAAAGGAAAAATATGATTGCATAATGTTAGCCCGAGTACAAATGAGCAATTTTACCTACGCATGTTACTCAAAGTGTGTAAAGGCTGCAAATCTTTTGAGGATGTACGAACAGAGAATGGACATTTGTATCCCTATTTTAAGGCTGCATGTGAAGCTAGAGGAATGCTGGAGAGTGATGAGGAGTGGTATATGTGTCTTCAAGCTGAAGCTGCATTTTAGAAAACAGGATTCCAACTACGTCAACTATTTGTCATTATTCTAGTTTTTTTGTGAGCTTGTATCTCCTGGGCCGCAGACAGCTTTGGAACAAATTCTCTACCAAACGTTCAGATGATTTTTATCATGGCTTGTAGAGTGTGTTGATGTTGGTGTTTGTCATTCTATAGCAAAGAATCAAGCTCTGTTGCATGTGCAAGACAACACTATGGAAAACGGCTACATGATTTTGAAGGATTGCCTATTCCTAATAGATCAAGTGTTACTACTGTCATTGCTAATGGAAGAGTTGATGTTTGATTCAGTTCAACATGTTGATTTGTCTGATTCCATGGAAAGGAGTCTAAATAGTTGTCAATCAAGATCATTTTATACTATCCTTGAGACTGTTTCTTTGAACAATGGTGGTGTTTTTTTCCTTGATGGACCACGTGGATTAGGCAAAACATATCTTTATAATGCCTTGTTATCTCAATTACGTGGAGAGAATCAAGTTGCTTTGGCATGTGCATCATTTGGAATAGCTGCATTGTTACTTTCAAATAGTCGTACAGCACACAAAAATCCCATTGGTTTCTCAATGATTCTAACATGTGGTATTAAAGGTAATAGCCCATTGGCTGAGATGTTAAAGCTTGCAAGGTTGATCATTTGGGATGAGGCTCCAATGATGCATCAGTATGCATATGAAGCATTGGACAGGATATTAAAAGACATTATGCAAAGTGATATAGTGTTTGGTAGGAAAATTATACTCTTTGGTGGTGACTTTAGGCAAATCTTACCCGTTGTGGTGGCAAAGGGATCGCGTGAGGATGCTGCTGATGCAACGTTGTGCCGGTCAAATATTTGGAGATATGTGAATGTTTTAAAGCTCACCCAAAACATGTGGGCCGTCAGACAAAGTGCTTATGATTGTACATAACTAGAATTTGTTCAAATGGACTTTACAAATTGGAGATGGCTCTATAGGCCATCCAAACAATCAAGGTAAGAGTGGTAATTCCACCACCATGAATGTTGATCTATGGGAACTCTCTTTTGATTTTGGTAGAATGGGTGTACAAAGATCTTCAAAGAGTGGAGGATTATGCATGATTCTTCAAAGATTGTGCTATTCTTGCACCACAAAATCTAGAGGTCGATGAGATCAATGAACTAGTCTTGAGTACAATACCCGGTCTTGAAAGAGAATACCTTAGTGCAGATTCGGTTGTTTCTTCTGAGAATGACATAATATAGTATCCAATTGAGTGCTTGAATATTTTGAACTTAGGTGGTGATTACCCTTCTCACCGTTTGCTTCTAAAGATGAATGCTCCTATCATGCTGCTACTATCTAACCTAGTTTGAACTTAGGTGATGGTTATCCTTCTCACCGCCCGCTTGCTTCTAAACATGAATGCTCCTATCATGTTGCTCCATAATTTGGACCCTCTGCGGGGACTTTGTAATGGTACCAAACTGATATGCAAGAAATTTCACACAAAGGTGATAGAAGTAAAAATTATTATAGGTACAAACATTGGAAATATGGTCTTAATTCCCATAATAACAGTCATACCAACTATGCTTCAATTGTCTTTTGACATGAGAAGGAGACAGTTTCCTGTGAGGCTAGCTTTTGGTATGTCAATAAATAAGTTCCAAGGACAAACATTGAGTGTGTTGGGACTTTATTTGGCCACACAAGTATTCACACATGGATAATTGTATATTGCTATGTCACGTGTTAGATCATCTGATGTAGTGAAAGTGTGTGTAAAGGATATTGTGGAACATGAAAGTAGTATAGAAGGTTCAAACAAAGTCTTCATAGCCAATGTTATCTACAAAGAGGTATTGCAAATGGCATGCAGAAGAATGTAAATGCAAAAGAATGTAAATGTAATCTATGCCCAAAAGATAGAGAACGAGCTATTGATACAGCAACCTACTACAAACGTCAGAGACTACATTCATAGATATATCTATTGTATCAATTAAGCAAGCATTTGAAAGGAGAATGTTTGCAAAGATGTGACATGTGCAATCTATGTTGTCTTTTTGTAAGTGTGCATGCTTTCAGATTGATTGATGTTTCTTTTTAGAATGATAATTATTTTATTGTGATGCAAAGACATGAAGTTAAATAAGAGTTGGGCAAAATTCCTTCAATTTATCTCTCACAGTGGCACTACCCTTGTGTCGATAATATTGAATTGATATATATAAATCTACTTACATTGTGTGGATTAAATGGTTGACATTGAGGTAAAGCCACCAAGCAAATCCACAATGTGTACTGCCCCATCTATTGCTCAAGGGGTGGTTCAAATTGTTGAGATGGCTCTAGGTGCTCGGTGAGTTCCTATTTGTTTTTTTAACATTTGGATAAGTAAATGTTTTGCTTTTGACTTGCTTTCATTTACAATAGCATTTCTTTTTTTAACATTTCAAAAAGCAAATGTTTTGTTTTTTACTTGCTTTCATTTGCAGTGGCATTATTTATTTTTCTTACTTGGTTCGAAATATTGTACGTCCAGAGAGAGAGAGAGAGAGAGAGAGAGAGAGAGAGAGAGAGAGAGAGAGAGAGAGAGAGAGAGAGACTGACCTCAAAAACTTATGTAAATAATTAGTGTAGTATAGTGTCATATTTGATGTAATGGGTATATTGCTTAGGATGGATGTGGAAAGGAAATCATTTTCATTTATTTATGGTGATGGACAAGATATTGAAGGTATTTTTCTTGACGTTTGCTATAATTTATTAAGATGTCAAGCTCAACACGAGCTGACACTTATGATATACCTGGGTGACTGTTTCTGCCACTTACATCACTTGCGTGTTTAGTAGGATACTGACATGATAAATCTTCGCCAATGATTCTATAGCTAGACTACACCAGCTACTAGTCCACCACTGAGTTATGGCATACCTATCTTGCCAGCTCACTCAGTTAACGTGTTCGCATTATGGACCGCATGTACAGAGTACTCATCTTGTGTGTTCTCTTCTAGGGTTTATGTGAGTGTTTGTGTGCTTGCAACAACTCAAGCTCTATTTCTTCCAGCATATTTTCATAATATAGTCATCATTGTTTACCATAATGTATTTAATTTTCATGGCTCAATTGTAGACCCCCCCCCCTTTTGGGAAGGACAAGCAATAGCATCTCTAATAATCGAACTATTAGAGAGCACAAGTGTATTACGATATAGAAACTTGCTTTTTATGTAGCTTTTACGTTTTATGTAAATATAAATTATTATTGATACATTTTTTACAACAGGGAATATCTTTATTTTTTTTGAACCTAGATTATTGCTAGGTTTATATGGTCGAGACACTTATAACGAGAGCTTTGGGCTCCTTGGAATTTACAATTTAAGATTGTGGATTAGCTTCATGTACATGTAATGTTTGTAGACTATGAAAAACCTAATAAGTTAGATTTTCAATACATAGGCACTGTACATTATAGAATTTTTTGATTTACTGTCTATAAGCCTGTTCAAACGCCATTCGTCTCAAATATTGAGTTTTGTAGGGTTTTATCTTTTTGCTTTTTTTTTTCTTTGAAATTTATATCTTGCAATAGCTTTAAATACATTTTTTGGATAGATGGGGGCGAGAAGTATAGGCTTCCAAGGAGAGAGAATCTAGTCGCCCAAAAATTGTTTTAATGCTTTGCTCAGATGTGTTAAGATCGTCACCACTGTATTGGGTTAGAATGCTAGATGAATATTTATGCCAAGTTTGGTGCTTTATTCAAAAAAAAGTTAGTGCGTTAGGAGCTCCTATATGGATATATATGGCAAGCATGGTGTGTTCATATATAGGTTGCTAAGTTGAGGACCATGAGGCCCAAAATGGGCTTCAAATATAAGGTTTATCTACTCTCCCTCTGAGAACGAGTTTGTGTTTTTATGTATGCAAGAATACTCTTGCCCGTTCAAGGATGGGTCATGCCACTAGTATGTGCATAATTGCTAAAAAATAATGAAATAATGAAACAACCACGAGCTAGTGCAGTGGAAAAGTTGGACGTCAAGAGTCCCTGATTGATTTTTCCCTCGATAAGCGGTGGCACATGTGGGCCCTAGGGTGTGGGTGTTGAATCTGTTAGATGTGGTTCTTTCAAAAATTTCAAGGTAGGCGGAAAGAGAAGAAGAAATAAATAACACGTCTCTTGCTCTTCAAAGTTCAAACTAGATAGTCAACGAGGAGAATGATGTGGTGGCATTAAAAGAAAATTCGGTCGAAGAATAGTCTGGTTTACGGTGCTGGTTTACGGTTTGGCGGTTTAGCGTGACTGCGATTACTAACCGGCTGCAGTTATCGAGGCGGCGTGGAAGCGCGTGCGTTGTCTCGTCGTTACACAGTGCGTGTACCTACGCGCGCTGCGTAAAGTGGCAGGAAGACGTTAGAAACATCTCACATCTACCACCACCACCAACACCAACTATAACATTTAATGCTTGGTGCTTGGACGCATCCCCTTTTTGCCCAACCACCGCAACAACTGCTCTGATAATTATAGCAACCGCAATTTTTTATGCCACCGTAATTTTTCTGCCAGTACATAAATATATGACAATTTAATCTCTTAAATAAGGGCTACTTAAATTCTCATCCGGTTTCTCTTAACTCTACATAAATATATGAAAATTTATTCTTTAAAATAAGGGCTACTTAAATTCTCATCCGGTTTTTCTTAATTCTAGCCGATAAAAATACACTTTAATGCCGTTTTTATAATGAGCACTGGTACACACCATAGCATGTGTTCTTTGTCTTTTACAAAATTATCCTCTAGAAGGTTGGTGTACTTCCTACCTTGATGGTCACCCCTTTCAAAGGGTGGATTTTATAAGATATCAATCACAATCATGCCCTACTTGGAGTGCTTAAATTTGAAGCCTTGAGAGGGCAAAAAAGCCCTCCAAGCCTTCTAGAGAAGGCCTCTTCTAAAATACATACATACATACATATATATATATATATATATATATATGTGTGCATATTTCTGTGAATTTCAAGGCTAGCTCAGGCCAAAGTAAAATTTGGCCTTCTAATTGAAAGTTGGGGTCGGCCTTCAAATTTCAGCTTGCCTACTTGTATCATAATTCAGTAAATCCATACTCCTAAACTTCAAGCTTAGCAGTAATTGTTAACAAGGAAGATCAATCCTTCAACTTGAGAGAGAGAGAGAGAGAGAGAGAGAGAGAGAGAGAGAGAGAGATTTTGTCTCTTTACAAAAATGTATTGAGATAAAAAAGAGGGAGAACTTTTCATTTTGGAGAAAATGAAAAGTATAGCCCAGTTACAAGATGTGTTCAATAAGTCCTACTTCAAAATGAGTTAGAATTCAACATTCCCATGGGCATGACTATTGAAACTTGCAAGCTTTATGGCTCTAACATATGAAATAATGAATTTTTAAAAATGATTTGATATGTTTTTGACATATTTTCTAAAAATGTATTACTCTCATAGTTTGGAGTCAGAAGTCCATGAAAGCCCTAAGTATATAACCTAGTTACAAGATTTTGAATGAGTCCTCCTTTGAAAAGAGTTAGAATATTCAATATTCTCATGAACATGTCTAGGGGAACTTGCAAGCTTGACGATTCTAACATATAGGCTAATAAACTTTTTCAATGAGTCCTACTTTAAAAAGAGTTACAATTCAACATTCCCATGAACATGATTAGTCTAACATATAAGCTAAAGAACTTTTTCAATGATTTGATATGTTGTTGACTTGAAAAAGTATGGCTCCCACAGTTTGGCATAAGTCCATGAAAGCCCTCAAACACCACATTGTTAATTATACAAGGTATACCTCGTAAAATGTACAAGGTAGTACCCATCAAGGGGTTGCTAGCAAGCTTACCACCCAATCATAGCTCTGACTAAAGTACCTACATGAAGCTAGACCCACACTAACCATGCACATTGCCCAAACCCTAACATCCTATATTGCTGGCACTCACTATATTAGTGTCTTGCTAGAGTTGGATCATGGCTTGATGTGGGTCATGATCTTGTGGAAATTCTCCCGGTTATAGATGATTGATTATGAGCAATCGAGAGGCTTGGAGTTAATAATAAGGCAACAACAATAAAAGCAATCACAAGTCACTTTACAATTAACCCTAATTACTGTGAGCCTAACCTCACCAATGAAAATTCCAACCTAGTCATGCCATTTAAGTACATAACAAATTTAGTGTGGAGGAATGCATGAGGTGTACCTAAACAATGCATCTAGATTACATTCCATAAACTGAAGCCCTTGTTAACACAAGGGGCCTCACAGAGCAAAATGTCACAATACTAAACTTTCCTGAGAGCCAATACTGAAGAAGAACATGAAAAATTCATACCCCACCTTGTAGTCCAGTGGTGGTTAGGGGTCGAAGTCCCAACACAAGGTTGTGGGTTCGTCCCCCGCTAGCTACTGAGAAACGATGCATTGAATAAAAAGTGAAGAGCTAAATAACCTACAATGGAAATCCCTTTATAAAAAGAAAAAATCAATGTCACAATATACCATCTACAAAGCTACTAAGTTCCCACCATCTACAATGTGAGACAAGACACAAAATCCAAGTCACATGGGAGATGCACACAATGCTCTCATAGTCTCTCAAAACAATGTCTGTATGCAAACCTCCCATATTTGAGAGATGCCATGACATCCATGCCAGACGCTTTTGTCAACGTGATATTCTATCACCAAGAGGAACTGAGTAGATCTCTTCCCTAATCATTGGGCTTTTAACAAGCTTCTTTGGTATGCACGCTATTCATTCATTGGATCTCATAGGCTATATTCAGCCTCAACAAATGCTAATATGATCTAGGCCAACTCTTTAACTGTCACCACACACACACTCATGTAGATTGCAGATTCACACGTAGTGCGTGAGCAGCATTTGGTTAAAAATGAGGAGCATGTCATATTGGACGCCCATCATATTATGAGATCAATCGTGCCTTTCGAGGCAGTTTCTCTTCAAAATATGATTGCAAAAGATGTGTAGCAATCTTAATTGCATAAGCTATTGTCACACAAACGCTGATTCACAAGAGAACTGAGAAGGAGAGAGGCTAAGGGTCTTGGGCAATGCCAAGCTAAAAAGCTGGGCAACGAGGGGAGAGAGAGGTAGCCCCACACTCTGACGAAACTTCTCCTCCGTTACAAAGGACTACTACTTTTAGTGTGTATTAGCCCTCAATCTAGGTGGTTCGCTCAGACACTGGTAGCAAACCACCATTGTCTATTGGCCAAGTTGTGACAAAGTTCTGCTTATCCATCTCCCACCACAGTACACTAGCATATTTTGTATCATTATCGGTCTTGTTAGCTTGTGTCCCCTACATTCTCTCTCTCTCTCTCTCTCTCACGCACCCGCACGTGCGCAAGTGCATACATGCTCAAACACATGCACTCATCCACACATTCCTCCTTGTAAGTGCATCAACCTTTTAATCTAATAGCTATTTCCGTTACGTAGTTGTGCTATAAAAAAAAAGCAGGTACTTGAGGTCTGATATTGACGCCCAAATCTTCTTTAGATTCGGCTGATGACACGGATTTAAAAAAAAACAAAATGCAATTCTGCCCAAGAATTGAGATCATGGAAAGCAACATGCCCACAAAGCTCCAAAGGTTAGTTTCAGGTTGCAGCATTTGAGTCAATCCATGCTACAATTAAACCTTCATCTGAGAATTTAAAGCTCATGCAGCTTACCCTTCTTGGACGAAGGCATTTAGGAAGTAGATGCCTTATAATAAACTTCCTATCACAAGTAAAGCGGCCATATCACAGTCAATGTTCAACCAAAAACTTATGGATATCCACATGAAGGGGACTCAACTGTCTTTGTTGCATGTGTCTTTGAAATGCTTCCAAACTAGCTTGTGTGACAGCCCTGCAACATACTATTTAGAGCTCTACATCCATTAGCTAAGATGACTAGAATTACACTGCGTACACAAGCATATATAGCTCAAAGCATGAATAAGAGTTTAAGCCTCTGACATAATAAGTCTGCGCGCTGCAGCCAGGTGTGAGATGACGAATAAAGAGCCGGGCTCTAGCCCATCCAGTTGGACATACCCCAAAAATATCTCAACGGATTTTTTTTTGTGATGAGGAAACGACCTTAGTGGAGAATGGGGAATCTTTTCTGTCAATAAAGTGGCAAATCAAAGCCTTGTCATGATTTCAGGGCAGGATTGTACCAATAATTGGCCAATGACAAATTGTTGATCAGAACAGAAGAGGATCATGTGATGGGTGAATATTTCTAATTCCGCCAGATTGGCTAGGGGGAATCCCTTCCTAAAAAGATTGACTGGAAACTCAAATCTGGACTCTGTACAAGCCCAGACCATGACCTCGGTGACCTCAATGAACAGTGTAAATCGGCACTCCTTCAACCCAAGGCCATGGTGAAACCAAGCTAAACCTTGCTTCCAAACTTGGCTTCATAAAACCTTTCCAATATTCTTGCACAGAAACCTCACCACCCAACATGGAGGACATCACTCCCAAGAACTGAAAAACTTGAGATACACCTTGTTCACCTAACAAGCTGAAAAGCCTGAATAAAAGCGCACACCCTCTTACGAAAAGATAACCCAGACAACTCGTTGAAAACGCAACAGATCCAAAGCCGTTACAATTTTGAGTGTCTAGGTGAACGCCTTACTTGAAATCATGGCTTAAGTAGCCCTTTGATACACAAAAGTTTGTTTGCAAGGAACAAAAATGGCAGCAGAAACAGAATGCATTGCCCCTCTCCCTTTGTTTCCTCTACAGAAAATAAGAGCATTTCAAAGGGTAGCTAAGGAGAAATGCATTCTGTTGATTCCTCCATCCTGTGAGCTGAGGCTTTCTAACAATATGCAAACTTCCTGTCCAATAGATTTCAGGAAGCAAAAGGAAAAATCTGTACATATGCCATTTGTAATCTCATTGGGCAGGAGCTCCATGAGATGCCACTGCCTTGTAGTTCCAAAAATGTGGGGTCAGTTCTGCATGCTGTCAGCAAAAGTGCAGCCAATATTTCTTCAAAGCTAATCTCTCCTACAGCATCACAGGTTTGAAACTTGGCATTCAGAGCTGTCATCCAAAACAACAGAAATGACAGCGCAGGCCAAGTCACCCCTCATCACCAATCACACTATACCTTTGGAGTAGCTGTGCAGTGGCATTGTATGGCTCTTCATATTTAACTCCGGCACTTTCCAAGAAACTTCAAAAAGTGCAAGCTTCCCAGTGATTCAATCCCCCATGCTGCACAATCAAGCATAATGTTTACTGCTAGAAGGTTGCAGGTGGTTAAGCTCCCTTGCTACAAAATCGGGGTCAAGGAACCTTGCCACAAAAGACCACACCTTATATACATCCCTGAAGTCTGACAGTAGTCCTAATGCAGCTGTAACCACTTCAATTCTTGAGGAACCATTAGCCAGTTTATTTGGTAACCCACTGGCGGTGGTATCCAGGAAACCAGGAACAGGTGCTTCTGTAAGATTACCACGGAAATAAATATTTCTGAGAAAACCCAAACCAAGGGACACGTTGACCTGATCTGCCAGCAATCTTACCAGGTCTGGATGAAGCAACTTCCCGTGCCTGTCAAATACATTGAAGGCCACAGAAGAACCTCTGTCATACCTTACCTGAGGGCCATAAATTTTCACTAAAGAGAGATCATTGTCAGGGTGACGGAGCCTGAGCAAAGAGCTGATGAGCCAATTAATGAGATACCGTAGCCTCAAACTAGTTTTGTTCAGACCCAGCATATCTGCATGGTCAAGGCTCCTACATACGAGCAGCGGTTCTTCAACCACTTCCATGTCAACTTGCTCTCTGTCACTCTTGATTCCAGTGCTTTCAAAGGACAAATCTTCATAACCCCCTGAGCCGATTGATCTGGAAGGAAAAGAATCATCACCAAAGCCTGCTGAAAAGATTTTCCCGAGTGAGAACGGGTCACCATTCCTGTGACCTAAAAGCCTAAAGCCACCTTCTGTTTCCCTGCAAATCGCACTATCCTTCTGGCTCCATGACAGTGGCATCCCCTGCTTTTGATTCTCCAACACAGATGTCTTAGAAACATTTGCTTCTGACACCCATCCCCTGGCATCTTCCACATGATCATTCTCAGATAGCTTGGAATACTCTGCCTCAATGTCTATCTCCTCTATGGTCTCCAGACCACTTGGACCTAATCTGTCATCAAAATCTTCCTCTCCCTTCTGATGAAGGATTTCACCACCTCTCCTTGTAAAATTCTTCTTATCATGCTCCTTGACTTGCAAACCCAAACACACTTCTCCATTTCCCAAAGCTAACTGCTCCTCTCTTACCTTCTTGAGCACAAGCAACAGACGCTCTGGCATGTTCTCCTCCTTGCTGGCAAACTCCCCAGATTCATGCCTACCGGACTGCAGTTTAGAAGAAAAATAAGCCTGGTCTCTATCTTCAGAAAAATCCTTTTCTCCATCTTTGATAACAGTGGCATCCTCTCCAATGCTGTCTCCACTATTGCTGACACGTCCAGTGTGCAGGTGCAACAGCCCAGAGCACAAGTCTTTGATCCGCCTTCTTGAAGGTTGAGAATCTTTCCGTCCTTGTACATGGAGACTCAAAGAAATAGGCAGATGTGTGGGTTCCTCATGAAGAGGACCACTGAAGCCTTCCTCGGAAACAGAGGCACAACTCGCAGTACCAAGTGGACTAGGGCCAACATCAGCAAAGAAAGTGTTGTCATTTCCATCTTCACTAAAAACAGGGCTGCGGCTCACCGCACCTAAGGATGCAAGCTCCATATCTTCGCAGGCAGAGCTGTAGTTATCTTCACAGGCAGAGCTTTCTGAGTGGTCAGGCGTGAGGTGAGGGGTAGGAATGTCAAGGTCATCAAGGGAAGGCACTGGGCCTGAAAAGGAACTTACCATTTTCACTGTATCGACGAGCTCACAGTCTTCTGACGTGGAGGAGGCACTGAAAACCCAGTGGGAGGGCAAAGGGGTGATGCGAACCATACCTGAGACTGGGGCTCCAGATGGGTCCTGGATGCTTTGAGCAACAGAGTTTTTGATGAGCAGACAGCCAAAACCCGATGGGTCACTTCCAAAGAGCTTATAGAAGGATGCTGTGATGAAATCTGGGCGGAAGAGGGAGAGGCCAAGTGAGTCCATGTCCTTAGGGCCCAATGCAGAAGCGTCTAGCAGAACATGCCATTGATTCTGCTGTGCGAGAGACATCCATTGATATGAGTACTTGGCACCGGAAACGCGAGATTGCACGGGGAAGACAAAAAGGCCCTTTGTTTTGTCCTTCTTTTGCTGCTGCTGTTGGTGCGAAACACGATCCAGCCACGATGCAACAGTGAGGCGGGAAGAGCTGGGCAACCGACTAGGATCCACACCCTGCTGCTTCTTAGCCTTGGTCTTCATCTTTCTACTGGAGCCCATTACAAGCTCTTTTTTCAACTCAGTTGAGCAAACCCTAAGGGATGGCCATCGAAACCTGGCTCTGTGAACCCTGGCTCCACTTTCCATAGTTCTCTGCTCCATCCAACCTACAGATTCACTCTCGTAGTCGTACATGGTGACAAGCCGGCCACTGGCATCCCAAGGGTAAGCATCAGCGAGCAGCTTGAACGTAGCGCCACGGCTAGCAGTAAAGACCATGCTGTATTCTGAGTCAGGGATGTTGAGAAACTCCATGATGCGGGTGCGGATGGCCCATTCCATGGTGCCCTCGGTGGCAGAACCGAAGAGAGCATGGGACCAGAGGTTTGCAGAGATCGCGGAGAGGGCAAAGGAGGAGGCCAGCCCTTCTTCTTCTTCAGTGATTTCTTCTTGCTGGGCATGGGTGAAGAGGCCAAAGCCGCAGTAGTCGAGGCAGGCAAGCTCCTCATCTTCTAGATGAGAGTACTCCTGCAGGCGGAGGTCGTCTAGGATTCTGGTTTCGGAGAAGCGAGGGTATGCGGCCTTGAACTGAGAGTATGCCTGCTCGCAGGTAGGCAGAGCCTCGCAAGCAGTTACCTTGCCCTCGCTTCCCCCGGCCGTGGCGCGCAGAAACTCGCGGTGAGCCTGAGAGCTGGACCTCCGAAGCGGCTTGCCCTTCTCTGCTGCCTTCCTCTGAGAGACCGCGCCGCCGCCGCCGCCGCCGCCGCCGCCGCTGCCGCTGCCGGAAGCCACAGCAACATCTTCCTTGCCCCGCTTCACAGGCCTTGGCTCAACCACATCCGCAAGGGAGCTCTCATTATGCTGCTTCTGCTTCTTCTTCTGGATCGGCAGAAGGGAAGAGCAGAGGGTTATGGGTTTGCAAGGCATCAGGAGAGAGAGAGAGAGAGAGAGAGAGAGAGGAATGGGGAGAAAACAGAGAGCAAATTTCTACGCCGCTGACCTACCTGCCGATAATCTACACGCCCCCTGTCTCTGCCATTAGCGAGACAGCTGATCTACTTGCATGCTGCACAGAAACTGCACAGCAATGGCATGCACAGCACCATAGACAGAGCAATGATTGACAGACCTCTCATGAACAAATCATGTGGATGCACCTCGGACTCAGAAGCTTCGAAGTTCGGGCACAAGTATAGCGTTCACTGTTACCCATTTCCCAGCCCTTTGAGGGAATCGATTATCGTTGCTTCCTTAAAGAGTGTGTTTATTAATATTTGTACAAGAATATGATAAGATAAGAAGTTTTTTGTTGGCATAGAGGCTCTTACCAATGGGATCTAGCCTATACAAAATTCAAATGCCCTTCCACAATGCAAGCAACGGGATGCACATAATAATAAGAAAAAGGTTGGCAAGATTCCTCTATAAATGGCTAATGGGGATCTTGTCCCATGGTGGAGTGTAGAAGCCCTACTCTAATGCCCACGAGCAAGGTTGCTCAATAATGGAAAACTTATCCCCTGGAAAGTGTGTAAAAGCCCTATGCTTGCTTGTTTGTTTGTTGGGTTTGCTAGTGGAGTTGACAACTCTGATAAGAGCCTTAAGTTGTATTATGAGGCCATCTTCAACTGAGCCATGTCATGAGTCTTTTCCTAATTGTGCCACTTTTGGCACAATTAGATTTTGTGCCAATTTGTAAGGACAACTTCATAATAAGGATGACAAGAGCTTCTATGGTTGGAAGGCTAAAAACGTAGCTACTTTTATATCAAGATTAATGCTCACGGCCCAATTAACTGGATCGTGGGAAAAGGTTGTTAGTTTTGCAAGTGGCATTGTCTCCCTAAATTTTCCCTTTATTAGAGCGGTGCCTCGAGGACTTGCTTTGCTTAATTTACTTGCTTTTTGCATTTAAAGCTCAGCCCATCATTGTATGCAAGAGAGAAAACCCACTCTCATTTGTTACTCGCCCCTTAAACCTTGCATTACTTTGCAGAGACTTGCGTAGCTATTTATCTACAAGTTGGCTAAGTCCCTATGTGACCCTCCACTCTTAGCATCCCCCTCTAATCATTTCCCTCATGCAGACTCTTCTTGGGAACTTTCCACCTTTTCACCAACATCGAAAAAGACTTGCAGGTGCCATCACTAATTTACTAAGGCTTCACTTACTCGGTTCCATTGTGTAAGCATGTTAAAGTTCATAAGGGCATGTCACATCAAACTAGTGTCACCCTTAGATTACCCATTGGCAATCTAGCCATAACATGAGTGTTCTTTCTTAAGTATAATATGTGTTACAATACAACCTCAAGTAGTGTCCACACTTTTTGTGAACATCTCATTTCCTTTTTTAGCCAGGTATGATGTCATGCTCATTTTTTTGTGTTCTAGCTATCAAATGCATTAAAAGTTTTCTATGAGCTACCAAAAATAATAATATATCTTGAAAACAAAGTTCCATTTTTTGGGCATGCCATCGTATTGAAGGGACACCCCACTCATCAAAAATCATCCTTGATTCCATTGAAGACTTATCTGTCATGACAAGGAAATTATTGCACACATTACTTGCCATGGGATTTCCTTTCTTTTAAAAAAAATTTGTTTATACTTATGATAAAATATCAATTAATAAGATTGTCTACATAACCACAGTCCATGGACTTGAAGATCATAAAGGAATCCATAGATTTACAAAACCAATGAAAAATAAAAAATGTGTCAATTCCCATGGAGTATACTAAGGTGGGATTAACTACTTATGAAAAAGACCTTTGCTCTTTAATATTGTTACTTATGGGAGTTACACATTTAGCCCACGCATTAAACATGTAAACAATTTTGAGACAAGTGGAGGGCTATGGCTCATGGGCAATATTGTCCACCCATGTAAAGACTTGCCCATGCCTCAAATAATCTCCCTTGATAGAATGCCCCTTAGTTGGTCTCTACACCATCTCTTAGTTGGTCTACTATATATATATCATCACAATATCAACCATTCAAGGTTCCACACTTCTAAGTTTTAATTGCAAATAGATGCCATCGCTCAGAGGGGGTGTCATGCTTGGTCTTCTCACTTTCACCAAAATGTTACAACATCACCTCTATCTTTATGTTTGTAATGACACACATAAATGACAAGATGAAAAATAACCTTTATGATAATGTGATGATGACAAAATACACAAGCACATGACTTTGAAAAGTCATATCCATAGCGTTGTTCATTTACAGCTACTATGAAAAGATTTAAGTGTGTGCATTCTTGTTTTATTTTCATCAACTATATGTGACCTAGTTGATATCCTTGCTTAACCTCTCTCTCTCTCTCTCTCTCTCTCTCTCTCTCTCTCTCTCTCTCTCTCTCTCTCTCTCTGTCACACACACACACACACACACACAAAATAGATTTTAATTTTTGTGGAAGTTGGATATGAGTTGAATTCTTTTTAAAGTATCAAACCATGACATACACGTGTATGTATAAATATGTAGTTTTCAAAAAGGTATGGAATAGTAAACTTTAACAACTTGCTTGCATTATAATGATGTCTAAATAAACCTTCTAAGTGGAAGCATATAGTCTACTTATTACCAAACTTGATAACCATGAATATCATTTTCACTCTATTCATTTGAGAAAGTTATAAGGAAGAAAGTGTAACATGTCAACACTATCCTTTTGAACTTCTAATAGGTATGTTTCCCTTTGCTCTCTTTTCAAAAAGAAATATAAAAAAAGAATCTTCTTTCTAAATAAAGGTTAACCAAGTTGTGTGCACTTCTTCCACTTTATAAAATATAAGGGCTTACCTTGTTAATTTGTATTTTTTACCTTTAAGAAAAATCCCCATCTTTTACGCGCAAGTGCATGTCAAAATCAATTCCTTGCTATTCTTGGTCATTTTCCCCTAGTTGTATGAGGCTTAAATATTCATTTGTTAGGTGGATCATACCCACTAAAGATTTGGTATTTTGATAATAGACGTGGATATTTATTTACATTTTGATCTTTATGTTGCAACTATTTATAATTTAGAATCACTTTGATCATGGGGTTGTTGCAAGATCAGGGTGTCTAGTTTTATCTAGTTTATGTTGGACTGGGACAATGCTTGGAGAGTAAATTTTGGGGGGCAAGGTACTTAAAATGAGATCAAGAAAATAATAGAAAATAGGCTTGCCCTTAAATTAACCCAATATAACTTAAATTAATATAAATTAGTCTAATTAATGAGAATTAATAAAAAATATGATGAAATGATAAACAAATGATCTTTCCATACTTAGAGTGATCCAATTTATTTTTCCATAGATGCACCATTACAAGTACAATAGTCCCTATAGGTTTTAGATGATTCACATCAAAAATATAATTTTACTAATTAGATTATTAATATTTGCAGGCCTTCTGATAGTCCGAAAGAATTTTGAAAAAGAGATCATTAAAAATCCAACCATTGGATTTGCAATTTTTACTAACCACCACACTCTACTAATGTCTCATTATCTACCCACTCTTTTGATCTACAAGATTGAGGATTTTAAGTGGTAGCTATTGTGGGTACAAAAAGTGGTGTATATTATAACACTTTAAAGACCTTGAAATATTTAAGGAAAATAGACAAATATCTTAAAATTTTCTCAAAAAATCAAGTTAAGCTCCATATTATGTGAAGATCTAAGGTACAAAGTGGGAATCTCATATGAGTTTATATGTAAAAGATATTAGCATTTTATGGCATCAGTTCAAATTTGGGACAGGGTGTATACATTGACTTTGTACCTAAGAAAATGAGGACTTTTGATTATCTAATGCTTAATCAAATTATGCAACTATATTTCCAACTTTGAATATAATGTTCCAACAACAAAACTTGAAACGAAATTCCTTCATTTACTAGGAGAGATCAACCACTAAAGATAAACAAATGCCTGTTTTTTTACTGTTTACAGGGTGCTTGAGTGGACAAAACTGGGCACCCTAATCTTACAACCACCCCATGGCGGTCAAAACTGAGAAGGGTAGTTGTGGATCTAACTTTTATACATAGAAGATTTAAGGACCGTGGCTCTATTAGCACTCAAGATTCTAATTTGAACCTACTTAAAAATAAACTTAATGCTTTTAATCGTTTGCAAAGTTTGGTGTATATGTGCTTGATCTATTTATTGAAATCCAAAAAAGCAACTCAAAAGCTCACTTTTTCATTAAAAAATGATTACAAAAATAACAAATCTACTATTGTCTTCCAAAACTTGTAATGGTACATACGACCATTCCAACAGTGTGACATAGTTGTAATGGTATGAATAACATTATCTATTTTGGACCATTCAAATTTGCAATTGTATAGCAAATAATTAGAAGCACACATCAGACAATTTAATGTATTGTGTAGTGGTTTAAAAATTTTTAAAAAGATAAAAAATGAAAATTATAAAAATTTGGGATATTCTTGCAATATGGGTTATCTTAGAAACATAAAAAGGGTGGAATATTTTGAGCAAATAAATTTACATTTGAAAAATCCCAATTAATGCACTTGCATTCCAGCTGAAGTGTAAGAATTGATGTCCATCTCAAACAATAGTGCAAATGATCCAACATCCTCATATCAACCAAGCCTGGGTTCTCATTATTTGGTAGAGACTCGAGGGAGAGTGTTAGGAGACTGAGATGATAGGAATCAATAGACACATCAACTAATAAGGAATATATGGATCTAAGAGGGAAAATTATATATATGAATTTAGGGTTTATGGTGATTGAGGAAACTACTACAAATCCCATCATTGCACCTTTTTCTACAACCACCTCAAATAGCTTGCCAAGGAGAGCTTTAGGATTTCTTGGCATGAACCTTATCAAATAAACTTATATCCAAGGAGAATAAACTAATGAATATGGTTGGTCACACTATCTCAAGGGACTTGGAGCCTAATGAACAACTAGCTCAAGGGAAGTTGTCACATTTAGCCTTTGTTTTTATATAAATTGATACTATAGTGTGATTTCAAAAGGGTATACCGACCAAGAGCTTCAAGAATGTTTTCAAATAATGATGTAAATTTATGAGAAGAAAAGGGAGAACATTACATCATTGTAGCCAAAACCGATGTCGGATTGGTCAAACTATTATCTAGGGCAGTGCATGGGAAGTGCTTGCCTACAGGGATAATCGACCATCAAGCTACCAAAACTACCATCATCTTTTAGGTAGCCTACCATTTTAGAAGCTTCCTCAAATACTCCTTATTAGAATACAAAACAACCCAAGATACCAAGTTCAGAGGGGAACATATCTAGCACAACTGACAAGTGTAAGATTCTATCATGATACAAGACTACACTATACCAAATAGGGTGAAACATTAAGGAGAGTGTGTCTCCTAGTATGAGAAGAGTTGCACAAACAATAGGAATTGCGCAATCAACCACAACGGGTGTAAGAGAGAGCGAGAGAGGCCAAGAACACAAACAATAGGGATGTACAAACAATAGGGATGCATACTATGACTTTTCATCTACATACACCATTGATTCAACCAGGGGTTAGACGAGGTATTGATATTCCACTGATGATAACAAAAACTACGATTGGACGATCTACATCATCTAAGGGTAGAACATATCACCAGATTTACTAACACCCCAATAGGTTGTAAGCAAGCCAATTAGGAACATCTATTGTATAAAAGAAAGAGACACATAAGACCTTGAGAAGAAGAAGCGTGAGGATATTGGGTAAAGGTGTGAGAACCAAGTCTGTCCCACTATAGTAATCTAGATTATGAAAGAAGAAGAGTGAGGAAAGTGGGTAAAGGCAAAAACCAAGTCTCTAGAGCAATTCAGATGATGATGACACTTCTACCACCACTTCTACTCCTTCTAAAGATCCCTTGTCGGAATAAGCCAAGAAGACTATGATTAAGGCTAGGCTTAGGATATAGAAAGATTCCCAAAGTAATGGTTGAATCCTAATACTAAACCAAGAGAGGGGTAGATTGAAAAATGCTACAAATTTGGTATGTGAATGCTAAGAAAAGTTTGAAGGAAAGCTCAAGGCTAGCAAGAGCACTAAAATAGTGCATTTAAATGTAATACCAGCCTTGTATACCATAAAACCTTTGGACATTCTAAGCCAAATCTTAGAGGTTCTAGAATAACAATCTGAAGTTGGCATTAAGCCTGATTTAATGTCCAAATTGTCTAATGAAGGATGCCATATACATTCAGAGGAACTAATATTACCATAATCACACATGTGAGTGATCCTATGGAGTATGGAGCACTCAATGTGCCCACCAAGGGATATTTCATGAATCATTGCACTTTTATCTTTAGAAATCAAAATACAAGTTGCTACTTCAAATAAACCTAAGTCTTTAGACATATCTCCTAGATGGTAACTTTGTAAGTATGTAATGAAGTTATTGTTGAGTAATTATTAACACAGTTATTAATCTATATGCAAACTAGCCCCCTAAACTATAGTATGTGTTGGAATCATATTTGTGGATGTTGTCTCTAATACTAAACCATGCTGCTTCACTAGCAACACAATAATCCTAAAGTTTGCAACACAAAGATGGTAGTACCCATTTTGTGACAAAGAGAATCCTATCTCTATGATGCTTAATTTTGCAACACATAGATGCCAATACCCATTTTGTGACAAAGAGAATCCCATCTCTATGATGCTTAGTCTAAAAGACTACTAGCTTCCTCACTAAAATCCCCTCTTGCTGATGCCTTCTCCATGAAATTCCTCTCTAGCATAGTCTCTACTCTTTCTAATCCATTCTCTCCACATAAAAAAACAAGCTCCTTTTTCTAATCCCCCACAACCTTGTAGTTGACATGTCTGCCAATCCCACCAATCCTATTGACACCATGCACAAAGGTCAAATCTTACTCCAACAAGAGTATTTCCATGATAACCTCAATAGCCTCTCCAACAAACGCCACTAGTGATCATGACCTATCTCTACACAGGCTATGTTCCATGAAAATGCCTTTACTTCAAGAGCCCCTCTTTGACCAACCTCACCAAAGGAGACAAAGGCTCACAAAAATCTCATGACCTCCCCATTGTTGGAATTAGGGTTGCAGGAATGCACACACAACTTCAAGAAGATGAGGAAGCTTGAGCACAACACAGTAGTGTATTATGAGTGCCAAAAAAAATGAAAGATCACAAGCCCTAGAAGATAATGGGCGTATATACAATGCACGGGGGAAAAAACCTCCTAGTGAGGGAAAAAGTGCCCCGGCGGTCCTAAGTGTGTTCACACACATCACTACTATAATATGGTAACAAATCCCCCCTGGAGTGATGCGGTGAACAAGAGCTAGCACTCATGTATAGGGAAGTGTCTAGCTATGTGGACGAATCCACAAAAGGGAGTAAGCCCAAAGCTTTGCGAAAAGCTTCGAACGTTTCACGAGGCAGAGCCTTTGTGAAAAGGTCTGCAAGGTTATCCTGTGTTGGCACATAAGCCAAACTGATCTCTCCTGCAGAGAGTCTCTCCCTGACATAATGGTAGTGCACCTCAATGTGCTTCGTACGAGCATGGAACACTGGGTTCCGCGCAACTGCCAATGCGCTCTGACTGTCAGTGAAGATGGTGGTGGCAGATGGCTGCCCAACACCCAAATCAGCCATAAGGCGTCTGAGCCACACACACTCAACCGTAGCTGTGAAAGCTGCCCTGTACTCAGCTTCACAACTAGAAGTGGCCACAGTAGGCTGCTTCTTGCTCAACCATGATATGCATGAGCTTCCAAGCATGAAGCAAAAACCACTCGTGGACACGCGTGTGTCATAACAACCAGCCCAGTCAGAATCTGAAAAAACATGTAAATCTGGCGGCAATGATCCCCCCTTGGGATAAAACAACCCAAGATGCCGAGTACCACTCAAATAGCGAAAGATACGCTTCACTGCCTGCCAATGCTTAATGCCTGGGCTATGCATAAATCTGCTCACCTGTGAGACTGCAAACTGAATGTCTGGCCTCGTAATGCATACATAAATGAGGCAACCAACAGCTGTCTGATAGAGTGTGACATCAAAGTGATCTCCAGCATCATGAAGACTCAACTTCAAACCTGTCTCCATTGGAGTAGCAATAGGCTTGCAGTCTTCAAGGCCAAATCTCCGCAACAATGTTTCAATATACTTTGTCTGACACAAAGCAATACCTCCATCACACTGCTTAAATTGTATCCCCAAATAATGATGCAAATGCCCCAAATCTGACATCTCAAAAGAGGCATTCAAATCAGCCTTAAAATCAGCAATATGACTCTCATTTGGTCCTGTGAGCAGCATGTCATCGACATAGAGAGCAATGATTAGATGTACACCATCCACACGTTTAACATACAAAGTGCTTTCTGTTGGACTATTCTGAAACCCATGTGCAGTCAAATATGCATGTATTTTTTCATACCAAGCTCGTGGAGCTTGCTTTAAACCATATAAAGCCTTTTTTAACCTGCACACTTTGTTTTCCTGCCCTCTTTGAACAAAACCACGAGGCTGCGATACATACACCTCCTCATGCAAATCTCCATTTAAGAACGCAGTCTTTATGTCCAGCTGATGTACATTCCAACCATTATGAGCTGCTAATGCACAGATGCTACGAACAGTGGTCATACGACATGTGGGAGCAAAAGTCTCATCAAAATCAATGCCCTTCTCTTGAGCATAACCTTTTGCAACAAGCCTAGCCTTATGGCGATCCACTGTGCCATCAGGCTTACGCTTCAATTTGTATACCCACTTAGTGCCAATGGCCTTCTTGCCAGGGGGCAAGTCACATAAAGACCATGTACTATTCTTCATAATAGCATCGTATTCTGCTTGCATAGCAGCCATCCAATTTTCTGAACTTTGTGCCTCATCAAATGAAACAGGCTCACTTTCATCGCACATACTAGAAACAGCCAATGCATAACAATCTGACGCATAAGAGGCACCATGAGAGCCAGAACGAGTGCGACTAGACAAAGGGGCATCCAACTTGCTGTCACGCAAAGTCTGCACCAGCCATCTAGGCATGTTCCTAGAGCCCTCAATCTCTTGTCTCTCATCCTCAAGTGCATCATGCACATCTACATCAGATATAGGCTGATCTGTGCCATCATTTAAAACCTGCATAGGCTGAAAAACTGCCTCATGAGGTATTGCACTTGACTGTGCACCACTGAAAAGAGGCAACAATGTATCATAGACATCACGTGAGCTGATATCTGTCTCCTTAGTACATGAAACCAAGGGCTGAACTGCATCTTCCACAAATACAACATCACGGCTAACCAAAATGCGCTTTGTCTGTGGATGATACAAACGATAGCCTTTGCTCTCAGCACTATATCCAACAAAAATACATTTGACAGCTTTGTCATCCAATTTTCTGCGATGTTGCACAGGCACTAATGCATATTCCAGGCAACCAAAAACACGTAAATGGCCAACAGATGGCTTGCGGCTATGCCAAGCCTCATATGGAGTGACAACCTGTAATGCTTTGGTGGGACACCTGTTTAGTACATAAGTGGCACACATGACAGCCTCAAGCCAAAAACCATGTGGTAGACTTTGACTCTTAACCATACATCTTGCCATTTCCATGAGAGACCTGTTTTTTCTCTCAGCCACACCATTTTGCTGTGGTGTATACGGCACTGTACATTGGTGTTTTATCCCACGCTCAGCCAGAAATGCATTAAATTCTGAAGACATATACTCCCCCCCTCGATCTGAACGGAGGGTGCCCATCTTACTTTCTGACACATTTTCAGCCATAACCAAAAACTGTTTGAAGCACAAAAACACTTCGGACTTTGCCTTCAAAGGATATACCCATGCATGCCTGGTAAAATCATCAATGAAAGTCACGAAGTAAAGGTAGTTTCCAAATGATGGAGTTTGCATGGGACCACAAACATCACTGTGAACAAGCTGCAATCTGCGTTCAGCTCTCACTGATTCATCTTTGGGAAAGGAAGCACGCTGCATTTTACCCAATATGCAGCCCTCACAAACATGCTTGACAGGTGCCTCAAGCTTAGGCAAAGAAGACACCATTTCAGATTTCTGCAGGCGCAGCAAACTTGCAAAATTCAGATGACCAAAACGTGCATGCCACAGTTTTGCATTTGAAATAGCCTGCGTATCCATAATAGCACATGCTGAATCCTCTACACATTTGCCATCCATATTGAGCTTATACAGCCCTCGACATAGTGAACCAGATGCTACAATGATGTCACCACAAGAGAGATCATGAACAGTACATCTGTCATCCACAAATTTTACAACCAAACCTGTTTTGGCAAATGCGGAGACTGACAGCAGATTCTTTTTGATCCCTGGCACATACAATGCATCAAAAAGTGTAAAGGTGTTGCAATTTGCAACATTCAGCACAATCTGTCCAGCTCCTTTAACGGGATAAGAGGAGTTATTGGCACAAGTGACAGTATTCCCTGCGGGAGCAGACTCAAGGAAAGTGAATAAACTGCGCTGCGAGGTGATATGCTTAGTGGCACCACTGTCAAAGTACCATACATCTGAATCTACTGCAGACATACATGTGTCATGCAAAGATGGGTCATAACTGCACTGCGCATTGAATGCCCATTCTGTATCTTGAACAACATTAGCAGATTCATTGTTAGAAGGAGAGGCATCTGCAACAGCCATACCAGCCTCTTTCTTCTTAGCCTCTTTCGCAGCCAGCTTAGGACACGCTTTGATGACATGATCATTTCCCTTACAGTACTTGCAAAATGTCTTCTGTTTGTCACCCTTCTTCTCATCTTTGTCTTCCTTCTTTGCTTGCGCAGCATTTGCAGATTTCTGCTTACTAGAAGAAAAGCCAGCTTTACCTTTCCCGCTTCTCTGACTAGCAACGAAAGCTTGATCTGCGACACGCATAATATTCCTGTTTTGCCTTGACTGGTCTTCTTGCAGCAAAACAGAAACTAACTCCTCAAATGATAAGGCATTGGGATTGCCTTTCATCATCAAGCGAAGAGTGGAAGCAAAACCCTGATAAGAATCTGGTAGACCATTCAAAACAGTCTGCACAAGTGAACTGTCTGACAGGATTTCATCTGCAGAAATGAGCTGCTCTTTGAAATCCTTGATCTTTGTCAAAAAGCTATCCATAGAATCACCTTCGTTCATATGCTCACTCTCCAACTGTTTTCGGAGGTAAGCAACACGAGCCTCATTTCTTGCCTGATACAATGTGGCAAGTACATCCCAAGCATCCTTAGAAGTCCTGCAGGAGCGAATATGTGGGATAATGGTACGTTTGACAGACAGCGCAATCAAGGCATGAGCCTGCGCATCTCTACCATCCCAACGAATCTGCTCTGCTGAAAGTGGTGGTTCTCGAACAGCTGCTACAGCACTTGTGCCTGCACCATCATCAACAGTACCTGTTTCTGATGTGTTTGCAGCATTCCCAGCCACAATAGGACGTGCATCAATACCCTGCACAATGTTCCATAACCCCTTTGCTACCAATACATGTCGCATCATATATGCCCACAATGGATAGTTGGTGCCATCCAACTTATCCTCCGCAGCCAACATGCGGAATACATCATTGTTGTCAGCCATGGCCAATGACTGTACTACTAGATGTAAATGCTGTCTGTAAGAGGTAAACCTGTATAAAATCGACCTGTGCTATGTAGCACAGCCCAAAACAGACGAATGGGCACCTGTCCTGCAGATTTTAATCTTGACAGAAAATCTGCACAGTAGGACGATTTTGCCTGCGCAGTACTTGGAATGCAAAAACGGAGGGCGAAATGACTTCAGATCAAAATTCTGAAACGAACAAGTCCTACGGGCTGTCCCACGGCATATACTAACCTGCAGACGCTCGTGAAACCTCGTCGCAATCGAAGGAGATGAAGCGGCAGGTGCCGGTGATGCTGCCCGGGAGGAGGAAGCCTGCTCTGATACCAATTGTTGGAATTAGGGTTGCAGGAATGCACACACAACTTCAAGAAGATGAGGAAGCTTGAGCACAACACAGTAGTGTATTATGAGTGCCAAAAAAAATGAAAGATCACAAGCCCTAGAAGATAATGGGCGTATATACAATGCACGGGGGAAAAAACCTCCTAGTGAGGGAAAAAGTGCCCCGGCGGTCCTAAGTGTGTTCACACACATCACTACTATAATATGGTAACACCCATCATTGGTAGCCCCTCTATTTTGCAGACCTAAGCCCCATCATCAACGCACTGCCTAGACCCATAAAATTTGTAGCTCCCTTGCAAGCATCACAAAAGGTACCAAACCTACCACTCCTTTGTAGTAGTGAGATTTTGAGATAGAATCTACATCACAGTTGGGGGATTTTTTATGGTGAGCATTTTGGGAATCGGGCGAGCGGATTCCAAAAAGATATCCTCTTCCCTCCATCAAGAGAGAGAGGGGCGAAGAGAGTTTGAGAGAGATTCATGACATAATTATTTGAGAGGGAGAGGAAAAGAGAGCCAAAGGAAGTGAAAAAGAGAAAAACATAACAACATCACATCCCCTACATCGACGTTATTCCTTTAAAGTAAAAATAAAACCAAGTTCATTCACGTATAACTTCCAAATACATAAATGTGAAAACCATCATCTTTCCTACTATGGGACTCGCTTGTCCTCCGGGGTGAAGCCACAAAGTAGGTGAACGACCTTCGTACTCTTTTGCACTTCCTGTAGCAAGACACTCTCAGATGATTCATCAATAAAACCATGGGCTCGCCGTATCAAAATTAAGCCCACCACTTTGGCCTTCCCTTGAGAAATAGCATTATCATTACCAGGAAGTGAAAATGATATGAGACCTTTCCATGCTTGTGCACCATCTATGGTCTTCTACTTGACCTCCACATTGGTGACCTCCCTCTGGATACGTGCAGCAACAACTTCAATGCTAATATTTGATGAGGCCATCACAAACAATACGAAGGAGGGTTTAGGGTGGTGTACTTTACTAAAAGAAGGCTTGGTGGGAATGGTGATTAACAAAGTGCTTTGGAGCTTATCTCTAAATTTATAGTAGTGGGAGAGGTGTTCTCTACTTTTGCAAAAAACAAAATAAAAACACATTTTGTCTTTTTTTAATTTCAATAATAAAGGCATCTTTCCTTGAATCTCTACACCACAATAATAAAGGCATCTTTCCTCGAATTTCTACACCACAATAATAAAGGCATATTTTATACTTTTTTTTGGGGAAGAGTGAGTATGTATTGTTTTTTTTAATACATGCAATTTCAGATAAGGGATTGTGTGTTTTTTTTAATGCATGCAATTTTAGATAAGGGATTGTATGTTTTGTGGAGCACCTTGCCTCTCTCTTCTCTCTTCTCTCTCTAGCTCGTCGTTACCCTCTTATTTTCGTAAGATTTTGACCCGTTCAATGCTCGTAACATGAATACCATTCATCAATAGATTACTACGTTCTACAATACCATACCTACTTTAAAATGCACATCCCATAGCGAGAGGGGGAAGAGGGAGGGGGGGAGAGAAAGATATTGCACTATCGAACTCTCTACAATGAGGTTGCTTCCACAGAAGTTACAAAAGTCCCAAAATACTACAAATCAAGTGATAATTTATGCATTCAATTGTCTAAATTAGGGTAGGCTCTCCTACGAGACAAGGCATTGTAAAGCTCAAGGTCCAATAAGGATAGGTTGGTGGATGAACATATTCTCGTTTTGGCTCAAGCCTAGCACACGCAAATAAATGAAGTACAAGTGCTTGCATGCAAGATACGGCTTCTTCTTGGATTCTCTATCTACAAAATTTGGACACGTACAATGTGGTTCGTCTTTTACATGCACATCATATTTTCCCACGTGTACATCATCCTCATGCGATTCGATCTTGAAAACTTCATACTTGTGCTCCAGCCTCTACACTTCTTCTACCGATGTAGCTCTCATTTTCAAAGGAACCTTTATTTTTTTGCTACTTCCTCTGATATCAACGTGCGGTACTTGACTCTTATGCCATTTCGCATGCCTAAGCCACTTGCCTCTATGTTAGTAGTGAACTCATATGGTGGTTCTTTGGAAGTTGCAATTGTAAAGAACCTTGTGGCCCCACCGCTACTCGGTGGGCTGGGCATAACACCTTTTGAATTCTTGCCCACCTAGTATCCACCTTCCCATAATGAATATACCTCCTCGTCTGTGAGGTTAGTTCCTGTAGTAACAACTGGCCACCTCACCGCTACTCGGTGGGGTGGGCATAACACCTTCTGCATTCTTGCTCTCCACCTGCTGGTATCCACCTTCCCATAATGAATATACCTCCTTGTTTGTGTCAGGTTAGTTCCTATAGCAACTGGCCATATATTGGGTGGTGGATTGGGCTTTAGGTCTATGTTGGTGTCCACAATATAGCGTGGTCAAGGCAAAACCACATCCATTGTCTAATGAGACCATTAGGGTGCTTGCAGTAGCCTTCAAAAGATGGTGCAGGCACACCCTTCGTAGATTCGGCTATGTGTTTCCCACACCTCTTACCCCCACGAGGCGTTCCGCTGCATGTGACCTTGCTGCCCCAATGCATTTCCTTCAGATTGCCCACATTTCTTCATTCACCTTGCACTTAATGGCACTGCACTCTATGACTTCCACTGTTCTTTCTAGAGTATTGCTTGTATCATGCTCCTTAAAAATGATATTCTGTGGTCTCCCAACATACTTGCGGTCTTGTACATGTGCATTATACTCTAGTCGATGCGTGGCCTCATCATCAATATCAATTACCATAGCTCAACTAGTCTCTTGTAATGTGCACCTTATACATGGGTTTTCCTTTAGCTGCCTGATTAACTGTTTGGACCACTTGGGCTAGGCTTGTCACACCGGTGAGAGGGGTAGGTACCTTATACATGGGTGTTCTCTCAGTTTCTTGATTAACTGTTCGAACCACTTGGGCTCGGCTTGTAGAAAACCATTCTTTTAGTTTCTCCAAGCTTGGTCCTCTATGTGCTTGCCTTGAGAGTAAGAGACTGGCTTAGTGCTTAAATCTTCTATAACCCCGCACGAGCAAGAGAAAGTGTCAGAATTCAGGAACAATTTGGACCAAGAAAAGCAGTGCCAAGATTGAGAATTCGGGCACAGTCCAGGTCCGGAAAGCCCAAAAAGGATGGAGCAACAAAACCAGGAAGAACAACCATAACAAAATCCTTAAAAAAGGTTCAAAGGGGCCATGGCGTCATTAGCCAAAAATTTCCCAGTGTTCTCAGGAGAAAAAGGGGAAGATGCAGATTTGCATGTGAGAAGGTTTGAGCAATATTGAAAAGTGGCCAGACCTTGGGATGTGGAAGAACCAAAGCTAAAAGAAATTCGCAAAGATGCTTTCATGAATAACTTCAAAGACAGAGCCACGGAATGGGTGTCAAGATATCAACACAACCATTTCAAGACCTATGAAGAGGTCATAACTGCTTTTCTGGGGAGATTTCGAAAGATAAAGTCTACAACTCAACTCTGTGATCAAATGAGAGAGCTCCGACGAGAGGATCTGGATGATGTGGAAGCTTATGCAACAAAGCTGCTAAGCTTAAGGCAGAGGGTGGAAAAATAAACCCAACCCTCAATGCAAATTGTTGCTAATTGGTTTGTCCAACGGCTTAAGCCGGATATCCACGTAGCAGTTTCAGCACAAAGCAAGTGAAAATTGAAGAGGAGTTTGAGGAACTGATTGAGCTGGCCAAAATGGCAGAAAAAAGAAGTCAAGAAAGGAGACAAAAGAGGAATCCCAGGAAAAGTGTTAGCACTGAAGAGGAAGATTCAAGCAACTCCTCGCAGGACAGTCCAGTGGCAATAAAGAAAAAGAAGGACAAAAAGAAGAAAATCGAGAAGGCACAAGCAAGCCCCAGAGAATTGATGTTACAGGTAAAACAACTGATGCAAGAAATGAAAAAGAGCAAAGGCTCAGATTTTTGCAAGAATGTGTTCTATTCTCAATGCAAATAGGAAGGCCACCTCAAGGAGGAATGCACTGTGCCACCAACTTGTACCATTTGTAATATGTACAATCATAGTACATAGAACTACATGTACAACATGAAAAATGGAGCTCCCATGGTGAACATCATAGAAGGAGTGGAAAGAAGACCCTTAGGAATGGGAAGGTATGGAAATAGAGGCCGTGAAAATTATTTAGGAAGGAGCGACCAAGCTGGTGGTTCTACAACCTTCACATACTACTATTGCTAACAACAGCCTGGACACACCAAAGCGGAATGTGCCATGAAGAAAAAGCTTGATGAAGAAAGACAAGCAGAATTAATGCAGCTAAAAAAAAACCACCAAGCACCAACATGATGCAAGTAGATAACATACAGAGGGAGGTGCATGACATCTTGACAGTTACAAGGGCTAAAGCTAATGAATCTGGTGTAGTAATAACTCTGCTACATAATCAGGACTCACCTCATGCCCACAAGAAGGCAGCTGTGGACTGGGACAGCATGAAAAGGTGAGGATTTAAACTACTAATGAAATAGAGAGAAGGCAAGGTAGGCAAAAGGAGGATGGCTCACGCTAAATCATTGCAGATCTCCTAGAAACAAGCGGAAGCAGACATGCAGAGTAACTCAATAAGGAATGCCTGAAAGAAAGCCAAAAGAATGCTGAATGGTTACAAACCAATGTAATGTCAATGCTGCTGGATAGACAAGTCTAGTTGAGACAAGTGCTGGACTTATGTCCAAGGTTCAAGGCCAAAATATTGATGGTAGGGATTGAAGGACTTAGCAAGAAACTTAAGCACTCAATAGAGGAAGAAACCTCGGAATGCAGTAATATGCAAGCCAAAGAACTCCCAGCATCTAGAGATGATGAAGTGGCCAAAGTCACAATTAAACTGAAAAGGGTAACAAGTGGAGAGTTTTTGTGGATTACAAACCTCTCAATGCAGTTACAATGAGGCATCATTATCCCCTTTCTTTCCAGGATGAAGTATTGGACCAAGTGCAAGGCATGAGAGATACTCAGTCTATGATGGGTTTAGTGGCTATTTTCAAATTAGGATAGGCCCAGAAGATCAAAAGAAGACCAGTTTTATCACTCCATGGGGGGTATTTTGCTATGGGGTTATGCCTTTTGGGCTTCTCCGATGCATATGCCAATTTTCAAAGTTGAGTAAACAAGATCTTTGCTTCTTACCTTGGATATTTTGTTTGAATTTTTATGGATAACTTTTGTGTTTATAGTGGATACATGTGGAAAGGCTTGACTCAGTAAATGACTTGTTGATGAAGATGGAGTCCAACTCAATCCAGCTAAATGTAAGTTAGCAAGAGCTCATGAAGTGAATGAAAATGGCATAGCCCTAGATCCTATAAAAGTAAAAGGCTGACTATAGATGGAAAGTCCAAAGTCAACCAAGGAGCTTATGAGTTTTATTCAAAAACTCAGTTATAAGAGTTTGATATGAGCTTCATCAAAGAGGATAGTCTGAGAGCTCACATGGTAGATATCCTCACCTATAAGGAGGTCCAAGTTAAACCCAAACTCATTAAAGATATTAAAAAACAATTTGTCCCTAATCCTAGCATGAATGAGGAGTTACAAGATATTGATGGAACCTTGTTTTTTATGAAGCTTTTAGAGGAAAAGTGTTGGCAAAGGAGGTGCCGGGTTTGTTTTTTGTTAACAGACAGGGACAAGAGTTGTGGTTTGGTAGTCAAGAAATATAGGTGAAAAGCAAACGACGCTAAATATTTTAGCCTTAGTTTGGGTCTTGAAGAATGCAAAAAAAGAAAGGTTAAGAGGTTGATTATAAAAGGTGATGCCATGCTTATCATAAGATAGGTATAGGGCACTTGGAAGGTCAATAAGGATGAAATGAAAGGTTGGTTTTTAAGGTAAGAAAGCTTCTTAACGGTGTTCATGCTTTTCAAATTTGGCATGTATCCAAGGGGATGATAACAAAAGGGCTCATAAATTGGCAGTGCAAGTTTTTACCAAAGATGTGCATGCTATGGTGATCCAGAAGTCTTTGTATCAAGGTAGAGAGTATCTTTATGAGAAAGAGCATGTTCTTCTTACAGGTTTTACAAGAAAAAGTTTGGATTCTTCAAAGAGGAAAGCAATTGTCAAGAAATCCATGAGGTATGTCAAGATGAGATCTAGGATTGCTTGAAAGCTTTCCATACAGAGGGATGTGGAGGTCATTTTATGGAACTCACATCACAAAGAGGAAAATCTTGACATCCAAGCTTATGTGGCCAAGCATGAACAAGGACATTAATCAGGAGTTCTCATGAGTGCCAGGCCTTTCAAAAAAGAATGCCAGTTCCAGGGATATTACGAAAAACTTGGTTTTTGTTGGATAGATGTGGTTGAGTAGGGTTTGCAAGTGAGGTTTAATTCTCAAGCAACAAGCGATGCTACAACACAACAGGTGTGTAAATTCATTTATGAGATAATTTGTTGTCATTTTGGTGTTTCTTTTGGAGCTTGTTTAGTGATCAAGGAAGAGATTTTAGGGCTGATATGCCAAGAGGTTGGATATAAAACACAGGTTTACTTTTTGAAGACACCAACCTCCTTGCAATACACACAAAGAGGATTACCATATCTGCCACAAGGACATGAAACTAGCTCGGCGCATTCGAGGCAAGCGAGACACTATCTAGAGATCTTAGATGTTAACCTTTTTTTTGAAGTAACTCTTTTGTTTCAAACCCCCCTTTGTAACAAGCCTATCTGGCTTTCATTTGTAACCTTTTGATGATTAAAATTTTAAGTTTCTCTTACAATGTCTCAGTGTCATCATGTTTGTTTAACATGGAGTGTCTATCATGTGCCAGTTTGTCACCCAAGGCATCAGAAATGCTCCTGGAGGACTGAGGAAGCTGTGCCGCCAGAACAGTGCGAATTTGGCCTCTGGTAACGGTGATGGCTCAAAATTCGCACTGTTTTGGCACTTCTCTCCTAGCCACTCAGGATCATTTCTGATGCATTTATAATGAAGTTGAGCACACTAACTATGAGAAACAATAGTTTATAAGATAAAAACACCTTTAATCATGTGTAAAAATATAGTGTTTATCATCCAATGCATCAGAATTGCTCTTGGAGGACTAGGGAAGCTATGCCAGAACAGTGCGAATTTAAGCTCTGTAGTAGTGATGATGCAGGCTCAAAATTTGCACTATTTTGGCACTGCTCTCCTAGCCACTCAGGATATTTTTTTATGCATAATGAAGTTGAGTACACTAATTGTGAGAAACAATAGTTTATAAGATAAAAACAGCTTTAATCATGTGTAAAATTACATTGTTTGTCATCCAATGCATCAGAATTGCTCCTGGAGGACTGGGGAAGCTATGCCAATACAGTGCGAGTTTAGGCTCTGCAGCAGCGGCGGTGCAAGCTCAAAATTTGCACTATTCTGGCATTGCTCCCCCAGCCACTCAGGATCATTTCTAATGCATTTATAATAAAGTTGAGTACATTAATTATAAAAATAATAATTTACAAAATGAAAATACCTTTAATCATGTATAAAAATACATTATTTGTCATCCAATGCATCAGAATTGCTCGTGGAGGGCTAGGGAAGCTATGCCAGAATAGTACGAATTTGGGCTCTACAACAGCGGTGCAAGCTCAAAATTTACACTGTTCTGGCACTGCTCCCCTAGCCACTCAGAATCATTTCTGATGCATAATCAAGTTGAGTACATTGATTATGAGAAATAGTAATTTACAAGATAAAAATACCTTTAATCATGTGTAAAAATACATTATTTGTTATCCAATGCATCAGAGTTGCCCTTGAAGGGCTATGGAAGCTATGCCAAAACAGTGCGAATTTGGGCTCTACAGCAGCGGTGCGCAGGCTCAAAATTTGCACTGTTCTGGCACTACTCCCCCAGGCTCCCAGGGTCATTTCTGATGCATTCACAAAAACATTGATGGTACAAACTAGAAAAAACAATGATATACTTGATGAAAATAAGTTTGTAAAAATTATATTGTATTCATAATAAGAAGTGATACATCATCTTTACAAAAGCTTTCTTACAATATTGAGCTTCCTTCTCTTGTTAATTGGGCAGAGTGTGCTCAAGGAGTGATTGGGCTATTTCTTGAGGATCCTCTATGCCTATGCTTTTGACTATACCTATACGAGCAAGAAGCTTACCCCTAAATCCAGAACCAAAAACATCGAAAGCAAGGGATTTTTTAATCAGAACTATACATTTGGTGCTCTGTGCCATAGAGGCTACACAAAGCACCTTAGAGAGGGCTTTCAAAAAGAAGAGAGTGAAGGCAGATTGAGGGGTGTAGTCCTTGTGGAGAATGGCAATGCCATCCATAGGAAGTCGACCAAGATAGTGCACCAACGCAGCATCATGTCCATGGACCTTGGCCTGGTCTCTCTGCTATCACCGCCTCTCCTAGTAAATGCGTCAATTTCAACCACCCTCTGCTGCAATTTCAACCACCCTCTGCTGCAATCAATTTCAACCACCCTCTGCTGCAATCAAAGGAAAAATCAAAATATTTTCTTATACATAATTATAAATGTTTCTAGGTTGTAAAAGATCGATTATTACCTCTTGCTCCAATGTCTTCTTTTGCCAAAGTGCTGGTGGGGGGGGCGGAGAGGTCAATCGAGGACTTAGCCTCATCCTTTTCTGGCGCTTTGGTCTCCTCCATCACTCCAACAGCAAGGGTATCCTTTTCATCCTCTAGCTTGTCTTGTAAGGTTGTGAATTCCTCCTTTGGAACTAGGGCTTGCTCTGCGGTCTCAATCACAGTTTCCTTGACCAAAGCAACTATCTCTGCGATAGATTCTCCAAGGGGTAATATAGCACTATCTAGGTGAGGACCGAGGTTGGACGTATCAAGGTCCACCTCACATCGCGTGCATATAATGCCCAAGCATTCATCCATTCTCAAGCCAGCTGCCTTTTCAAGGTCATGAAGAAATAAGTATTCTTCACCTTCCAACCACAATGGTGCTCAAGAGATTGATCTCAAGCTCTGGAAGCACCTTGCTCTCCTCGTGTGGGGAAGATGGCCCCGCATCTTCTACTACAGTAGTGGGTTGTTCAACTACAAATTGTGCACCCTCTGGAAAGTACTCTGATGCAAGCTGCTCTTCCACACTAGCACTCATTCCTATTGCCTTCACTTCCTTGTCATCCCTCAAATACCCTGCCAACTGTAATGTAGGCATCTCTACCTCCTCATCCGAATCCTCATCGCTCGCTGATGAGGAACGCAAAAGTGGCGAGCCATGAGAGGAACCTAGTTCCTAAATTGCCCTTCCCTCTTCACCTCCTCCTTATTGAAGGTACAGTAAGCTCCTGCGGCGAGGATGCAGGCTTAAGCAGCTCAACAATCATTAGGGCGATGGGGAAAGGAGATGGAGTGGGGAGTGGGGAGTGGGGAGCCAAGTATTGCTCCATGTATGCAATCTATGTCTCATAATGTTGGGATGCAAGGGAGAGCGACTTTTCAAAGTCGACTTCAGGAGAGAACATGAAAAAGAGCTTGCTCTTGCCCGCCCTCGGGGTGGTGGAGAGAAACTCACAGAAGTTGTCAAAGTGGGTAGCCATGTGAATGCAAAGAGATAGTGTGAGCTCGTGCTTGGTTTCTATTGTGTGAAAATGAGAAAGAAGGCACCTTTGGCTATTTATAGTTAAAATTTTAAGTTTGGCCTTTTCACACTAGACCGCTAGACAAAAAAAATACAGTTTGTAAAAATAATAAAATTTCAATTAAATAAAGATTGGTTAAAAAAGAGCCTGTTATAAAATTACAAGCATGTCATCTAATCTAAAATTGTTATAATGTCTTCATTTTTTGCCCCTCTTGTGACATTTAATTCATGTTGATCTCCATCTCGTTGTTGACTTGAAAGCTTGTCATTGCCTTCACCTCGATCCTGAAACTCTTGCCCCTCACGTGCATCAAAACAGAGACTATTTTCCCATATACTCTGTTCATCTTCAAGCTCTTCCATATGCTTACTATGTGTTGGTAGGGCTATGCACATTGCTACTAAAAATTCAAGGTCCCCCATTTTCCATGATTTTGAGACCATGGTTGTCCCCTCCTTACGCTTCCCAATCTGTAAAAATATAGAAAGTGGCACAATAACCAGACAGTGTAAGGGTTAATCCTAGACATGTAGTGGAATCAGATATACCTTTCTTCTCATCAACTTGAAACTTGACTCTTCCACATTGTCAAAGCCCATGATGCTAAAGTGTTGACGCAGGTCTGCTAGGCTCCAATGCTTGCTTGCTGCCACTGCTCAATCCATCCATTTTGCATCATCACAGCTATCTCAATAGGCATAATTTCTTCTTCTGAGGCTTGAAGTGGGATCCATGTCCCGTGCTTTTGCATCCATCTTTGGTAGTGCAGACACATGTACAAAATAGAGCATGCCTTCAAGAACCTGAAAAACACTGTAGAATCTACTACATTGAACTTGTACACATCACCTTGATGTGACCCCTCATTAACCTCCCAACCCTCTCCTAGTAGTAATCCTTGAATGAGGTCAGACCGTACCTCCTTACAAATATACATTGTTTTTGTTTGGTGCATTGGCATGGAATTGAACATGTGCACAAAAACATGTAAAGGACAAAACCAATTTAGCCATACTGACCTATATATCTTTGAAAACTTGAGTGATGTCTTGATATCACTTACCATCTTAAACTTTAAGCATAAGATGGTCCAAGCATCAGGTTTGGGCCATTCGGGGATTGTTAAGAGGGGGGTTGGGGATCTCTTCTAGCTTGCCAAATAAACTTGGTTTTTTATCTACAAAATATGAGTGAGAAAAGAAAAAGATATTGTTCTGTTCAAGATCACTTGGGCTTTGAGATACAAACAGTGCCTCTCCAATGGATGTATGCATAGCATAGAAAACTCCAGTGAGGCTTTGGAGTGGTTGTTCCTCAACATAATTAGAGGGGAAAATATCTGCAAAGAGACATAAGAAAATGGAGAATCATAAGAAAATTTGAAACAAAAAATCCAATATTAGCATGTTGTTAAAGCTGTGTTTATGTTAAACTGACAATTTGAAGGAAACCTTGGTCGTTGGCCTTGAATGTACAGGTCTCCAAGGGTATACACATGTTGCACTATGGCAACCAGTCCTTCCTTCTTAGTATGCTTGAAGCTTGTAGCCACCCCTTTGAATGATGTAGCATATTCCCGAGTTGACGCACTCGATGTGGTCTCTTAAAGCTTGGCTGCATGTAGACCCAAGCCCCAACCCTGAATCTTGTTGGAGCCCAAACTCCATTCTCATCTCTTGTCAGTGTAACACAAGCTCTTCCACCTTCTCCCTTCTCACATTACTAGAAGAGGCCATGGTGGTAAGAAAAGAGAAGAAGGGAAAAGAAAAGCTTGTTTTACAACAGAGGAGTGGAGAGGAGAGAAAGTTCAGGGTTTTCAGTGCAGCAATGGAAAGCTTAAAAGAGGGTTAGAGTTTGAGAATAGGCTTCCTGAACCTAGAGTAGACTAAAGAGGGGATAGAGTTTCTGCAGAGCAATGGAGAGGGAGGGAGCTTGAGAGAGAGAGAGAGAGGGAGATTGAGAGGGAGGGATCTTGAGAAGGAGGGAGAGCTTGAGAGGGATGGAGTTTCTTCATCAATGGAGAGCATAGAAAAGGAAGAAAGAGGGAGAGGGAGCTTGAGAAGATTGAGGGAGCTTGACAAAGTAGGGAGAGCTTGAGAGGTATGGAGTTTCTGCAGCAATGGAGAGCTTAGAAGAGGAAGAAAGAGGTTCAAAATGAGCTTTCCAAACCTAGAGGATGTTGGGGGGAAGTTTGAGAGGGAAAACACACTTTTAGGAAAAAATTAAAAATTTTCAATTTTTAGGGTTTTTAATCTGCGCGATTCTAGGTGGGGGGGGACCTCTAAGTTTGGGCCCAAGAGGTAGGGGGACAAGAGTAGTACTTAGGCCCCATTAGCAAACCAAAGCCTAGGCCCCCTAGGGTCAAAGAAGTCAAAAATGTGCACCCAGCCCTCTTCCTATTGGTCCATTCCTAATCAAAAGTTAATCCAAGAGGCCCTCTTTGGGTCCAAAAAACTCCTAATGAAATACAGTAGAGATTGCCATGTTCTAGTACTCTTCTTCTAGGCACACATCCCACTCCACACTCCCCTTATATCTTCATATTGCAATAGGCTGGGCATAAACTCAATTATCATGGGTTCATCCAACAATCCCTCTAATACAACTACATTTGCAAGGATCTTAAGTAAAGCTCTTCAATCTCTCATACACCTCAAAGAAAAGGAACCTAGATCAGATGCCCTTATGGAAGCATAGACAAGAATGTTTAAAGTGCAAGAGCTCTACAAGAAGCTCACACAGAGAAAGTGGTAGACCTTGCAACAACAGATAAGAACATGCTAGAGGTGAAAGCAACAATAGCCATTGGGATATGGAGAGCTTTGGCATCATTGAAGAGGCTCAAGAGGCTCCTCTTCAAGGAGAAGTTGCCACCTTCATTGCAAATTTAGGGTAGATTGTTACATGTGTTCAACATCTCGTAAGTGTTTGTCTCATAATATGCTATAGTATTGCAATTTTGTTTTGAAATATAACGAAAGTTACATCTCTCTATGGTGTCTTTGTGAAGAAGTAGCAATGATAGTGGCACACATGGAAGTAAGAAATTGTGTACACACATGATTTCATGTATTGTTGGCATGTGTTCAACATCTCGTAGGCGCTTTCATGTATTGTTGGCATGTGTTCAACATCTCGTAGGCATTTGTCATGTAATGCTATGGTCTTGTAAATTTGATTTGGAATATAATATAAGTTTTAGATTATAATATGGTGTCTTTTGTAAATGAGTTGCAATGATAGTGGCCCATGGTGTCTAGTGCTCAACATCTTGTAGGTGTGACATGCTGTCAAATGAGAGAAAGATTAGATAGAGACAATAAGAGTAGATAGAGAAACCACTTGCCTCAACACCAAAAAGCGAAAAATGCTCACCAAAAAAATACACCCATCACTCTGTTAAGGGGGATATTAACCTCATTTTATGGTTAACTGAGCATCTCTCTAAAATTAAAGTGTTTTTGGAATTACCATCTCACCAACAACATGTAAGGAGCTTATTTGTTTTATACAAAAAATCCAAGTATCTTTCCAGGTTCATTCATATGTTAGGTGAATTATTACAACCCTTGCAAAGTCTTAGCCTAGCTAACCCTTGCAAAGGTTTAGCCATATGGTTGAATTTCACTCGAATGAGGAGGTTGAGGAGACATATAAGGAATGTAAGAAAGTGTTGTCAACAACTACCCATTATTATGCCACTAGGGTGGGCCTAGGGTGGGCCCAAGGGTTTTTAGTAAACCCAAGTATATGTACACATATAATTGGAGTAGCAATCTTTCAAAAGGATAAAATGTCATGTATACTGAGGCTTGTTTATTTTTCTTCCAGAGTCATGTGTGACTGATAGTGAGCAGCACTATACCCAAGTTGAACAAGTATATTTAGCTCTGATTTTTGCCATTAGGAAATTCAGGTCTTATCTGCTGCCTTTTGTCATTGTAGAACCAATATTTACTATGATTCATCAACATATGTAATCAAGTGCTAAAATTGCCAAATGGTTCTTGGAATTACAGGGCTATGAATATACCTTTTGGGTAGATGATAGTACTAGAGCTTCACTTGCTGATTTGTTAACTTATAGAACATCAAGAAAAAAACTTATCAAATCTGGAAAAAAAAATCTCAAACAGATTTCATCTTGGAGACTCCCTGAACCTTTGAAAAATGCTTATACTCCATTCTTTAATGGAGCCTACAGGAGGGTGACTCAATGGTAGGTGGGGGTTTTCTTGTGTATGATCTAGGAGAGGTGAATTAGTATGCAAAAAGCAAATGGTTCCTGAAGGATGTCAGCAACAATAATAGTGCTAAATATACGATTTCAGCCTTAGAAGAACGTAAAAGACAAGGAATTGAGAGACTGATTGTCAAAGGGGATGCATTATTATTGGTTAAGCAGATGTTGGGCATTTGGTCATGTAAGTTTGACCATTTGAAACAGCTTGTCAGGAGAGTTAAAGCCTTGTTTTTTGAACAGGTTCAGTTGATACATATTCCAAGGATTGAAAATAATGAGGATGATTCTTTGGCCAAGAAATCAATGGAGCAGGGTGCTAGAAATTTTTATGTTCTATCCAAAGTTTCTCTTCAAGAGCCTAAATATCAGTGCTTGAAACATCTTCAAGATATGGTTATTTACTTACAACTTGGAGATTACCCAGTTGATTGCTCCAAAATAGAAAGATAAAGGTTGGCCAAAAATGCCCTATCATATGTTTGGTTGGAAGAAGGAATGTTATATCAAAAGGGTTCAAATCTAATTCTAAGAAGGGTTCCTAGCAATGATGAAATTCCCAAAGTTCTCAAGAGTGTGCATGAAGATACATGTGGTGGCCATTTTGTTCATGATCTCACAGTTAAGAAAATTTTGTATATTGGGTATATTTGGCCTAGTATGCATGTTGATGTGCAGCATTGGTGTAGATCATTCCATGCTTGTCAAGTTGCAGGGGATAGAAGCCTTACCTATGGGCCGAGACAGCCTATTATTGCTATGGCCCTTTTCAAAAATGGGGCATAGATGCTATAGGACCATTACCTAGGACCCATAATAGGAAAGTTTACATTTTACTTGGTGTGGATTACATGACTAGGTGGGGTGAAGCTATGTCCACTACCAGGATCACATGCAAGACTATCCACAAGTTTAGATACAATCATATTTGCTGCAAGTTTGGTGCTTCTTTGGAAATTATATCTGATAATGATCCAAGATTTGTTAGTGGGGAAAAGTTGGATGAGGCATTAAAAAATCTTAATATCTGACATAGGCATGTGAATCCTTATTACCCTCAGAGCAATGGGCTAGTTGAGAAAGTTAATGGTATTGTTTGTAAACTTATCATTAAGCTTATTAAGGGTAATCCCAAGCATCAAGATAAACCTTTGGATGGAGCACTTTGGGCCTATAGGTGTACTTACAAATTGATTATAGGGTTTACTCCATTTCAGTTAGTATATGGGCAGGATGCTTTACACCCTGTAGAATTGGATGTATCTAGTTTGTGGTACCTCAAGAAGATTAGTGTTGTACCTGGAGAAGAGATAGCTTGGTTGACTTGCAGTTAAAAAGGCAAGGATGCCATGAATCAAACAGAGGCTTTGTAGCAACAAAGGAAAGAGAAATTTGATGAACAATTCTCAAGAGATAAGGGTATTAACAAGTTGAACAATAGACATGATGTGACGTTAGAATAAAATATCCTGGAGGAATCGACCATGCTTTTTGGGCGAGGGAAGTTTTTCTGGGTTCGTAACCGAGGGATTACTCTCTTGTCAGGATATCCATGGGCGAGGCCCCGAGTGAGAGGCTCTGCCCTGCGCAAGAAGTACTTTTCTTGGCTTTGAGGAGGGTAATGTAGCCTTTCCCTTGCTACGGTCCTTGCCTCATTTGTTATATTGAAAGTTTTTGGTTTCAACAGAAGTGGGAAGGTCCATCCAAGGTTAACACTATGTTCCCTTCAAGTTATTATCACTTAGAAGACTTAGATGGTACTTTGCACAAAAGAAAGGTCAATGGTTGGACATTGATTGAAAGGGAAAGTGTTAAAATCAATGCTAACAGGATACAAAGTTGATTGAAAGGAAAAGTGTTAGAATCAATGCTGAGACAGAATTAGTGCTGTGATTGAGAGGGAAAGTGATAGGAAATAGTGATGACTGAAGAGTGTCGATTGGATCAGTGCTATTTGAACCACAGCTAATTGGAGGAAGAAAAGAAGCCAAGATGACTTGTTGAGAGCTGACTGATTGAGAAGCTAACTGGGTAAGAGACGATGGAAATAAGAGTTGATTGAACCAATGCTGACGAAAGGAGGAAGTGATAGAATCAGTGGAGGAAGTGCTTACGGAAGGAGGAAGTGATAGAATCAGTGTGACTGAATCAGTATTGTCTAAGTCAAAGCAAACAAAAAGAAGAAGTGGCAAGATGGGAGGTGATCGATTGGAGAGCAAACATTAGAAATAGGATCAGCCTTAATTAATGAAAGAATTTGAAAGGGGTCAGGAGTAGTCTGAATCAGGAAGATGTTCAGATCAAGAGTTCAGAATTTTAAAAAAAGTATGAAGAGGTTTAGGAGCTGATTGAATCAAAATGGTGTCCAAATCAAGAGTTGTCAGGAGGTGTCCAAAGCTACATTCAAGCAAATTTCATTGAGCTAAAGAGAGGCAAGCCAAGACCTTTAGTTTGTGTGTTTGTTTTTTTTAGCGTTTGGGGGTGGTGCCTTGTATACCTGATCTCATCTTGCCTTCCTACAGTGCTAGCTAGTTGTAGCTAGTGTGGGAGTTGAAAAAAGCTCTCAACATGCAACCTGAGAGAATATGGCGATGAGAAAAAAAGAGAGCTACTTTGCTGCACACGCAAGATGAGAGAGAGAGAGAGAGAGAGAGAGAGAGAGAGAGAGAGAGAGAGAGAGAGATGCGATGGACCTCCCAGCTGTCCTCTCCCCATCTACCTTCTCCTCCTCCCACACACACACAGTCTCCACACACAGTCAACTCAGCTCGATGCAAAATCGATAAGGTGATCTTCCTCTACCACAAAAAAAATATCTTAATAAGGTTAATTAACCTTTGCAGGCCCAGTCCCCATTCACATGGCGAAGATGAGAACCAAGGCTCTGATACCAATGTCACGTGGTAGCGGCATTGTGTTGACGACGACAGAGGAGGATCACCACCCAGTCACATAGGGGGAATGGGGATAAGGTTCCCCATTGTCGGGTATATATGGTGCCCTGCTGCCTGCCCACACATACCCAACTACTCGTGGAACTACACCCGAGAACCCTCTCCCTTGAGCCCTAGCTTGCTCACCGCCATGCTCCGGTGGGTGGTCTCAAAGTCTAGTCGAGCTCCCGTAGCTGCTATATGGGTTACATAACATTAAGGGCTAGAATTAGAGCTTAAGGAATGGGGAATCCAGCCCTATATCCACTTTTTCTTTATTCCAAAACCTCTTCTACTAAATTAGGGTTTTGTCTTCTGCTGTAAAAACTGTCAAGATTGCTAAAATCCTAAAACCATGCATCCAAAGCATCTACCACATGTGTTCTCGAAAGTTTTCTAAGCTCCATTACTTTACTGGCATTGACAAGGCCAATAAAGCCAGTAGGTAACATGTAAGGCATTGTCGTACATAATTTAAAATATCCCTTTTAAATCTAGGCCAAAAGTAGGTCCTCTTTATCGCCACCAGGATATATCCAGGATTTCCACCAATAAAGCTATTGTGAGCTTTGATTAGAATCCTTCTTTTAAAATTATGAACACTCACTCACTTGTTAAGCTGTAAGAAATCGTCTTCAATCTTATATTCTTGAACTTTTCTTAACTCTTGAGTCTTACTTCCTACTTTAGCAAAGCTATAATTGGGGCAAACTCATTTGTCTCAATATCCTCTTTTATATCAGCAAGCAAAGGGTTAGAGAACATAGTTATTTCCAACAAGGAAATCTTTTGACTAAGATTGTCAACTACATTGTCCTTCCTACATCTGTACTTTATCTCAAAATCAAAATCTTACAAGGTTTGCATCTATTTTCTTTTATGCATGTCCTTCTAGGTAAAAACTCATTTTAGACTTTTATGGTTAGTCACCAGAGTGTATCTGACCAAGCATATAGTGCCTCCATAATTTTAATGCATGGGTAATAGCTAGAAGTTCCAAGTCATGAATTACATAATTTCTTTGATGAGGCTTCAACTTACAAGAGTCATAAGCCACAAGTTGATAGCCATCTTGAATAATAATTCCCCCAATTGTAAATCTACTTGCATCTACAATAACCTCAAAGGGTTTGCCAGACTCTGGCAATTTTAGTATACTTTAAAATCCACTTCATGTGATGACAGTTGATACATAACCATGGCATGCGATGATCCTACTTCTTCCACCCTTGTATCTTCTTGCTCTTTCCTTGTCCCTCCTTCTTGTGTTGAATTTCCACCTATCCATGACTTCTAAATTTCATCATCACGTACCTTCATACCTTTGTCCCCACCTTTGTCCCCATCCTTCTTAGTCTTCTTTGGTATCTTCTTTGATTTCTTGCCCTTGACTACAGTCTCAAAATTTTTGAGAAGTTGATCAATGTTGTATGTATCTAATGTACACCACCCTCTACTTGTCATGCTATCTCCCTTGGAGGAGTTTATCCTCGCATCTTCATAGCACGACGGGTGTAACTAGTATATTGTTCCTCTTGGTGCATACACATTTATGTAATGTATATCCGATTTTCCTACAACATCACCTTCTTCTAGTTGACTGACTTGCCCCACATCACTATACTCACCATGTTAATACACAAATAAGTGAATACGGTGTAGTTTTTGGAGAGCACTGTTGTAATTGTCAAGGTACCACCCTTTAGGACCAATGCAAAGTTGAGCTTGTTAAGATCACTTTGACACATTGGAGTCCATTTAACAGGTACATCCTTCTTAAGAAGTGTTATCAGGGGAGAGGCAATCTTGGTGTATCTTTGAATAAATATGTGTTACTTGTCAATCCAAGAAATCCTCAAACTTCTTTCATAAACTTAGGCTATGACCAATCAATGATGATAGCTTTCACTTTGGTTGGACCAACTTAGATTCCATCTTTTGAAACAATGAATCCTAGATATTCAATACAATTAGTGAAGAAGATGAATTTTCTCTTCTTGGGGCAAAGAGTATATGCCTTCTTCGGATTTCTAGAACATGCTTCTCATGTTCGGTTGCATTCTTTGAATAAACCAAAATGTCATCAAAGAACACAAGAACAAAATCATCTAAATGCTCTCTAAAGATTTCTTGCATTAATTGATTAAAAGTCGTAAGAGCATTAGAAAGATCAAAGGCCATTACTATGAATTCCTTATGTCCATAGCTTGTATTGAAGGTGGTCTTAAATCTAATCTGATAGTACCCAAATCTTAGATCAATCTTTGTGAATATCTAAGCACCATAAAGTTAGTCTAAAAGCTTGTCTATCCTTGGGATCGGATATTTCTTTTTATTGTTAAATGATTCAATCCCTGATAATCGATGCATAACCTTAAGGTACTATCTCACTTTTTTTGGAAAAAGCACAGGAGCACCTCAAGAAGATATACTGGGCTGGATGAACTTATGTTCCAAGAGTTGCCTCAATTGCTCTTTAAGCTCAATGGCTCCAAGAACATACATCTTATAATCCCTCTTTGTAGTAGGCTACGCTCCTAGGTTTAGCTCAATTTTGTGATCCACTTTATGAACTGGGGGCATCTTTGTCAAATCCTCTGGACATATATCAGTATATTTTCTCAACCACTCAGGCTCTTTAGAATTTGACTCCTTGCCAAAACTAGATAAAGATTGACAATGTAGATTGCTTGCTTCTTTCTCAAGCCCTTAAGCATTTTCGATGCCTTCACAAGTTGTAAGGTGGGAGTTCCTGTCACTTTGTTCCCTTGCACCTTGTTCTGATGAATGTCCCTTAAGGTAATGGTCCCTTAAGGTAATGGTCCCTTTTTGTGGCAACGAATATCGGCCTAATTTTCGATGAGCCAATCCATTCCTAGAATACCATAATATTGTTAGTATACACTCAATACCCGCCTCTCAGCATGTATCTCTCACTTTGATGTATAATGCACCATTATGAGGAGTAGCCATGGTGCATATGTCTTTAGTGGGAACCCTGACTTAGATGCCGATGGGGTCATTATTGTGACCATTGATGATGGTTAGAGGTACGAGCGTTAGCTGTGGTTCGGGGCATCGCCCCAGCTATAACAGCCCCCTAGCAGGGGTTCGAGGGCGGGAGCCCCCAAGGCGACGGTATGAGGAATATTACCTAGAATATTCTCTCTGATACAAGGTCCTTCATTAGTGGGCAGTGGTTGGTGGGCCACATTCTTAATATGCGGGCGGTGATCGTGTCTATGCAGTGTAACCTCCCTCGTTGTATACGCGTCTACCACACCGCCTACAATACTATATATGGACATGGTTGCAACGAGCTAAGGCATCCAATGCTTGTGAGTATCAACCCCCTTCTACACCTTGTACATACTCCATCCTCCAGAGTTTGTCTAGATCGCCATCTAAGCTTTACTTGAGAGCACATGGGTGGACAACACCATCACTTGTACCTCTTTGGTATAATCAAAATTTTAAATTCTCTCCATTGTCTATCTATTGCATTGTCTATTGTGCTTTGTCTTGCTATCTCTTTCTACTATGCCATATTCTTATATACATATAACTTTACTTCTTGCCAAAACCAAATAAAGCATAACAACATACATTGTCTGCTTCTTTCTTGAGCCCTTAAGCATTTTGGATGCCATCACAAGTTGTAAGGTGGGAGTTCTTGTCACTATGTTCCCTTGCACCTTGTTCCGATGAATGTCCATAAAGGTAATGCTATTGCCCTAATTTTGGGTGAGCTAATCCATTCCTAGAATACCATCATATAATCCAAGAGGTAACACCTTAAATCTGTATTTGGTTGCATATTTACATCTAGAGAGATGTCTATCTCATGGGAGGTGAGAAGCATCTTCCCACTAGCAAATTCAACTTGCATTGGTTTACCACTTCTCTCTGATCTAGATTCAACTTTCATAAAAAGCGTGGAGATATGAACAAATGAGTACAAGCAAAATCAATTCAAAGCTTAAATTATTTACCTTGGTAGTCTGCTGGTGCTACTTAGATAATGGAGAATTGTTGATTCCGATCTTGATGCTCAATAACTACATGAATTCTCCCTGCTTCTTCATTTTCCAAGTCTGCAATAGTAACATCTTTGGAAATACCAATATATGAGTTTGCAATAGTAACAGCTTTGGAGCGAGGGTCCTTGATTATTTCACACTAAAGTTGTTGGTGGTCTCTATGGAAGTGGGGTCCTATTATGGTACTTTGAGTAGGATGTGCTGAGAGTGGTGTATTAGGAAACTCACTCATGATATGTCTAGGGTTTTGGCATTGAAAATATCTTATTTCTCTCCAAAGTTGCTATAACAAACCATCGGTTACTCAAGACTCATCTCTGTGGACCCGTACTCTAGGCACCCTAGTTAAATCCTCTGCTTTTTTTGCTTTGCTTAGACTTGGGCATCTCTTGATTTCCAAATAGAGAGGAAGTTCTCTTTGAGGCAAGAGGAGAAAATTTCTTAACCAAGAGAAAGCTTTAGCAAAGTCCTCCACATTCTCACTCCTTCTGTAATAGAATCTGCCTTGGAATTGTTAACAAGAGTATCCAAGGGAGGGTGAAGCTTTCTGATAAACCTTTTTAAAAGAGAAGCTTCATCCATTGTTGGCAACACAAAACGAATGAGTTCCATGTATGTCTAATGGTACACTTTCATTAGGCAAAACTTAGACTCAAAAGGGCCCTCTAAGAAGAGCCATGACATCACTTTGCTTGAAAAAAGTGGGAACCTTACGTATCATACATTAAGACCCCCACACATGTGACATATCATTATAAAAACCTTGAAAATTAGATTCTAAATCTACCACCTTTGACAAATTTGGAGTTGATATGTTCAAGTTATGTCTTCCCCACTAAAAGGGAAATTCTCCTCTGATATATTTGGAGTTAAAAAGCTCAAGTTATATCTTCTCCACTAAAAGGGAAAGTCTCCTCCAATAAATTTGGAGCTGATATGCTCATTATATGTCTTCCCTGCTAAAAGGGAGACTATAATGATTGTAACATCCATGTATCAAGTCCCTTTTAGTGGGGAAGACATAACTTGAGCATATCAACTCCAAATTTATTGGAGGTGGTAGATTTAAAATGTACTTTTTAAGGGCTTTTCAATAGTATGTCACGTGGTGGGGGTTTTAATGTAAAATACATAAAGTTCAATAGTATGTCACATGTGGTGGGGGTTTTGATGTAAAATACATAAAGTTCACCATGGGCCCCTTTTTTCTAGCAAAGTGATGACATGGCTCTTAATAGAGGGCACTTGAGTCCAAATTTCACCTAATGAATCATCTCTCCTTCTTGGCCAAGTTCCATGAACTCATTCACCTTATCCTCTTTGTAACCTAGAGGATAGAATCTTTGATAGAAAAAGGTCTTCATATCATCCCATCTAAGCTAGCCTTGATTAAGATTATTTGCTTCCTTGCGATTCTTCCAACTAGATCAGGTTGTCCAAGTAATCTTCAAACATGCTAAGGCCATCTTGCTCCATTCATTATAACCTGTTATGTAGAAATATTCATCCATGAACCAATTTCATACAATTTCAAGAAGATTGTTCCCTTTACCAAAACGAAATGGAGGAGGTTGTAATTTATGCAAGGCTTTGCATATTATGTGTAGATTTCCCTGATCAACTGATGGTTACCGTGAAGAAAAATATTTTTTTCTTAGAATTCGTACAACCATTTTAAAGCTATTAAAATTTTTACAGCTTAATAATGGAAATAACATCTTTATTTCATTCAAATAGCTTTACTGCATCACTGGGAGATTTCTCAACTTCTAAACTAAACTTTGTTTCAATTTGATCCTAAATATACCCCCACATGAAAATAGATGCACATACACTTAAAGCGAAAACGGAGCTCACACACTCACTCCATGGCAAACATTTCTTTTCAACACTTGTGCTGCTAAGTTTTCTTTGAACATTTGCTATTTTAATCTCTTGAAATTGCAATTCCTAATATGATTTCCATGTAGATGTTATTTTTCTTATTCACAATGTAAGATTCCTCCCCAGTCTCTCAAAATGTCCAGCATCTTCCCCTGTAATCAATCCCCTCTTCAGAAATATAAAAGATCTTATTTCTAACTGTTTTAACCTAGAGAGAGAAAATATTCTAGAGAGAGAATATTCAAATTTTTAATATTTTTGGATAAAAAATTATCTCATCTTATTAAAATAAGTTCCCTTGAAACAGAAATTCAAAAAGAACTTCCAATGTACAATTGGAATTAAATGGAAATGGGTATAAAGGACCTTAGCCTAAGGGTCTAGATTTTCAGAAATTTTTGGATTATGGTCCAATTAAGGTTCCTTTGGGCCAATAAGATCAATCCATGTGTGGGGAGGAGATAAATCGATACCCAAAAATGAGTAAATGCTCACATAAGATGAAGAGTTGACTATGTACAAGGTTTATTAGTAAGAAACTATGAGCAATATTAAAAATATGAGATATTTTGCGTATAAGGATTCCATTTTGACACCTATGTAAGGAAAGGAGTTCCTTCAATGCTCACATAAGATGAAGAGTTGAAAATGTACAAGGTTTATTAGTAAGAAACTATGAGTAATATCAAAATATGAGATATTTTGGGTATAATGATTCCATTTTTGACACATCTGTAAGGAAAAGGAGGGCCTTCAATGGGGCGCCTAATTCACATTCTTGAATGAGTTTTAAACTCAAAAATAATGTGATATTTTTATCTCTCCTCTCTCTTGAACCAAACCAAATCAAAATGGAACCAAACCGAATCAAAAAGTAACCAAACTAGGTCCAAATCTAGTCCAAATTCAACCAAACTGAATTTGGAAAATTCTAGAATTCAGTTAGCTTTTGTTAGAGCTTCCGTCTCCTATAAATAGAACATGAGTCCTTTGAAAAAAATAGAAGAATTTTACTATACTAGAGTTATGCTGAAATAATGCTAATTTCTACTATTCTCTAAAATTCTCTCCAAATTGAAGAAATTGGAGCTTCCCTCGTTCTTCAATCCCCATTGGTGGCTCCATCAACATACTTAACCAATTGATTGGTTGGGGGCCTCTACCGTGAACAAAAAATCAAGCAATTTGTAAGGTAAATGGTGAATTTTGATCTTTTCTATAATTTCTCAATGCTTCTCTCTTCTCAACCCCTCTCAAGCTTGAGAAGTTTAATTGGAATGGTCTTTGAATGCTATTGAAGTTAATTGATGAATGGTAGTGAAGAGTTACATAATTTGATGAATGCTATTGAAGTTAATTGATTAATGATAGTAATTACATAAATTTCCATTTATGCTTAATTCTAATGGTTTTTTTGTAATTTCTCTCTCTCACTCAAGAAATGGTCATACTCATGACCCATTCTCAATCCAAATGAAGCTTTTCATAAAGCTTTTCCTTAATCGAAGATTAATCTATGCTTGAGGCCAAATTAATGGCTTTTTTCTATGCTTTTAGTTTATGTATTTCATGAATATTGATGATTCAATCCATTATTAGGTTAATGATCCAATTAGGGATCATTCTAATCATTCCCTTAATGATAAACTTTATCCTTCAAAATAAATTGAGATTTATCAATCATAGTAGCGGAGCTATGGCAAAAATTTTAAAAAAAATTACACATAAAATAATTTCATTCAAAGCATGAAAAGAGAACTTCCTACTATATTCTAGAAATTATCATCTAGATTATTTGAAAGAATTTTATTGTAATCATGGAGAAATTGATTTTTATGTTATGCAAAATTGATGATTATTTTATTATAAAAGTGTTACTTTTATCATATTTGGATTTCATGCATAGAGGTATGCATAAAAGATTATTATTTTAATATAAAAGTGTTTCTTTTATCATATTTGGATTTCATGCATAGAGGTATGCATAAAAGATTATTATTTTAATATAAACGTGTTCTTTTATCATATTTAGATTTCATGCATAGAGGTATGCATAAAAGATTATTATTTTAATATAAAAGTATTTCTTTTATCATAATTGGATTTCATGCATAGAGGTATGCATAAAAGTTGATTATTTTATTATAAAAGTGTTACTTTTATCATATTTGAATTTCATGCATAGAGGTATGCATAAAAGTTGATTATTTTATTATAAAAGTGTGACTTTTATCATAATTGAATTTCATGCATAGAGGTATGCATAAAAGTTGATTATTTTAATATAAAAGTGTTACTTTTATCATATTTGAATTTCATGCATAGAGGTATGCATAAAAGTTAATTTTTTAATGCATAGAGGTATGCATAAAAGTTGATTATTTTATTATAAAAGTGTGACTTTTATCATATTTAAATTTCATGCATAGAGGTATGCATAAAAGTTGATTATTTTATTATAAAAGTGTGACTTTTATCATAATTGAATTTCATGCATAGAGGTATGCATAAAAGTTGATTATTTTATTATAAAAGTGTGACTTTTATCATATTTGAATTTCATGCATAGAGGTATGCATAAAAGTTGATTATTTTATTGTAAAAGTGTTACTTTTATCATATTGGATTTCATGCATAGAGGTATGCATAAAAGATATTCTTTTTATACTAAAAGTGTGATTTTTCATCATAAATGGATTTTATGCATAACTTAGATGCATAAGAGAAATTCTTTTATCTAAAAAGTGTAATTCCTACCAAATTGAATTTATGCATAAGAAGATGCATAAAAATTTAATTTTTAATTCAAAGTGTCATTCTCATCTAAATTGAATTTATGCATAGGAAGATGCATAAAAGAATAGAATTTCAATTCAAAAGTGTTATTCTCATCCAAATTGAATTTATGCATAGGAAGATGCATAAAAGATGGATTTTTAATTCAAAAGTGTCAATTCTCATCTAAACTGAGTTTATGCATAGGAAGTTGCATAAAAGATTGAATTTTAATTCAAAAGTGTCATTTTCATTTAAAATGAATTTATGCATAGGAAGATGCATAAAAGATTGATTTTTAATTCGAAAGTGTTAGTTTCCTTAAATGGAATTTATGCATAAATAAATGTGTAGAGAAATCTTATATCAGATATAAGAATTCTCTTGTATTCTATAAAAAGATATGAAATGTGATAAGATGTGATAAGAGGTGTATGAGATGTGATAATATGTGATAAGATGCGTATGGGAAGTGATAGGATGTGATAAGAGGTGTATGAGATGTGATAAGATGTGATAAGATGCGTATGGGAAGTGATAGGATGTGATAAGAGGTGTATGAGATGTGATAAGATGTGATAAGATGTATATGGGATGTGTTAGGGCGAGAATGGATGTATGAATGTAGATATGGATGTGAATGTGAATATGGATGTGTATGTATGGATGTGTGGATGTGGATGTGGATGTATGAATGTGAATGATGTGGAAATGGAAGTGTGGATGTATGAATGTGAATGTGGATGTGTGGATGTGGAAGTGGAAGTATGGATGTATGAATGTGGATGTGGATGTATGCATGTAGATGCGTATGTATGAATGTGAAAATGGATGTATGAATGTGAATGATGTGGAAATGGAAGTGTGGATGTATGAATGTGGATGTGGATGTATGCATGTAGATGTGTATGTATGAATATGAATGAAGATGTGGATGTGGATGTATGCATGTAGATGTGTATGTATGAATGTGAAAATGGATGTATGAATGTGAATGATGTGGAAATGGAAGTGTATGAATATGAATGGATGTATGGATGTAGATACGGATGTGGATGTATGTATGTGAATGTGGATGTATGAATGAGGATGTGAAAATGGATGTATGCATGTGAATGTGGATGTATGAATGTGAATCTAGATGTGTGGATGTGGAAATGGAAGTATGGATGTATGAATGTGGATGTGGATGTATGCATGTAGATGCGTATGTATGAATGTGAAATCGGATGTATGATGTGGACGTACGAACATGGATATGTATGTAGAATAATGAATGTGAATGTGTATGTGAAATAATGGGTAGTCTATATGAGTGAATGGATGAGAATGAGTACACATTGAATGGAATGTGGAATAAGTAATGTGGTCCGAGAGTGGATAATGTGGAAAGACAAGAGTTCATTATAGAACTGTATTTTGTGACTGTTTGTAAATGACTGTTTTATGTCAAGAATGCTGGGGAAGCATTTTGACCGTCTTGAGGATTAAGGTCATGAAGACCGAACTGATAAAGTTGCAACTGCTGACGGAGAGTCAAATGAGGACGTCTCGCGTAGCAAGGTCGATCGAGGTCTTGACCAGCCTCGGTTCGATTTAAATGGTGAGCTTCCGGTACGGTGGATGAGGGACGAAGGAAGAGGCCTATGAGTGAAGTGCTAGGTCACCTGCGAAGGATCCTAGAGGGTGCTGACCATACGGTGCTTGGGCTCTGGGTCGCCGAAGATACCCACACGTGCGTCGTGGAAGATATTGGAACAAGGAATAAGAGTTGTTTTTTGAAACCGGGCATGGATCTGGTTGATTGACCTTGCTGGTCCTCAACGGATGAGTCCATGGCTCTTTTATATGGATCTGTGGGTTGATCTTGCTGATCTTCCACGGAGATTCCATTCTGTTATATGAATATATTGCCGGTTACTACTATGAGCTAGGAACTATGGAAAAGGCCCCTGAGTGAACAGGTGGTGAGCGTTCTGGTTGCCAATGATGCCATAAGTATACCGATGAATGAATGAATGGAAATAAGGATTCAACCAGAGACTATGAGGATTGTCATCAGTGACATAATGGTTTCATTAAAGGATTGTTTTAAAGTTAGCTGATGCTAAGAAAAAGGCAATTTCATATTGGGGGTGTGTAAGTGGTGTGAGTAGTTTTATGTTTGCATGAACTTCCGGCTAGGGGGCATTGGAACTCTTTTCCTTGGTACCCGGGACAAAACCTAACCAAATTCTTAATTGGATCCCATCACTACAGTGGTTGGGCGGTTGGCTAACCCATGGGGCTTGGATGGGGTTAGGCTGGACTGATGGATCGGTAAATCGAGACTCAATTTTTGTTATTACGATAGATAAAGTAAATCTCGGATAGTAATTATTCTATGGATACAAATCAACGGCTGTACCTCTCTTGATGGGAAAAAAAGCGTTGATCCCAATGATCCAAGTGCAAGTTTCTTCCTTGATCTGACCGAGTATCTTTATAGTTGCGGTCGGATCAGCTTGATCAGTAATGGTCTTGACTACGTTAGAGTAAAAAGTTATCCTGGTGGAATCGCCCGTGCTTTCCGGATAAGGGAAGTTTTTCCAGGGTTTGGTTTTGGAAAAACCGACGGATTAGTCTCTTGTCCGGATATCCGTGGGAGAGGCCCCGAGTGTGGGACCCTGCCCGCACAAGAAGTGCTACTTCCGCTGCTAGTACCCCGAATCCATTGCGCAGTGGGGACAGGGATCTCACACACAAATATTTGATTCTGACATATAGGTTCTCTAGCATTTTTTATACATACTAAATAGCTTTTTGCTTCTCAAATATTTGGTTCTCTATCATTTTTTATACATACTAAATAACATTTTATTTGTCAAATATACTCTTGGAGTATTAACCCTTTTTGCTAAGACTTATGCACATAACTGTTGTATTCCAATAAAACTACTTTCTTATCATTCACGATAAATGTCTCAAACAATAGGGTTATGTAACTGCTACACTCTTTAATGGTCCAAGTACGAACACCATATTAGATAAAGTGGGAAAAATCCCATTCCCAAGTTGGTCATGTTTTTCATTTTTGTGTGAAAAACTATTAAAAGACTATGCAAACTTGTTAGGAAATATATGATATATACTATGAAATTAGGAGCCCCCCATGTGCCACATTGTTATTTTAATAGTCCAAGAACAAGATAAAAGAATGGTCCTAGGGCCATTCTAAGGCTGTAGAGTAAAGAGAAACTCCTATAATTTGGTGCTTTGAAAATAAAAGTAGAACAAACCCTATATGCAACACATTGAAGTTATAGATGGGAGTTTGTGGGCAATCAACCATTCTAGTGCTAATGTGCACCTTCAAATAATAAGTAAAGTTTTAGTTAGTTCGAATTATAGAATAAGTTTTACTCTAGACACTACTACATGGGTCCCTTAAACTATGTGCCTTATTTGGCATTAGAAGAGGTAAATTTGAGTGCATGCTTGCTCAAGACTCTCTTAAATTTAAGAACAAAAACGTGTATTAATAGAGGAATGGCCCTAGGACCATTTTGTACCTCTGATTGTTTATAATGGGAGTGGTACAAGATGAGAGAAATATGAAAATATAAAATAATGTGAAAGGAGACACCAACAAACGATACGCATGCATGATGGCTACTGATCTTTACACTTAAATTGGTATAAACTAGAATGATTCAAATAACAATAGGCCATGCATGATAGTTACTCATCTCGACAGTTGAATTGGTATAAACTAAAATGATTCAAATAACTTGCATTTGTAATCAAATTTGAGACTTCTACATGAATAATAAAGAAAAGATGAAGACCAATAAACAAGACACATAAGACTTGAGGCTCTAGCAAATAACATTAATTTTTTATTTCTGGTGCGAAATGTACATTGTCTCATAGGAGAGTACACAGTCGAATTACATTTCTATTATACAAGTGAAGGGATACCCATTGAGATTTTGTATGTTAAGATGGGTCTTTTGGCTTGAAATATTTACAAGATTTGTGATAACATACATGAATGAACATTGCTTTTGTGTCCAAAGCACCTTTCCTTTAATGATGTCGCCTCCATAAATATTCCTCAAGTACAATCTTTGTTTCAAGATTAATCTTAGTCTGAAAGACATTGTTCTATGTGTAGCGTCTCTTATTATGAGCATATAACCATTAACACAACCAATGGATAGTTGTGGTTTTTAAGAAGCCTTGAAGTTCCTTCGGTGTCTGATTCCACGGCTTTGGAAATACAAGATAGGAACCTGGCATGTTCCACATAATTTGATACAGTGTGTCATCAAAAATCAAAGTGTTGTCTCCATCCAAGTCTTGAAAATATGTCAAGATGCTGGTAGGTTCTTGTGGTAAGCATGTTCATAGCCAAAGAACATAGGGCTTTTAAAGAACATCCCAGTGTCTTGGCACATCTCTTGGCTCAGCACATACTTAAATTTCATATGATGTTTTGGAAGACATAAATTGAGAATGCGAAGAATATCATCTAATTTGCATCTACTCCAAATCCAAAACTTGAACCATTTAAAGGAAAAGTCTAAGAAATTTTATGCATCCAAATGCACAGCATGGTACAATTCATTGCTTTCTTGAACTATTCGCATATGCTTAGCCCAATATGGCATCTCATCAACATGGTCTAGCTTAAATGATTCAAGAAGTATTCTAATCATATCAAGAATGAGAATCCTTCTTTGATCTTTAAGTGAAGGCACACATGCGAACATTGGTTGTCGTGGTACCAAAGATAATGAAACATGCCAACATAGCATTAACGGATTTGACAGCTCGCAAACATTTTGATTTGCCAAGATTGCTTCTATGCTATCATCTGAAATAGGAACACACATAATTAGCCAAATTCCTTCATTCATTACAAGACAAGGAAAGAATAAAAACCCTTTATGTCTAGGCTCAAACAAGGGCTTACTAGTGGTATAGTGATCTTGGGGCCATTTCAAAGAGAAATAGTACAAAAGTGTGTATAGTAGGATGGCCCTAGGATCATTTTGTACCCCTTCTTACACAATAATATATTACCACAATATAATAGTCCTAGTAAGGCATGCTAACCTAGACCTTGAGAAAACTTACAGAGACAAAGGACTTGAGGACTTGTGGTCACGCAAAAATGACCCTAGGGCCATTCTTGCACTTGTTCTACATGAAAAGAATGGCCCTTGGGCCATTCTTGGATGCCCCAAGGCCACTATTGAATGCTCTTTGAAGCCTTTAAGGCTAAACAAGGACATTATTTGCCATGAAAAAGAAAGGCCCCATGGCCATTCTTACACCTGTTGTGCATGAAAAGAATGGCCCTAAGGCCATTGTTTGATGCTAAGGAGAATGCAAGAAAGTTGGATGATCCACGAATGGCCCTAGGGCCATTCTTCGGTCAATGCCTAGAAGGATGCATGAAAGTTGGGTGATCCACAAAGCCAATGCTAGAATGGCCCAAGGTCCATTCTTGGATGCCCCATGGCCATCTCCAACATGACCTTGAGGACTTGGGGTCATGCAAGAATGGCCTAGGCCATTCTTGCTCTTGTTGTGCATGAAGATGCCTCATGGCCACTCATGCATGCTCTTTGAGACCTTCAAGGGAAAATAGTGACCTTATTTACCATAAAAGAATGGCCCTAGGTACATGTTATAGAATGGTCCTAGGGCCATTCAAAACTCCTTGTGCAAAGCTATTAGTACAAGTGCTAATCAAACCTTCAGCGAGGGGCTTTAAATTATAGAAGGACAAAAGAGAAGATACTAAATAATAGATTGTAGAATGGTTTTTAGGTACATTATAAGAAACAAGTGGTATATAAACTTTATGTTATGAACACACTTATGAACAAGCCTCAAGAGGGTGCACTCCGACAAAGAAGTAGGGTGCACACTGGCGAAAAAATTGTTTGACAAAATATGAGAAAAATTGTAATAAAGGAGCCTCCTTAGAATAGGATGCACTCCCACTATAGGCTAACACTAGAAAAAATACAACAAAGTTCAAGACCCTAAAGATTGAAATAATCCATCAAAACAAATAAAGGAAATAAACATGTACATTAAGAGAATAGAGATATCTCCACAAAACTTGAATAGATTCATTAAGAGAATAAACATGTACATCATTGTGAATATTTCTAAACTTCCAAGTTATATCTTGATTTAAAGTTCTTGATCCATTGCATTACATGAATAGATATTTTGGAAATTCTACAACCTAGAAAAACTTGCACACAAAAGGTCATGATGAAAGTTAGAATGTACATAGTTTCTGAATATATCTATAATATAGTGAGAAATTCTAGATAGGATAATACCTTTTCTCTACTTACTAATATTTAGAATACCATGATCGTTTAGTAATTTATTGATAAATGCCTTTTCCGTGACTGAGACCTCAAGTTACTCCCTCCTTTGCAACCCAATATAGTGAGAAATTCTAGATAGGATAATACCTTTTCTCTACTTACTAATATTTAGAATACCATGATCGTTTAGTAATTTATTGAAATGCCTTCGCCGCAACTGAGACCTCAAGTTACTCCCTCCTTTGCAACCCAATCTTTAAGCTAGAGAAATAAATTTTGATGGCTTCATGCTTGAAATTTAAGGACCTTCTTTGATTAGAATATCCTTTATCTCATCTCCCATGATGTGAGATGAGCTACCACTAAGGCCTTGCATGCTTCTTGTACTACCAATCGATTCACCTTTATCGCCTCTCTTTCCACCTGTGTCCTTCACTTTAGAAGAGTCCTATAATTGACTTGCAAGAGGAAGTTTACCAATGTTGAACCTTGTTTGTGACAAAATCACATCATACTCTTGCCTTTTGTCAATAACATCACCAACAAGGTTATATAAATCATGGCCATTTGATACTGGGAGCTAACCATATCGATTATTTTTAATGACAATGCGTATATCTTCTGCATCATCAAAAAGCATTAAGTATGGTAGTAGCTCTCCCATGAGAACATTATCTTTCTTATCTAAATCAAACTTGTTTAGAAAGATGCAGTTATTAGAGAGGGAGCAACACAAGCTTTATATGGAGAGTCATCAATAAGAATTGTCCTCCCTAGATCACATTGAAAGGCTTTTGACATTCTTGCAAGTGGTTTAAGCATTGCCTCAACACCTGGGTTATCTAGCCTGAACACTTTTCTCTTCTCAAAACTATAACGTGCATTCTGACTCCAATTAGCAAAGAAAGGAAGTATTCTCCCAGCTTTCTCTTGCAAAGCTCTCACCATCTGGAGAACATTCTCCTGTGTTGCAATTGACCAAATACCAACATTAAATTTTTCTAAAACATTCTGCAAAAATGATATACACCCTGGACGAAGTATAAGGTATCTATTTGGAGCATACATAATGGATTAGTATATAGAACATGGCTAGAAGCAACGCTTCAAGAGTAATCCATTTAAATCCAATACGACAGTCAGCGAGGCTCTCTTAGATGTGTTTTGTATTGAACAAATCTCCTTCTCAAGTGGAATTGACTCCTCCACAACTTCAATGGCAATTTCATTCGTGCTAGTAACCGCGATGCTTGATGTTATAGTTATTTCATATGGATCATAATAGGCTCCTGCACAAAATAACTCTAATGATAACATTTTTAAGCATGATATGGCCTAGACAATGGTGTACCCATATGCATAGTAAACAAATATGTTCTTTTTTAAGCAAATATTTTCTCAAGGAAATACATATCTACTTAAAAGTAATAAAGCTCCTAGATAGAACTTTTGATATATTTGCTACCGTATAGCAGAATGGCTTCAATTCTATTGCATTAGAACTTTGCAATGACTTAGTAGCATCCAGTTCATCATTGAAATCTCAACAAACCAAAAGGATACACAAAACTTAACTACAAGTAAACAGTTCTCAAACAAAAATTATTCTCATGCACAAGAGCTATTCTATGATGCCCCAAGGCCATTCCAACACGACCTCTAGGGCCATTCTTCTAATTCACAAATAGGAATAGGAATGGCACTAGGGAGATTCTTGCATGCTCTAATGCAAGCCCATGTTAAAGTGACCTTGGGCATCTAAGAATGGCCCTAGTAGATTCTTGCATCTCTAATGCAAGCCCCATGTTGGAGTGACCTTGGGCATCTAAGAATGGCCCTAGGTTCTTTCTTCTCATGCACAACAATTGCAATGATGGTCCTAGGGCCATCCTTACATGCCCTAATGACTTGAAGGTCATGTTGGAATGGCCCTGGCGCATTTAATAATAGTCATGGAGTCATTCTCACATGAAAAAGAGGAGAAAGAATGGCCCTAGGTCATTCTTGCTTCACTCCAAGGCCATGCGGGAGTTGTACAAGGCATCGAACCTTAACCATTCTTAGTTAGCCTCAAGGCTATGTTAGAGTGGCTTGGGGCATTCAAGAATGGCCTAGGGACATTATTTCCATGGATGACAATTACACAAATGGACTATGTATAACAATCATGACGTTTACACTAAAACTATGAAAGAGATTAACTTGGAAAAAAAATTAAACGTGACAATGTAAAAGATTAATATTTCCGTCATCAATCATCAAGAATGTACATAAAATCAAAGAAAGCTATAATTAGCTAACAACTCTTCACCATCATGAATATTGCATAAGGTTTCCACACATATGTAGCCATACTCTATTGAATTGACATTCTTATCAAGGGGGCAATTCTGGGTGAAGAGTAAAACATACATTTGGTGTCATGTTTGTGCCTTGACGACTGTTTATGTATCTTGCTACATTTCCATACTCTACATCACCAACGATGTACACCCTATCCTCTGGACTATCTACCTTGGGATCCTCTTCAAATGAGTACTTCAAAGCTCTTGGATTCAACTTGCACAACTCCTTCCAATCATGTGGAGATAGTACTTGTCTCCACCATAATGAAGAATAGTCACACCTCTTGGAAGAGAAGAGGATTAAAAAAGTCCAAGACTTGCTTCTCGTATGGTTGAAGAATGGACCATAAAGGTTACATTATTAATTTCAAACATTGCATCAATTGGAATAGGAAAAATGGATGTTCCAAGAGGATCACGCTCTCTCACATATCGCGCACAACACATGGTATAGAGAGGTATGCTTGATTTTCTGGGTCTGTACCAAGCATAAGCAGTATAAGTGAAATTAGATACCCATGCTATAACTATTCTATACTAGCTTGTGCATTGTACATGGTTGTATGTAGATACAAGTTTACTTTGCACCATTAGTAGACACAAAAGAGAGACTAGATAGGCACCTGTTATACATTCTAATATCCAACAAGGTACAAGGGGAGTAGATGCCAATCTTCATCGAACACAAAAAAAAGAAAAAAAGCATGTCTTGAAGCTAATATAAAATGGTAACAAAGGTATAAATTGGATCTATGCCATTAAAGAAGAGAATATCTCTCTTCTCATCATCAATATACGGAGCATAAATTTTCCCTGAGGCCACTCTATGCTCATCTATACGTGGAGAGATGAGAATTGACCTATTATGTGCAAGAGCATGCAAGAAAGTTGGGTGATCCATCAAGCCCATTCTAGAATGTCCCCTGGGCCATTCTCGCATGCCCAAGAGCATCAAGAATGCGCCATTCTTACACTTGTTGTGCATGAAAAGAATGGCCCTAGGGCCATTCTTGTCTCCCCATGGCCATTCCAACACAACCTTAAGAGTGAAAGAGGATGCAAGAATGGCCTTGGAGAATGGCCCTTGGGTCATGCAAGAATGGCCCTGGGATAATTCTACGACTTGTGGTGCAAGAAATGAATGGCCCACGGCCATTCTTGCACTTGTTGTGCATGACAAGAATGGCCATTCTTTCAGGCCACTCTTGAATACTCATTCAGGCCTTATTTGCCATGAAAGAATGGCCCTAGGACCATTCTTGCACCTAAGGCCATTCTAGGATGCCCCAGGGCCACTCTTGCATGTTGTTTGAGGCTTGTAAGGCAAGTAGTGGCCGTTTCTTGCACCTCCTATGCATGAAAAGAATTGTCCTAGGGTTATTCTTGGATGCCCCATGGCCATCTCAAATATTACCTTGAGGCCATCGGGTCGTGCAAGAATGGCCATGGGGCCATTCAAGGATTCCCAAGGCTACTCTTACATGTTCTTTGAGGCCTTTAAGGAAAAACAAGGGCTTTATTTGCCATGCAATGATGGCCTTAGGGGCCATTCTTAGATGCCCACCACGAGCATGCAAGAAAGTTGGGTGATCCACCAAGCCCATGCTAGAATGGCCCCAATACCATTCTGCATGCATAAGAGCATCAAGAATGGCCCATTCTTACACTTATTGTTCATGAAAAGAATGGCCCTAGGGCCATTCTTGGATGCCCCATGGCCATTCCAACACAACCTTAAGACCAAAAGAGGATGCAAGAATGGTCGTAGACTTAGAGAATAGCCCTGGGATAATGCAAGAATGGCCCACGGGAAATTCTTGCATGCCCTAGGGATTTAGAGGGTGCTTTTTGAGGCCCTTATATCAAAATAGTGGCCTTAGTTGCTATGAAAGAATGGCCCTAGGGCCATTCTTGCACCTGTTGTGCAAGAATAGAATGGCCCTAGGGCCATTCTTGGGTGCCCAAGAGCATGCAAGAAAGTTGGGTTGGCACCAAGGCTAGAATGGCCCCCGGCCATTCTTGCATACACATGCTCATCCAAGAATGTCCCTAGGGCCATTCTTGGATGGTCCATGGCCATTATTCCAATACGATCTTGAGGCTTGAAGAGCATGCAAGACTGGAATGGTCCTCGGGCCATTCTTGGAAGAATACACTAGAGCATTGCAAGAATGGCCCTAGGGCCAATCGTAAGGTTGATGTGCATAAAAAGAATGGCTCTATGACCATTATTAAATCATTATATTGTGCATACAAGAGAATGTGCATAGCAAAAAAACCAGACTTTTCATATGTATTTTGGACATAGGACCATTCTATTGTGCCTAGAAGAGACAAGAATAACTTCCACAAAATATTTAACTAGACACCTTAAGGTAAACGACAAATTTATATTCAATAAAGAAAAAGACATTTACAAAATCAATGCCGCTAGCTCATGAGACTTCTTGTAGAAGAAAGCTCTCTTAGCATCTAGTGAACAGTTACACAAATTATTTTCTTTTCTCTGAGCGTATAAGCTTAGAAACCAAACTTACAGTAGAAATTTGTCTCACACGCAAGGATTGGGCTTCTTTAGCTGCTTGCGACACATATGCTTGGAAGGTAGAAGTAGCAGTTGGTTGTGGGTCCTCAGGGATCTTTGCCCAGTGTCTAACACTATGATCCAACTTTGCAAATGCCAAGAGATTGGAATGCATGTCATCACGGTCTTGAGCTCTCTCAACTAGTCATATTACCTATCTTTTTGCCTTCAGTGCTTGCTTTGACACAAAGCCATTACTATATGCATTAATCATAAGATCTTGCATACATAGACTCTTGATGCACTGATCGATGACCATGGCCTTTTTCAATTGTAAAAAGACTATGGAGTCCATACTCTTTACTTTATCATACTCCAAAGGTAACATAGTTGCATCTAAGATGGGACCCTGAGCACCAACATAGTTGTCATAGCCTTCATTCGTGTTTTCCTTACTCAAAAAAATAAGCATACTGAGGAGCTCGATTGCACCACTGCATGGTGCATCATGCACAAAATGTAGGGCACCATAGAACATTCTATGCCATCCAGGAACTTTCTATAGAGCATCTTGCAGATGCACAATATCAACAATCTTAAAAAAGGCAAGGAATGCATATTGTGATTGTGAGACTGCCATGATGCCATTCAACAATTGAGAAAATCTATGCTTCACTACATATCTCTTGCACTCCCTTCTGTGATATCCAAGACACACAATCCAATCGGCATTTGATTTTGATAAAATCGAGCTAAAAAGTGTTCGCCTTCCATCTCTAAGCTCACAATGGGAATACGCCATGGAAGATCAGTCACAACCTGCTCTTCCCTATTGACAGCAACAATCCATTGTATGTAACCCTTTGCATCTGATGGAAACTCCAAGTTCATCTTACCAACCATCAATCTTGCCTTTATCCATGGCTCACACTTTTGATGAAGCACATGGTAGACACTATCATTAATGTGATAAGTTGAAGCCAGCTCTTATCAGCATTTCTTTTAATCATTAACATTGTTGAATTGAAGAAATAGCTATTCTTGCAAAACCTTATCCTGCTTCAATAGCATCACTCTATCAACCATGTCAATCTTTTCCTTGTCTACAACCCCCTTCGAGAGCAAGATGTCCCCTTTCGAAAGCTCTATTTGAATAAGCTTGATCACGTCCTCTTCTAAACCACACAAGCATATGAAATGAGATGGATTAGGCTTCTTTCCCCCAAGTTCACCATTCTCGACATCTTCTGCAATATTTAGCCAAGTATAGAAGATGTCATCAGGGCATGTAACCATGTGTGCTTGCTTCGGTGCAAAAAGTAGGCACCCATTGATAATTCGTCACTCGAAGAGAAATTCTATCATCATCACGAAAAAACAAACAGAACATAAACAACAAGACAGTTCCAATTCTGGTACATCAAAAAAGCTATCAAATAAGATTAAAAAACATAAGATACAATGACTTACATCCCAATTTACACGAGAAGGGTGTCCCTTTGGGACTCCAACTACTAGTCTTAAAGGCTTTTTATAATGCTCGTACTGGCTTCTCAAGTGCTTTAATATGTCACTATAAGTTTGCTTCATGAATAATTCTTGTGCCTCTAGATTTTCCATCTTGGAGATGGCCACTGTTACTGTTGGAGGTGCATTCACAACAATCCGAGCCTTTCGATATCTATAAACATCTTTCAAGTAGAGTAATCTCGGATCAAGATTATCATGCGATACAATTGCCTTTGCAGCATAGATAGAATGCTGGCCATCCTATGATCCAATATGCATATTTTTTAACATCCCCTTCCCTTAGATCTTCCTTGGCTAGTGGCTCGTGTATCCCTTCACAAATCAACTTGACAGGCATTAGGTACGCACATGAACAAGGATTGTTTGCCTTTCTAACAAACCATCCACAAATTTCCTCTGCTTTGATAATGTCCATGGGACGACATATAGTGTGGCTGGGTGCTACCAAACAATTCTCCACAACAAGGATTTCATACTCAGTATATAAACCTAGAGGAAAATATTGTGCATACTGATCCATCTCTCTTAAAGGGGAATCCTTCACCTTTTTTCCTTTCTTAACTAGATCTTTTAGGTTAGAAATGGTTAGAGTGGAGCCCCCAGTCTCTAAAGTTGTGGCCACCTACCTTTGACTTTTTTGATCTTTTTGATGAGACACCAGCCCGAAAAACCACATCTCTCTTTGTTACTTTCTTTTGTAGTATCATAGTAAAAGCATTGATTAGCATTTCACAAGTAATGTCAGAGAAATTCTCTATAGTCAGGTTCCACGCTCTAGAGAACATAGAGTCCTCTTAATCAACCCTCATACGATCCCTCCTATATGCAGTGTGAGAGAGTTGGTATGCATTTGATTTCTTGATGCAAATCAACCACAAAAACATTGATTGCCTTGACCTGTCCCCTACCCTCAAAAGACTCCTTGCTGTCTTCCATCTGAATGAAGAGATGGATCCGATGTAGCTTTTTGCCTTGAAGGTCATAGAGATCAAGGTACCAATCCTTTGAGTCTCCCCTGGCCATGTCAATACTTAAGGGAAATGAAAGCTTCCTTTTGCTTTTTACATCTTTTGCTATGCAAAATTGATTTTTGTAAGACAATTTAAAAACAGTTCTAACATATTTACAAAAATAAATAAAGCAACAACGCATAAGAGCTAAAAAAGATAACTTCATGTATATCACCCCATAAGAAATGGTCCTAGTTAAATAATAGCATGCCCCAAGGGCATTCTTGAATGCTGCTATGGGGCCATTATTAATTTAAAATTACATGAAAAGAATGGCCATAGGGCTATTCTTGGAAGCCTTGGGGTCAGTTGTGCATGAAAAGAATGGTTCTTACACCTATTGGGCCATTCTTGGATGCCCCATGGCCATTCCAAAATGACCTTGAGACTTTGGGTCATTCAAGAATGGCCCTTGGGCCATTCTTCCACCTATTGTGCATTAAAAAAATATCCCTATGGCCATTCTTGGATGCCCCATGGTCATTCCAAAATGACCTTGAGGCCTTGGGGTCATGCAAGAATGGCCCTTGGGCTATTCTTCCAGTTGTGCATGAAAAGAATGGCCCTAGGGCCATTCTTGGATGCCCAATGTCCATCCTAAAATGACCTTGAGGCCTTGGGGTCATGCAAGAATGGCCCTTGGGTTATTCTTCCACTTGTTGTACATGAAAAGAATGGCCCAAGGGCCATTCTTGGAAGCCCCATGGCCATTCCAAAATGACCTTGAGGCCCAAGGGTCATACAAGAATGGTCCTTACACATGTCGTTCTTCCACCTGTTGTTGTGCATGAAAAGAGGCCATCCTTAGATGCCCCATGGCCATTCCAAAATGATCTTGAGGCCTTGGGGTCGTGCAAGAATGGCCTTTGGGGTCATCCTTCGACCTATTGTGCATGAAAAGAATGGTCCTAGGGCCATTCTTGGATGCCCCATGGCCATTCCAAAATGACCTTGAGGCCTTGGGTTCATGCAAGAATGGCCCTTGGGCCATTCTTTCACCTGTTGTGCATTAAAAGAGTGGCCCTTAGGCCATTCTTGGATGCCCCCATGGCCATCCCAAAATGACCTTGAGGCCTTGGGGTCATGCAAGAATGGCCCTTGGGCCATTCTTCCACTGCTGTTGTGCATTAAAAGAATGGCCCTTAGGCCATTCTTAGATTCTCCCATGGCCATCCCAAAATAACCTTGAGGCCTTGGGGTCATGCAAGAATGGCCATCCCAAAATAACCTTGAGGCCTTGGGGTCATGCAAGAATGGCCCTTGGGCCATTCTTCCACACCTATTGTGCATGAAAAGAATGGTCGTGACCATTCTTGGATGCCCCATGTCTATCCCAAAATGACCTTGAGGCCTTGGGGTCATGCAAGAATAGCCCTAGGTCCATTCTTCCACGTGTTATGCATGAAAAGAATGGCCTATGGCCATTCTTGGATGCCCCCAAGGCAATCCCAAAATGACTTTGAGGCCTTGGGGTCATGCATGGCCATTCTTCCACTTGTTATGCATGGAAGGAGGCCATTATTGGGAGCCCCATGGCCATTCCAAAATGACCTTGAGGCCTTGGAGTCATGCAAGAATGGCCCTAGGGCCATTCTTCCACCTGTTGTGCATGAAAAGAATGGCCCTAGGACCATTTTTCCTCATGTTCTGTATGAAAAGATTGACCCTATGGCCATTCTTGGATGCACCCATTAAACCTTGGGGTTTTGTAAGAATGGCCCTTGGGCCATTCTTGGATGCCCCCATGGCACTATTTCATGTAGTATGATGCATTATAAAGTAAAACGGTGGATATTTGAGGCCTTGGGGTCATGTAGGAATGGTCCTTACACCTGTTGTGCATGAAAAGAATGGCCCTAGGGCCATTCTTGGATGCCTCATGGCCATCCCAAAATGACACGTAGGCCTTGGGGTCATGCAAGAATGGTCCTAGGGCCATTCTTGGATGCCTCATGGCCATCCCAAAATGACACGTAGGCCTTGGGGTCATGCAAGAATGGTCCTGGGGCCATTCTTGGATGCCTCATGGCCATCCCAAAATGACACGTAGGCCTTGGGGTCATGCAAGAATGGTCCTTACACATGTTGTACATGAAAAGAATGGCACCATGGCCATTCTTGGATGCCCCCATGGCCCCTTGGGGTCATGCAAGAATGGCCCTATGGCCATTCTTGGATGCCCCCATGAACACTATTTCAGACACTATGATGCACTTTAAAGTAAAATAGTGGATATTTGAGGCCTTGGGGTCATGCAAGAATTGTCCTTGCACCTATTGTGCATGAAAATAATGGCCCTAGGACCATTCTTGGATGCCCCATGTCCATCCCAAAATGACCTTGAGCCCCTGGGGTCATGCAAGAATGGCCCTTGGGCCATTGTTCCAGCCATTCTTTCACATGTTGTGCATGAAAAGAATGGCCCTAGGGCCATTCTTGGATGCCCGATGTCCGTCCCATGGCCATTCCAAAATGACCTTGCGGCCTTGGGGTCATGCAAGAATGGCCCTAGGGCCATTCTTCCACCTGTTGTGCATGAGAAGAATGGCCCTATGGCCATTCTTGGATGCCCCATGTCCATCCCAAAATGATCTTGAGACCTTGGGGTTGTTGAAAATACAAGTGAATAGGGTGTGTGCGGGAACAAGCCCTTGGTTAGAGGCTGTAAAAGAGAAGATGTAAATGTGAAAGAACCTATGAAAAGGTGAGAAGAATCTATTGGGAGAGAATAAAGGGTAGCATGAGAAGATTTAGGAAGTGTGGAGATATTCTGGGAAGTGTGGAGTTATTCTGGGAGATATTCTGGGAAAAGTGAAGAGGTGGAGAGAATCAGGGAAAAGAGGTGGAGTGAATCATGGAGAAATCAATGGGATTTGATGCTTGATGTAAACTCTATAAATTGAGGCATAGCCCTAATGAGAATTTGCTGGTTTTTGAGTATCCATGCCTACATTAATCTATTTGCTAATTACCCACTAATTACGTCTTAATTATTTGTTAATCACTTTGTTAATGATGTTGATTCTAGTGTTTGATCCACCATAGCTCATCACAATGCTCAAATTTCAACATGGTATCAGAGGCATGCCTAGAATCCATCAGGTTTATGAGCCCATTATTTAATTAATTAAGATTAGTACATAATTAGAAAATAATCAAAATTTTAGTTATTTTTCACTTCACTTCTGTACCCCCAGCCAGTGGAGAATCTCATTCACCTTGCACACTCACATTTAGCTTAAACCCTTCTAGCATATGGTAGCCAACCCACTTGGCTTCAAGCTCATCAAATCGGCATAGCAAACCGCCAAGCAACGAAGGAGAAATCGTGAAATTTACCGGTGCCTTTTTTTTGAGGAGTTTTTGACATTGCAGCTTCCACAAATCAAAGGTCTCTAATTCCTTTTAGCCCAAGGTGTTTTCAAGCATGCTCTTCAAGCTGGTAAAGACAGAATTCAGTTTCATCAAGTCTACAGTGAGATCCAAGCTCTTCATCAAATCTGCAGGTGAGTTTGGTAAAACAGAGATTAAGCTTTCAATATTTGGTCAAATCTTGTGTTTCTTGGCTTAATCCTCTACTAGACTCATTGCTATTGATGCCTTTGAAAGCATTTAAGCTCATTTGATGTCTAAGGCACCAGATCTGGACTCCCCGCATACTCTGTTTTTTGCACACAAAACAGAGCATTAATTTACTAATCAGTGAGATTAATCAGTGCTAATCACTATTTTTGGTGCAATTGAGGGTTCAAATTAACCATTAAGTATCTGATACAGATCCCTATAACTTCAAATTGCAAATCGGAGTTGGTTTGATACTCCAACCATCCTGTACAAATTGGTTACCCTTGATTTAATATGTAATTTCTGGTGATTTTATGCTGATAAATTTGTTGTAATCATCTATTAAACACCAGATTGAGTTGTAAAAGGGTAGACACTGCCCTTGAATCTTGAAATTGGATCGAGGTAATACCCCCTTCACATCACCATGAGTTCAGCACAAGAAATAGCCAAATTTAATGGGGAGCAGTTTTATACATGGCAGACAAAAACCATGTATTTGCTCATGAGGAAAAATCTGTGGGGATTAGTTGAAGGGAGAGATGAATGCCCAGAGAGAGGAGAAAATGAGTGGAAGAGTGGGAATGAAAAAGCATTGGGACTTATTACACTCAGTTTAAATGATGAAATCATTCATCACATCACAGGGATACAATGGGCAAAAGATGCATGGGATGAACTCAATAAATTATTTGGTACACAAGCAAAAAATTCAAAGATAAATCTATTAATGCAATTCTACAAATTGGACATGAAGGAAATTGAACCTTTAATCACACACTTGAACAAATATAAAAGCATTAAACAACAGCAGCTGGCAGGTATTGGCAAAAAGGTAGAAGATGATGAGGCACTAGCAGTGCTTCTGAAGAGTGTGGACAAAGGTGATCATCTTTTCTGAGAGAGAGAGAGAGAGAGAGAGAGAGAGAGAGAGACCCCACAACCCAATGTAACCTTCCCCAACAAAGAAAAACCACCTCTGAGCCACCGATGATGTAGGCCACGTGGTAGATGTATGTGTGAGCACTTTAGTCAAGGTCACAGGCACTTATAGTAGCCTTGGACACATAGAGAGAGAGAGGACTATGGAGTTTAGGGACTTGAGGCACTGGTCGCGGACTGTCAAGTAAGAGAGAAACTTGATACAGGGTCCAGGTGTGCTAAGATAACTTGAGGGGAGGTATGCTAGACACTAGTCGTGGACTATCAAGTAAGGGGAGGCAAACTTGGTATAGGGTCTAGGTGTACTAGGAGTATTCACTTGAGGGGAGGTGTTGAAAATGCAAGTGAATAGGGTGTGTGCGGGAACAAGCCCTTGGTTAGAGGCTGTAAAAGAGAAGATGTAAATGTGAAAGAACCTGTGAAAAGGTGAGAAGAATCTACTAGGAGAGAATAAAGAGTAGCATGAGAAGATTTAGGAAGTGTGGAGATATTGTGGGAAGTGTGGAGTTATTCTGGGAGATATTCTGGGAAAAGTGAAGAGGTGGAGAGAATCAGGGAAAAGAGATGGAGTGAATCATGGAGAAATCAATGGGATTTGATGCTTGATGTAAACTCTATAAATTGAGGCATAGCCCTAATGAGAATTTGCTGGTTTTTGAGTATCCATGCCTACATTAATCTATTTGCTAATTACCCACTAATTACATCTTAATTATTTGCTAATCACTTTGTTAATGATGTTGATTCTAGTGTTTGATCCACCATAGCTCATCACAATGCTCAAATTTCAATAGGGGTCATGCAAGAATGGCCCTTGGGCCATTCTTCCACATGTTGTGCATGAAAAGAATGGTCCTATGGCCATTCTTGGATGCCCCACGGCCATTCCAAAATGACCTTAAGGCCTTGGGGTCATGCAAGAATGGTTCTATGGCTATTCTTCCACATGTACATGAAAAGAATGGCCCTATGGCCATTCTTGGGTGCCCTAGGGCCATTCATACTGTGCATGAGAAGAATGGCCATGGCCATTCTTGGCGTCCTAGGGGCATTCCCAAATCCGAAATTTGAATTTCAAACTAGAATTTTCCCATCGAATTTCCAAATCAAAATTCAAATTTGAATTTCAATTTCAAATTATAATCTTCATGCCTTCCTCTTTCGTGCATAATGTTTTCCCCCTCTCCCCATATCAATTTTGAAATTTGGATTATTTGAAACCACCCTCATCCGTCATTTTTCCACCCATCTATGTCCAACGCTTCTACGCTACGTGTTTGCTTAATCAACATTTGGAGCGCTACCGTCTCTACACTCGAATCGCACCCACGTTAGGTATGCAAATTGTTTTCTCGTGTTATTAGAGTCTTTTAAGCCGATTAAGTAAGTTTCTCGTGTTATTAGAGCTGTTCAAGTTGATTAGGTAATTTAATTAATATTATGATTAAGATTAATAAATTAATCTTAATTAAGATTAATCTTAATGAATATAGATTTAATTAATTATGTTTGAATGCATATTTAAACACAATAAATTGAATTACTTTTAATTAGAAGTCTTACTTAATTTTAATTAGAAGTCTTACTTAAATTTTTAAATATAATTAAACTTGCTTAATTAAAAAACATACTGAGAGAGAGAGAGAGAGAGAGTCTCTGTGTGTGTGAGAGAGAGAGAGAGAGAGTGTGTGTGTGTGTATGTGTGTGAGTGTATGTGTGTGTGTGTGTGTGTGTGTGTGTGTGTGTGTGTGTGTGCGCGTGCGTGTGTGTGTGAGAGAGAGAGAGAGAGAGAGAGAGAGAAGAGAGAGAGAGAAAAAAAAAGCCCTTACCTACTCCTCCTTCTCCCCCCCTCCTTCACGCTCCCTCCCTTCGGCGCTCTCTGAACTGACGCTCTCCTTCTCCTCTAAACCGACGCTCTCTCTCTTTGTCTCTCTCTTCTCCGTGTGCTTCCACTGTTCGCTGTGCAGGTGGCCACCTCTCCGTTCGCTTGGTGGCTTGCTTTCAGATGCTTTTGTTTAGCTAGATTAGGTTACAATTTAAATAATATATAATATATAATATATATAATATACTATATACTATATACTATATACTAATATACTATAATATACATATAATATATAATATACTATAATAATATATAATATATATAATATATATAATATACACACGGTGAGCTAAAACCCTAATACAAAAGCATGTAAAAGTCTCTCCACCACATAATGGATATCACCCAATTTTCATGCAAAAGTACATGAGAAAATACATGGAAAAATGCCCCAAAAAATTTGCTACAGGGGGGCTGCCCCCCGAACCCCCACCAGGGGGGCTCCATAAAGTGTCGTCCCCCCCCCCCTTGGACCCCCCATGGCGATAATAATAAGGAGGGTCCTGAGAAACATGTTGTGGCAATGAGATCAAGCTCCACCACCTAACAATATATACTATATGTAATATAGTATATATACTATATTATAGTATATATAATATAGTATATATTATATACTATATCAGTGCTCGAACAAAAGTATTTCTAGAAAAGGTCGAAAACCCTTAATCTAAAATTTTAAAAATTATCACTTGAGAAATTTTAAAAAATTAAAAAGTATTACTACTATAACCCTTGAAAATTTGAAGGTTTTCATACCTTCAACTCAAATTTCAAAAGGTAATTTTCAAAATTTGAAGTTAGGCTTACACTAAACCCCGGTTTTTTTTTAGCACTGTACTATATTATAGTATATATATAATATAGTATAGTATATACTATATATACTATACTATATATATATATAAAAAGTATAGTATATATAAAGTATAGTATAATATATATAAAAATTGTATATAATTCTTATTGTATATATACTATATATTAAGTATATACTATAATTAGTATATACTATAATATATATATATAAGCATAGAATATATATGTAAAAAGTATAGTATACATATAAAGTAAAGTATAGTATATATAAAAATTGTATATAATTTTAACTGTATATAATATGCATTGTATTAATAGTATATAATGTATATATACTAAACATTATATATATTAGTATATATATAAAGTATATATACTATACATTATAATGTATATATACTATATACATTATATAGTATATGTATATATACTATACATTATATTTAGCGGTGCATTTGCCCTATCAACTACTTATTTGCTGTACTAATTCTTTCTATTTGCTACTTCCCTTAGTGCTAGGCTTCATTATGGCTAAGTCTACCCTGCATCTTTGGAGGTTTGACAGAAACTTAGTACGAAGGCCTTTGAGTGAATTTATGTTCTTGTGTGTGTGTGTGTGTGTGTGTGTGTGTGTGTGTGTGGAGTGCATGTGTGAGAGCATATCTTGATATAGAGCTCTACACCCACTATTGGGCACTGATGACATTAGTGGGGATGACGTAGTATCTAGTCTATACTATGCATAATGGCATTGATAGTTATATAGTCTTGTGGGTTGACTACCATGAGTATTTGGGCATGTTCCTGGATTCATCTAGGTATATAATTCAGTCGTATTAGCGGAAACAGTGGCCTTAGTGTTATGAGAATATATTTTCAGTTCTCTTTAAGAATATTATTTTTTCCCTCTTGAGTAATTTGGGGACGCCTAGGTTACTCTTGCGTCATGCCGGCTAGGTTAATATCGTGGGTGACACCACTAAAAATATTAATACGTGCGGTATATGACGTATGCTTGGGGCTGTCTATGATTATTTCAGTTAGGTTTGTATTGGTAGGGTGATCCTTGGAAGTACTTACGCCTGGTAGTCATGAGTTGGTTATGGTTTGTGCCTGTTTAATATTTATGGGATTAATTTAATTATTAATTGAGCTTATATTTTCACGTCAAGAAGATTACGAGGATTGATAAATAATGTTGAAGGAGAATGTTTCTTATGTGCATCCCACCCATTTATTTTTACAAGCATAGCTTGCAACCTTAGCAAATGATTTTTCCATTTTGAGCTTTAGGAAAGATACATTTATAATGTAGAATTTATTAAAGCCTATGGCTTTACCCTAGTCCCAATATTTGACACTCTATTTTTCTAAAAGAAGAGTGTCGTGCTCTCTAAAAAGCACATTTTGTATTTTGGGGCTATGGCCTATTTTTGGGGAAAAGAAAGCTAATAAAGAAATACTCTTGTGTGGGGGAAGGCCACGCACAAGGGGGGGGAAGATTGCACCCAGCATTGATGGTGATGTTTTTCATTTCTCTTCTCTATTCATGCCGCTGAGCATACCCTAGTAGAAGGAAAAATTATTTTACTATATATATATAATTTTTAGGCTTTTGACTAAGCTTTAAAAGCTTTCAAATAAGCTTAAAGCTTTACAAATGAGATCAAAAAAAAATGTTTTACAAACGAAAAATATATTTTTTGACTATTCCCATCATATTTTATGGAAAAGAATCTCATGTACATATAGTTAGTTTGGATTTCTTCTACAGATTTTTAGAACTTACCTCAAGAGAAATTTTGAGAGTTGTCGAATTCTTGTGAATAATGTTGTTTTCTAAATCCTCATGAAGTCCAAATAATATCATTAAAATGTTGCTTTAACCTATGGCTAGTTTTCTAATTTTAAAAGAGTACATGGATTATTTCTTTTAAAAAAAATTATGCATTTTTGTATTGAGCTAACTTGGCAGGACTCACATCTAGCTCGACGTTCCATATGAGATAAGAAACCCTATCTTTTCTCTTGTTTTAAATTTTTCTTATTCCTTTTAATTGTCAGAAAATGGGTGAATATCCGCACCACCGTCGTACTATTCAGGAATAGCTTGATTCTCTCCATATTCTTTTAAATCAAGAACGAGAGCATCGGGACAACTTGAGTCTTGGAAGAGAAAAAAATGTCCTTTTATGGATGAGAGCAACACCCAGATGATGAACAAGGGTTTGATATTGTTTGTGCTTCCAGAAAACTGTCAACTTTGAACAACTTGGTGAGCATTGCATAGGTGTGGATGTTGATAAGGCGCAAGAGGGTACATTAAGTGGAAATGGTTATGAGGTGGACAGCATCAACTTAGTTAAGTGCCCTATCAAGCAAATTACAATGTTAGACAACAATACTCCATTGTAGCGCTATGCAGCCTTTGAAGACATGCAGGGTGATGGCGAGCAGAACACTGTTGAGTATCCAATGGTGGCTGAAGAGGTCCCAACCTCAAAAAAGAGAAGCTATACTTTCATAAAAAGAACTCCAAATGAGAGAACCACCAACTTTGAGTTTCTATTTGTCAATGGAATCATTGCAAAAAGGGTTGCCTCTATTGATTGTTGTAAAAATAAATGTTGTCAGCTTGCAGATCACGACATGATAATGCGCATACGCCAAGATTTTTGGGGACAATCTCAAGAAATTCGCACAAACTACATATATGATGTGCTCTCTATGTCTTGGCTACAAGACTCAAAAACAAAGAATATAAATTTAGACTTAATGGGATGGGTGTCTTTGCCGATCATGGTATGAGGTGCATGAATCCCGAAGACATCTTTTTATCGTCGCTACTACAGGGAAAAGTTTGAGGCTAGTGTGCGTCAACATGTACATGGAAACACAAGGATAGTCCGAAGAAGCCTTGAGCATACTGGTATGGCTAGAGCACTACTTGAGGACTTCATCAACGTTAACTCAGAGCGGATGCCTAACAAGAGTAGAACTATGCTGGATGGCTCAAGGGAGACTCAGTTAAGGATACCCGAAACATACAAGCAGGTTCATATTAGATGAGATCAATACAACGCTTGATCAATTGGGATATGAAAAGAAGTTATCCAAGTCTTTTTTTGGGAGAATATGGAATCAAGAGTATCCCCACGTGGCATTGACAAAGACAAATGAGTTCTCTAAGTGCAGTTTGTGTAGTTCATTGAAGGCTAGAATGGGAGCCAAGTCTACAAGAAAGAGAAAAGATCAAGGAGGAAATAAAAGTTCACATGAGTCAGCAAAGAGTTGTAGAAACATGTATTATGCATGGCGTGCATTTTCATAATTACAACCAGAGAAATATGTGTGCATCATCCATGATAAGATGGATCAAAAGAAGACGGCCATTCCTAGACTACAAATTGTACCAAAGGACATAGATTTAGCATGGCAGCTATCTGCACAGGTGGCATTGTTTGGTATGATCACTCATGGACATGGGGAGGGGCATTACGGTCACTTTATGTTAAATGGGGAGGGGCATTACGGTCACTTTATGTTAAATGGGTTATGGCCATCGGATCCTAATCTCACAATTGGATCAATTGCATTGTGTTTGCATAACCTAGAGCAGTTGGATAAGCACCCCCTTGGTGATCTAACTACAGATGGGGCTTCAAGGACCAATGTTTCGCTTCTCCATGCCTTGAGCTCAAGGGAAGCTTTAGATTACCACTATGATATACTGATGGTAAAGAGCTTATTGGCCAACAAGTATCGAGTGTCAATGCACATGCAAATTCCACAACAACCATTGTTCTAGGAGAACATGCATTAGGTCTAAATGATTTACAAGGTGTCAATTTGATTTCGGCTTTTCGCAGATTGCCAGAGAACTTGCTACTACTGTAACTAGATAATTGTGCAGGTGAAAACAAGAATCGATACATGTTTGCATATCTATCTCTTCTATTTGCAAGGGGGGTTTTTAAAACTGTTCAATTGGGATTTTTAATGGTCAAACACACACATGAGGACATAGATGCAATGTTTAGTAGGTTCTCAAGAATATTGAGAGTCGGACGACAGACCTTCACTTTACCACATTTTATGGACACCTTAAGGACCAGCTCAAGCTCTTCATCACCAGTGCCTTCTTTGTTGCTAACTCAAGTGCCTGACTTCAAGCGATATTGTGATGGATACATTTGTGATGCCACTTCAATTTCAATTCTTCATGAATGGGGACACACCAGTAATGCAATATAAAGTGCATGTAGCAACACTTGATTGGAGGCCTAGTGATGTGACGAAGGTATTCCACTGTGGAAGAAAGATAGTGAAGGTAAGCCAATGTTACCACCACCAGGTAATCCACCTTTGTTGTCGATGGCAGAGCATGTAAAGGGGCATGAGGATGTGATATCAGGTATAAAGTCTTATATTAGATTTTGGCAAAATCTTGAAAACGGATCTTTTGTTCCAAGATATTATAGACCTGTGGTGATAGATTACTCGAATAATATAATCCAAGAGCTTGATAAACCAATTATAGCATCGAAGGCTAGATTGTACACACATTTTTGGCCAAAGTCTCAAGGCTCTCAATAGCGGGACATGGATGCTTCCTTTGAGCCTGAAAGGTTATTAGGTTACGAGGAGTACAATGATCATTATTGTGGGGCCTCAACGAGAGAAACCAAGGGAAGAATTCAACCCAATGCTAGATGTCCAGTAAGGGGACTTTATCTTGTTGCTCCCACCAAACAAAGATGTGTATCCAATTTGGCTTGCTATGGCTGAATCAAACATTGATATGGATAGGAAGTCACCAAACTACGAGAAGATTCTAATAGAGTATGAAATATGTGCAAGAATTTAGAATGGACATGACATCTAAGAATTTGCGTGGGCTTGTAGGAATATGTAATCAATGTAAGTGTGCTAACATGCTGCTTACCATCATCATTCTACCCACAAACACTCAACACAAACCCATCCTCTTTCTACCATCACAACCCTAAATCTCTATTTATCCTCTCTTCCTAGTTCCTACACACTCCATTTGCTATCACAATATTCTTGCCTACTTCCTACATACATGAATCTTTCAATTGCCCATCCATATGAACACCCAAAATCTTATCCTCTTACATAAAGTATTATGGCTCATTTGACCCATCTACTTATGTAATTCTATCTTTTGTGGCTCCATTTGTACCTTTTTGTCAATAATGTGATGAATGAAAATATCTCCCAAACCTAATGCAATAATAGCTAATGGATTTTCATCTTTACTAAGCCATAAATTTTTCCCATTCTCATATTTTGGATACTTCTTCCTTTACTAAGCCACACATTCTTCCCATCATCATATTGTGTAAACTTCTCCCTTCCACTTTAAGTCCCCATAATCTATCCTTCATCAAAACATATTTGCCACATCCCTTGATTCCAGGCCCATTGAACGTTGATTGTTGTCTTGTATGTACCCACTAGACCACTTGTTTTAGGTCCTCCTTTTGATTTCGTTGGAGGACAACGACCCATAAATAAATTACAAAATAATAGTTTACAAGACATAGAGTAAAATTTGCACATAACACAAGATTGGGTCCAATTTTTTACCACACAAGAGTGAGCCCACACTTCGTCTTGATGTATTTTGATCATATTGCTTGAAATAACTAGTGGGGCTCAAAATAGTTTCCACTTTTACAAAGATGTCAACTTTAACAAAAATAGCTTGCTTAATTGAATGTGCAAGCCAAACTACTTAAAATAAATATAAACCTCAAACCATATGTGTATATCTCTTGTAAAATGAAATATGCATAAGGGAGATTTCACATGTCCAAATAAATATATCCGTTGCCAAAAAATAAAATAGAATAAATGGCACGCATTGCACAAAATCAAATAATAATAATGCACTGACTTCCAAAGTCGAGTGTCTCAAAATCTTCATGACCACCACTAGCTCTCTTTCATTATCCAATCCAAGGATCTACACTTACATCAACTATGATAATAAATTAATTATTTAATTATTTAAAAATATAAATAACCATATGAAACTCAATAAATCAAGATGATGCAACCCATACTCTCACGCATGTATGAAATCACTTGCATACGTGCAAAGTAAGCTAGGATCGCCTAGATTTAGAAAGGCATCCCAATCTAGATCCATATAGCATAATTCATAAATAATGAGAAACATGGGAATATTAAATTCCATGAATTTACTCCTCATAACATGCCCCACAGCGAGTAAGAAGCAACTTTACTCAGTTTGTCACAAAATAAAAAATAATCATGGGTGAGTATGAAGATAAGATGCAATCAAGGATGGATAGGTAGTGATGAGGATATGAGTTTCTTCAATGGGGTGGCTCTTATACTTTAGTAAATATATATGATAAATATTTTCCCTTTTGGTTGTTGTCTACGTGTGGTCTAAATAATTTCATGTTCTATAGTGTCTCAAAATGGTGTCAACACTACCAAAATTCAATAGTAACTATGAAACTGTTTGGAAATGTGAATTTATACGTAAAGTCCATATTAGATAAAACGAAAAAAATCTTGCATTTTGGAAATTTTGAAATTGGTATGTTTCGCATAAATTGGAAATTTCCCACTTATTGTGGGAATTTGTACGTGTGTAAAGAATGGCCATTGGGCCATTCCATACTTGGAAGGAGATAGATAGATCATGTAGGAAGGTGGTATTGATAAACACCATAATAAGGAAGCCGCATATGTCTTGTACATAAATACCCACAGACTTCATGATTGTGGATCAAACTAATAAATGAAACTTACCTTCAATGGCAACAATTAAATGAAACAATCTTTAAATTTAAATACCAAGTCTTAAACAAGTACGATGGTAGATTATGATGGTGGAAAAACAATCTTGTTTGCAAATTAGGTTGTGAGAAATAGAAAATTTCAAATAAGTGAGACTGCTGCATTTTTACTATCATGCAAATTTAAAGCACAAAAGTCATAGCACCCACAAAAGTCATAACTCTTCAAGGCAGGCACTGTCAAAGTCTTCCTCATGAGGTTGATCTGCTCCACCTAGACGCATTCCTTGTGCTTTTTTGGCTTCCTTGACTGCTATCTTGATTCTCATATAAGGCCCTGGTTTTCTGGGCCTCCATGACCAAACAATTGCATCCGCCTCTTCCCACACCCGAGGATCTACCTTATTCTCTGCCCAAAACCCCTTCCAATAATCAGCATAGGCCTCTGCATCTGTCAAACCACCCTTTCTTGCACAGATGTCAAGTGTTTGTGAGTAGTGTGATGATGGTAAGTAACACATTAGCACACTTACATTGATCCCATATGCCTATAAGCCCGCACAAATCCTTTGATGTCATGTCCTTTCTAAATTTATTGCACATCTTTCTTTGGTGGAGATGTCAAGCATGTGCTTGTTCTAGGTGGTGTTGTACTTCTAGAGGTTGATAATGGAAATTGTGGAATTATACAAGGTTCTTTACATGTGGGTTTGAGTCATTTATATGGATCCAGAACAAGTGTTATGGCAACATGGGGGAGGACCCTCTCGCATACCTTAGGGACTTCAATCAAGGTTGTAGGCAACAAGTGGCCATTGGTACATTGCCATGAAATCCTTACATAATTTTTAGAAGGCTATGCTTTTGGTGTGAGTGCAGGAGAAAGCAGAGGACTTCTTGCACACTCGAAGGATTTTAAGCAATTTTGGGGATGAGTTTCCGATAATCATGGACCAAAGGTATCTCAACCGTTTCCAAACACATGTGGAAGCGACTTTGGGGAATATACAAGAAAATTCAGGTTTGACATCAAGTGGTTTGGAGCACATAAAGGTGTGGCATTAAGTGCTTTGGAGCACATGAAGGTGCAATGTCTTGTGGCAAGTTTAGCTCTACATTTATAGGGTTAGGTAATAGCTAAGAACCATTTCATCAAGAGGCATCATATATTGGTTGAGAAAGGACATCTCTACCAAGGCCAAGATGGAGTGTGGAATGCTTGATCCGGCCATTCAAGCCAAGGCAAGAAGCAAAAAAGAAGGTAAAATAAGCTTGTTTCTAGTTTTGAGGATTGAAAGAGGTTCATATGGTAGATGTTAGATGACCTAGAGAGCCTTGCATAAGTGAAATTGCATGGCCTCGAGGTCAAGATGATGTGATGTGTTTTGGTTATCAACAAGGGGGCCACGTTAGAGTCCATTGTTTTGAGGTTGAGAACTGAATGTGGGAACCGAGATCTTGTGGAAGATGAGGATAATGAAATAAAGGTTATGGAGGATGAGATCCTTGAAGCCAAGTCTACATGTGTTGGATAATAGGTATAGGGAGGTATAGGAAGATGCATGTGCAACAGACATCAATGGCAAGTGATGTAGAGTCGAGGAAGAGGAGATGTGGGGTATGCAATCCTCCAAAGGTTGGTATACAATCTCCAGAGACTCAAGTAAGAGGACATGTGGCATATGGTGTCCTCTTGAGGTGGGTTTCATTAGGCTAGGTGGGGAGTCTCATGTAGTGCAAAGGGATGTGAGCTCATGTGGAGCACTAAAAGGGGAGTCTCATGTAGTGCAAAGGGATGTGAGCTCATGTGGGGAGTCTCATGTAGTGCAAAGGGATGTGAGCTCATGTGGAGCACTAAAAGGGGAGATAATTCCAAGATGGAAGTTCTATTGTATTTGAGGTGGCTTCTTTGAACCCATTGGATAGTGCCCAAAAAGACCAAGGTGGCACATTTATTTTCTTTCCTTGGCTACAGAGATGTAGAGAGATTGGACCATGGTCAGCTAGTCACACTTGTGGATTTGTTGCTAGCATTTGAGAAGAGGGATATGGAGCTCCCAATGTAAGAGGAAGATCCAAATTGTGGCTTCCTGGACTTATTCTAGGTTGAGAGTAATGGGTGAGGAGCCAATTAGTGGGTCATATGAATGGCAATATGAGAACTTGGTTTAGAGAGGATAACAAAAGAGGATGGCTTATGATGTGAGGAATAAGCATGAAGTGGAGTGCTTTGAGGTTGGTTCTAAAGAGGACTTAGACCTAGATACAATGTTGAGAGAGTGTAGGAAGGCCAAGTCAAGGATTGTGACTTGGATGACGACTTCGAACTTGCTTGCGATGAGTTTCAAGGGTCGATGACAAGGACAAAGAGCTTGATTGAATAAGGATTCCTATACTTTAAAGATTTGGCAAGTGAGCCAAAAGATTCGGATATCGATAATGTGGGGACAATGGATTTCTTTACATGCGTGTTGGGCCTCCTCTTTGAGTGTCGTGTGGGGGATTGAAGGGTGTTGTGGATGTCGAGTGCTTTTTTTTCTAGTGTTGGGCATGCTATGGCTGGTTGAGAGAGAGAGAGAGAGAGACTAAACTCCACTCCTTTGCTAGAGCTACCATGTGAGGAGTTGACACAAACCAAGGGACCTTAGATGTCAAGTGCACTTTAGGTACTGGGTGTGGTGGTGTGGTTGATGGGGCAAGGTGGGAGTTGGAGGTTGGGGGGGGAGGGGGGGCGTGAGCGAGGGAAGACGAGGAGTGGGAAGGACAAGAGAAAGAAGGGAGATGATAGAAAATTATTTCCACCCATCCCCCTAGAAATACAAGGGCCTTGAAAAATCGTATCCCACAATTAGCATGGTCCACTCGAATACTTAATCAACACTCGTGAGGGTTCTACCTACAAGGTGGCAACCACTAGCAAAAGGAGATTCCTAGCTTCATGGAATAGATATCTAATGTATGAAAACTAAGAACGTTCTTGCTATCCAATCTTCAATAATACATGGCCTTGCATGCTAAATGAGCATGTCCCAAAGATAACTATTCAACATTCAAAGCCAACTATTTCATGCTTAACACTGGCCAATCAACATAATCCAACAACTCTTGAAAGTTTTCCAACAAATCATGTGTGCAATGTAGAGATATTTTGACACAACCAAAGCCTTCATATGTTCACTTCAAGCATGTTAATCTCCTTGCATCAATTCTTACACGATGCTTGCTCGACAATTATGAGGACAATCATGATAAACTAGTTCTAGGTGCTTCTATGAATGGGCCAGTGTTATCATGTTCAAACTTGCCCCTTAGTCTCACACAATCAATCTACTCTCTGACCCGCCGTAGTCTCACGCAATCTACTCCATCATCTGCAAATTTGTAAATACCACATGTAGCATCCTCAAACTAGGTGTTATTGCCACCTTCCACTCATTTCAACCTCAATGCACCCACTAACACTTCCAAAAAAAACTTACAAGTCCAGGAGAACTAGCATTTGGGGCTCAAAGAATTGAGAGGTGACATATTTACCATGCTTCTTTGGATGATTAAATGGTCCTTGCATTTTGCGATCAAAAACTAATATACATGATCATCTCTCCTTGGCATCCAACAAGCACGCACATAAACTACGCTTCCATTTCAAAGAATCCATGGGTTTGCATTCTGAGAGGATCTTTTGAACACTACAACTCAGGCAACAAGCAACAATCTAGATGTAGATACAATTAAAATCCTACCACGCTAAGCATAATATATTCCTCACATCTTTGGATGAAGTAACCATTCCAATGGCGAAGCCGGGCCCCCACACAGTCCTGCAGGAGTCAACCCGTAGAAGACCAGCAGCATCTATATAAAGGTCACTGTCCTTCACATTTTCTACTCCTCTTGCCTGCTAAAGATCATAAACTCAGCGAACTGACATTTGCCAGGGGCGGTGGCTGATGGCTCCCTGGCCTTGACAGCCATTTCTTCTTCTGCCGATATGTCTCAACAGCTTGCTGCCTTAACCGTTCTTCTGAAATATTCTGCAGAAAATACAAACAGTTGGTTGATTAGTTCAGTTGCCATAGATCGGAAACTCAAACAAGTATAGAGGATCACCAAGGTAATTAGCATTTATTTGATACACAATCACATTTTGCAAGCATGCTTCCATATGGTGTCTTCTGCATGAGTTTGATATGAATAAAAGTTAATAAAAACAAGAGAAATAAGCTTCATGAGTCTACTGGTAATTGACAAATAGTAGAGATGCCATGAATATGACCCAAAACTAAATTTATCCTTTGTTGCATGGTATGATGCATGTATGCTTCCATATGGTGTCTTCTGCATGAGTTTGATATGAATAAAAGTTAATAAAAACAAGAGAAATAAGCTTCATGAGTCTACTGGTAATTGACAAATAGTAGAGATGCCATGAATGACCAAAAACTAAATTTATCCTTTGTTGCATGGTATGATGCATGGATGCTTCAGTTAATGCAATTTCATTTACTGGACAACTCGTTACTACCTTTTGATGTTTTCTGTGTTTTTTGATTGCTTTTTTGCATTTTTTCCATATGAAAATCAATAAAAACTTCGCCAGAGTCATGACCCACCATTTTGGGTGATCCTCCCCACCAAGGGGCACTCTTGCAGTTTTTTACAGCAGCTAACTCATCTGTCACAAGGCCGAGCTCCTCTACAACAGAGCAGTAGGAAGGTAGCTTCAATAATGTTCACACTCGAATCAGAACTGTCAGGAATGAAATGTAAGCCTTCAAGGATCAGCCAGATCGTAAGGGTAAAGGGCTGGCTCAAGAGGAGGACGTGTTGCCAGATAGCGATGATGATGAAGAGCTATTTGACAGGGAGATTAGGGCACCACCAACCTAGAATTTCATGGCTGAGGCAAGGTCGTCACGGGAGCTCCAGGGTTTCCCACTCATAGTCTGCCCAAACCCTTGGGAGGTCACTGGTGAAGGACTTGGTTCCTTGCCTAATTCACATAGCGTTTGAAGCATCCAAAAGGATGGGGAGAATGCTTTCTCAGCAGCTTAAAGCCTACAACCTATTAAATCTCGAGAAAAAGAGGATGATGTCTCCTGCACAAATTGGTGAGGTTTCTTCTGAAGAACTGCAGAAAGTGATAGTCAAAGATGACAAGCTAAGCAAGGACTTCAAAGACAAGGTAATATTGCAGGAGTTCAAAGAGGAAACAAACACCCCTAATGAGCTCGGAGGAAGGGCTGCACAAGTTAGAAGAGTACTTTTAACTTGAGTCCAAGGGCCAACAAGGCTAAAATTCAGTTTGCTATCTTACATGCAGAGACACATCATGCGAGAGTTCCAAGAAGGCTTCAGACCTGAATTTTCAACATGGGATATGATCAAGAGTAAGATGCTCTCGACTTTTGTCACCTTTGATCCAACCAACAGGAACCTGTCAAAAGCTACATTAAACAGTTTTGGAGGATCTCTCTTTTCATGAAAGATATGGACGACAAAAGCAGAATGGTCAAGTTCATTCATGGACTGCTTTTAAGACCAGCTTCTGATGTGTGGCATCTAGATCCCAATCCCTTGATAAAGCTATGCAATTAGCCGAGTTGTACAAGACCAAGTACAAGACAGAGGATAAGTCTCTTGACATTGGTTACTTCCAAAAGTCTGTAACTAGTGACCATGGCTTGAAGAAGTTTATTGGGGAGCAAAGGCCGCACATTCCTTCAAGACCCTTATAGCCAATATGTCACTCTCAGAATTATTCCTAAGTACCCTACCATAAAGGCTTCCAATTCTAGTGAGGTGAATAGAGCTTTCAAGGCACAGGACGGAGGCATTGACAAGAACAGGAAGGATATGCAAAAGGTGTCAGAATGCGCAGCGGAGATGATGACCAGATCTGGGAGCACGAGCAAAACGCAATGCAGAAAATAACAGCACGAGAGAGAGAGAGAGAGAGAGAGAGAGAGAGAGAGAGAGAGGCGTGTAACTCTGCTCTATATACACAAAAAGAATCCCGGAATGATACAAAACTGGCAAGGGGTGTGGGGCCAACAGCACTCGGCCAGCATAAAAGGTCCACGACCTGTCCAGACCAGTCGGCCAGCTCCATGATGTGAACACAAACGTGCTGATGCAGTCGGCCAGCAACTGAGTCCTCCTGCCATCACAGGGCAGCCACCCATGCCAAGAAAAATAGGAAAAAATGGGAGAAAAATACGGGGAGTGAGGAAAAATGAGAAAACACCTACAAGGGCGGGCACACCCACAACAAAGGCCCTGGTGTCAACATAAAAAACAGGGGATGACTTCTAACACCCCCTCTCAGCTCCTGGCTATGAAACCAACCACAGGGATGCTTCCCCCCTCTGCCATCGAGAACTATCTCCATCCTGCCCTCACTGTGAACTGGGATAGTGGATGTATCCCCAGTAAGAATGTGACCAGAATACCTGCAAAGATCCTGTAAATCTGAACGGGAAGGAGTCATGTGCCTCGAAGCACCACTGTCTAGAATCCACTCCCGAGTATCCGTTGCAGAGAATCCTCCAACCTCCTCCCTGCCTGAAGAAAATGAAACATCGGTGTCCATCACCTCCAAGTGCACAAAATTCGGAGTCTTCATGATTGCTGCTGAGGAATCTTCACCCTTCTCGGTCTTTCGCTTGGGACACTGCCTCCAATAGTGGCCTTTCTCGCCACAATCATTACAAGTCCTCTCTGCCTTTAGTTTCTCATGGTCAGTAACGGACTTCTTTTCAGAAGACTTCTCCGATGAAGCCTTCCCTTTGCCCGTGTTACGGCCTTTCGACCGTTGGCCAGTTAAGGCCTCCGAACCTCCACCCTAAGAAGGGTTCATGAATCGTTCCTCCTGGTCCAAAACCATGGGCTGAGCCTACCACTGGTAATCAAAGACGAGTAAAATGCTGATACCTGAGAGGGCAAGCGTGACAGCAACGTTATGGCCATGTCCTCTGACGATATCTCCTTCCCAGCCTGAAGAACTTCCTGCTGAAGAGCCTGCAGCTTGTTAATATGCTCCCGCATCGTCGACAACTTTGCAAGGCTCATAACCCGCATCTGTACTTCCAAGGAAATCCTCTTCATGGGCGATACCCTGTTGTAAAGAGAAGCCAAATGCTGCCATATACCTCTGGCCAGCGTCATATGCTTTACATGATTGATTACCTGCGATGTGCAGTTGAGAAAGATAAACGAACGGACCCTGGCGTTGACACGATCCCACAACTGTGTCTGTGCCTCCCGGTCCTTTCGGATCGACGGTAACTCCCCTTCCTCTACTTCCGACCGTGGAACCCCAACAACGACGAAATCAACAAGGTCGTAAGACTCTAGAACAGAATCCATCATAACCTTCCATATGCCGTAGTTGTTCCCGTCCAACTGACACTCCACCGGGAACGTGGGGAGTGTCGGGATCTTCACATGCCTCTAACAGATTTGCCATTGCGGGGATGTACTCTGAAAAAGGGTGGGTGGGTGGGAACAAAGAAGACTAACACCTGCAAGTGGCTGTCCAACAAATCAGCCCGCCGTCCTCTTGCTTCTCCTCTTCCCAAACAGTCCCGAACAATCCACCAATCAGCAACACAACAGTCCCCCTCTTGCTCATACAAATCCCAAGAACTATTTAGAGCCTAGGCTCTGATACCATGTCAGAATGAGCAACGGAGATGATGACCAGATCTGGGAACACAAGAGCAAAACGCAATGCAGAAAATAACAGCACGAGAGAGAGAGAGAGAGAGAGAGAGAGAAAGAGAGATATTAACGTCTACGAGAGGCCAAAGTCGGCCTATGAGACAAAAAATAATACAACTGTGTTCTTCCGGTTCATCGGAAGAAAAGAAAGAAAAGAAAAAGTGTGCATGTGTCTGGATACAACTGTGAATCATCATGGATCGGTGGAATGATACACAAAAAGAATCCCGGAATGATACAAAACTGGCAAGGGGTGTGGGCCCATTTTATATGGCCCATAGTGCAATCGGCCTGCTCTAGGACAGCCGACAAGACACCAGAGGAGCCCACGACCTGCAAACAGCAGTCGGCCAGCATAAAAGGTCCACGACCTGTCCAGACCAATCGGCCAGCTCCATGATGTGAACACAAACATGCTGATGCAGTCGGCCAGCACTGGGTCCTCTTGCCATCACAGGGAAGCCACCCATGCCAAGAAAAATAGGGAAAAATGGGAGAAAAATACGGGGAGTGAGGAAAAATGAGAAAACACCTACAAGGGCAAGCACACCCACAACAAAGGCCCTGGTGTCAACATAAAAGACAAGAGATGACTTCTAACAGAAGGAACTCTCCCAATAGTCATGGATGAAAGGTGGAAGAAGGGCCTATGTTTCACATGTGGAGAAAAGTGGAGTATGGACCACAAGAAATTTTACGAGGCCAAGCCAATTGGAGGGAAGTTGAGCATGATCGTGGAGATTTCAGAATCGGATGGAAAATCATCTTCAGTTGATACTTCATAAAAGTTTCATGAGTGCCCCCATGATGTGCAAAGAGATGATGAGATTGAGGATGAGAAATTTTGTATTCCATCTTGGTGGTTCCAAGTCATCACAAACTTGGTGGCTCGAGATTATGAAATTTACTACCTCAGTTCTCATTGCCTACAAGCAATCCTCTCACAACAACTAGAAACTATGGTTCTTATGTTTTGAAGGACTACAGATTGCTTTGAACCTTACACAGATGGAGGCAATGCTGTTGATGATGATAAGGAGATTATGTGGGATAGCAATGCAACTACCTTCAGGATAAGGGAAGATAAAGGGCAGAGATGTCTATGTACTAGTAGACAGTTGCGGCATCAACAGCTTTACTAATAGGTCTGTTCACCCTGAAGTGGCCAATGGAGCTTTTACCACCAGATCTGTTATGAGACGGAAATAAGGCTATCATGAGATTTACCTTGCCCTTTGGCTTCCCGTCTTGCAGGGTCCCAAGCCCAGTTTCCAGAAACGCCGTTTCGGCCCACCAACGTTTCGGAAACGTTTCCGTTTCCAGAAACGGCGTTTCCAAGGCCCTGTTTTTCCAGGGTTTAGAAACCCGCGTGCTGTTTTTTGCCGCCATTCTGCGTGCTTATTTCCGCCGCCTGTTTGGAGCTGCTCTACCCATCTACCTTGCCCTCTACCCCTCTACCTCCACATCAGCCCTCTACCACGCCCTCTACCTCTACTTGGGGCCTCCACCTTTGCCATCTAAGCTCTACCAAGCAAGGAGGAGTCGCACCTTGCTCGCAGGTGAATGTGGATAAGATCGACATCAGGAGGGAGAGGTTCATCCCAGAGATCCCACGGAATGAGCGTGATATGTACACCTTGCTTTATGAGAAGCTGACAGTGCCGAGCCACAACACCCGCTGCACCACCCATTCTCAGAGGCAGAGGGGGGGATCCATCGCTTCCACTTCAGCAGAGGCAGAGGACCACGATCCTACCATTTCTTCATCTGAGCTTGACTCTCATGAGTCGGAGGATGACTCCTCCATGGATGATCTTGATGAGTGATTTTTGGAGCACTTAGCTCTAGGATTTTGTCATGCCAACAGCTGCTGCCAGCCACATGGATATTTTTTGATCATGTTTTGTATTTACTACAGTCTATACATATGGATTATGGATGATGGATGATGGATGATGGATGATGGATCTTGTTTTGTATTGACTCTTTTGAGGCTTGAGCCTTGAGCCTTGAGCCTACAGTTGTCATTTCTGAATTTTGATCTATCATTTGAGTCTTTGACATTGAACTTGAGCAAAGATGTATTTTTCAAGCTTTTGTAATGTTTTTATTAATTATATATGTATGTATTAAACCCTAAACCGAAACTCCGTTTCCCCGTTTCTTCCCGAAGGCTGAAACTCCGAAACTCCGTTTCCAGCCGTGCTCCGCACCCCCGTTTCCAAAACTCGTGGAAACTATGGTCCCAAGCTTGGAACTCTCACGCTGTGACCACCCTGACGGAAATAAGGATATCATGAGATTATTCTATTACCTTGCCCTTCGGCTTCCCGTCTTGCAGGGTCTCAAGCTTGGAACTCTCTCACGCTGTGACCCTGTCGAAACGGGCAACCTTGACCTCCATACTTACATCCATACGGAACTTCCATAAGTGCCATTGAATCCATGATGAATAGAGCTAGAACCAATGACCAATAAGAAAGAGATGATGAGGGTTGCAACCCTTTACACTGAGGAAGGGTGGGTGGGATAGGGTGGCAACAATACCAAAAAGAACCCAAATAGTGACTTTTCCCAACCTCAACTTGTGCACTCCTGGAGACTAGGTTCTACCTTAACCAAGCAACCTGTGCACATCGGTGATGAAAACAAAAATTTTGGCAATTTCATATGCTCTCGTACCACCTGTAGAACACTCGTGCCTATGTGCTAGGGTTTGAGAGTAGAGTGCAGCCGAATCAAACACACAGCCACAAGAGTCCTAAAACTATTGTTATGTATTATGTAGAAGAAATAAGTATTACAACTGGAATTCGAGTATTAAGAATGAAGACATTGTCAGCCCACACACTGTTGTAGATCTCCAGATCTCCGTGACCAGCCTGTACTGCAGAGAGATGCTCTGTAAGCTCTATTTGTTGTTGATGCAAATGACGAATTTCCCATACTCGTATATATATATATATATATATGCACCAATGTGCTAGTCGGCCAGTAGAAATTGATGTCGGCCTGTTTTTATTGTCCATGACCTGCATTTAATGCTACCGACTGCCACGTGGAATAGGCGCCTGCTGCCCAGATTGCTGCTACGCACACTACCTGACTTTTGTGCACCCTGATCTGAAGCCTGGCTGTTGTCCACGTGCACCTACACGTGAGATGTCACATTCAACGATACGGCTGGCTCCCATTACAGAGGGGAGATGGTATGGTTGCTTTGCATTCTATTATGGAGGATGATGGTATCAGTGTATGATCACACATTGTCATCATGTAGCATCACATGGTTACTTTTTATAGCTTATATACTACCTTTTTGTATTGATCTGGTCTTTTGAAGATGTTAATTGCTCTCTCTCTCTCTCTCTCTCTCTCTCTCTCTCTCTCTGCCCCACTTGTGCCTCTCTCTCTCTCTCTCTCTCTCTCTCTCTCTCTCTCTCTCTCTCTCTGCCCCACTTGTGCCTCTCTCTCTCTTCAGCCAGCACATCTCATTATGCAGCGCCCAAGGGGCAATCTCCATATATGATTCTAGATGAGGACATATGGGAGTTCTCCAGGGAGGGAGATGTTATCATACTTGGGGACTTTAATGCTCGAACGGCTCAGTACCAAACCTCCTTCTTTGACACTTCAGAGAAGATGTTGAGAGAGAGAGATGTGGAGGAGATGTGTTTGACCCGGAGATCACAGGATGAGGTGGAGTGTACTGAGTATGGGAGATACCTCTTGGAGATGGGGACTGCACATGGGCTGGCCATTTTAAATGGCCTAGAGAGGTATCCACTTGCCAGTGGCTTTACTTGCTTTCTACACAGACATGGGGCCAGCACAGTGGATTATGTTTTAGCCTCGCCAACCTTCATCCTGAGTATCCAGGATTTTGCGATTGGCCCCAGGCCCATCGGAGTTACAGTGGATCATGCACTTCTCTCCTTTACAGTGGATTTCCACTACAGTACCCGCCAGGTTGGGCAATCCTCCTATCACCCGAGATATACCTTCTGTAGAGAGACTGATGGAGTATACACCGCAGAGATCTACAGCTTGTTGAGTGCAGAGGATCCACAGAGGCCATTAGCAGAGCTCACACAGATCCTGACAGAGGCTTTACATACAGCTGCAGCGACGGCCTTCCCACACACGCAGCCCATAGTACGACCACGTCCTGGGAGCATGCCCCAGAATAGTTGGTATGATGATGACTGTAGGGAGCTCAGAGCCCGGCTACAGAGAGAGGTGGCCACAGGTGTTACTACATATAGACAGTCACGCATCATCTTCCGATCCCTCATTCGGCGGGAGAAGAGAGCATTCTTAGCTTGGCTGGAGAGAGACATCTATCAGTTGTTTTTGAGTCAGGATTTTGGGGAGGCCTGGAGATTGCTTAGAGTGCACCCCCCGCCTCCGGCCATTACCTCTCCAGATACATGGGGCGAGTATGCAGCCTCCCTCTACACAGTACCAGAGCAGCCACCACTACCGAACCCTCCAGAGCCTTGTCCACCCACTTCTACCTTCTTCACAGCAGAGATGGTGAGGAGGACCATCAACAGATTGCATACAGGGAGGGCACAAGATCATGAGGGCATTGTAGCCGAGCATTTCAAACATGCATGATTGCAGACTTGCTAGCTCTCATGTTTAATAGAGCCATGTGTGAGGGGTTTCCTGGGACTTGGAGTACTTCCACGATTGTGCCGGTACTCAAGTCTGGAGATCCGAGCCTGCCGACTAACTACCGCACCATTATGATTGGTCACTTGCTGGCCAAGCTATATGCCTCTACTCTTGAGCATGAGTTGAGTAGATGGGCAGAGAGACGAGGGGTCCGAGCTCAAGGACAGGCCGGTTTCAGGAGGAGATTCTCTACTTTGGATCATATCTTTACCCTTAGGGCTATCATTGAGGAGGGCAGAGCACATGGGAGGAGAATCTACTGTGGCTTTGTGGATTTCCGCAAGGCCTTTGACACAGTGCCTAGAGCTAGACTGATGCGCAGGCTGCAAGACTTGGGGGTTCCATGTGAGCTCATTTGGGGTATTATGGCACTTTATGAGACAGTAGTTGGGCAGGTGCGGACTTCAGAGGGTCTCTCCCAGCCAGTACACTCCACTATAGGGGTGAAACAGGGCTGCCCGCTCTCTCCGACTCTATTTGGACTATACATTGATGAGATCTCTGATTATATTGGGACACGAGGGGACAGAGGAGCCCAGTTGGCTGGCACTTGGATACCTCTGCTCTTATATGTTGATGATATTGTGCTTATAGCAGACTCACCAGAGGGTATGCAGAGGCACTTGGATACTTTACATGCTTATGCACACGACAGTGGGCTCTCAGTTAACCTTGGTAAGACTAAGGTTATGGTGTTTAACACTACAGCTCAGTGGGTCTGGAGATCAGCGCCTATTTTCACATATGGGCAAGAGACAGTGGAGTATGTTGACTCATACACATATCTTGGAGTGGTGTTCACTGGGCCCACATTTTCCATGAGGGGGGCAGCAGAGGCTAGATTGACTAGAGGATATGCAGCACTAGGAGGTCTAGAGAGGATGTGCTCACAGGTACGTTTCAGGAGCCACGCACTAAGCTGTGGCTTTTTGACACGCTGGTCACATCGGCTATGCTATATGGAGAACAGATCTGGGGGCCTAGCCTAGATCGTCACAGTCGATCAGGACCCACATACGATGGATGGAGATTGATGGAGAGACCACTTGTGTCCATGATCTCCAGGATGATTCGGGCTAAGGCCTCAGTACCCCATGAGATTATCCGAGCCGAGATGGGAGCACCATCGATCGTAGTCGAGGGCTCTTGCCAAATCAGTGTCCTTCATTCATAGCACCTAGGAGCTTCCCCGACACCGGTATGCACGACTTGCTTTAGAGTCCTCTCATCAGCTAGCCATGGAGGGAGACACTTCATGTTGGTATGCGCAGATAGCATCCTGGTTTGAGCTCCACGGGTTCAGCTTAGACAGACTTCCACCCTTCCAGTACTCTCTAGAGGCACCCTCTCTCACCTTGACACATTCTGAGATTAGTAGAGTCATCAGACAGGACCTCATTCAGTTGGACACTAGGAGGACATGGCTAGAGCCCTCACAGGAGACCTTTTTTTTATAGAGACCATCTTCTCCGCACCACTGAGGATGGCTTTATGATTAGACCGAGCTACATGGATACCCATTTGTCTCATGGATTGAGGTGCGCCATTGGGCAGATCCGCACCTCTTCACATCAGTTAGAGATAGAGACAGGCAGATTTAGAGGCATACCTCCAGGGGACAGGATATGTCAAATTTGTTGGATAGAGCCAGAGACGGAGGAGCACTACATCCGTCGCTGCGCAGCATATTATGAGATTCGAGGGTGCTACCATTGCCTTTTCAGAGAGGGATTTGGACCACTGGCTAGAGTCATGGACTATTGTGATCAGTGATGCTTGGGTTTTTATCTCCTGGAGATCTGCAAGCTCAGAGAGTCCATTATGAGGAGCAGACGCCGGACTGGCAGGGAGTCCACACAGAGACAGATCACTGACTTCTTTAGAGGGACTACCCGGGAGGACACAGCCGACAGCCCAACAGTGGGCACCCCGTGGGACTCTAGTTGAGAGAGCTATCCAGTTGGGCAGATCCAGACGCCCGAGGGTTCGCGGATCCTTATAGAGACAGTGCCTACACCGGAGGATTCAGAGCATCATTGCGAGGCATCGGGCTCGACCGACCAGGCATCTCACTATGGCAGATATCCAAGCCATCCGGCAGAGACCCATGCTAGAGCTCCTAGGATGATAACCACTCCAGCCATATACTATTGTACTCACTGTCACTTTTGTACTCCCCCATATTCATGTATTCATGTATCCATGTACTCATGTACCCCATTTTGACTAGTAGCATTAGCTTCCCACTCTCCCTAGTTGCTTCTTCCGGATGCTCCCTACTGATGTATTGCAGAGCTAGATACTTACCTTCAGTCCTTTCTTTTCTTTTCCAGATAGTGTATCAGATGTCATATGGTTGTAACTTTGGTCTCATAGGTCACTTTGGCCTTTTGAAGACGTTAATATAACATTTCATTTCATTTCTTCGTTGCTTTGCATTCTATTATGGAGGACGATGGTATCAATGTATGTCATCATGTAGCATCACATGGTTACTTTTTATAGCCTATGTAGCTAGTTTCGTACAGTTTATTCTTTTCTTTTCCATGGTTCAATATTCATCATGGATACCTTTTTGGATTCATCTGGTCTTTTGAAGACATTAATTGCTCTCTCTCTCTTTGCCCCACATGCGCCTCTTTCTCTCTCTTCGCTGCCCCTCCTTCCACCTTCTCCCCACGCACCCTTGCTCAGGCCCCCAAGACAGCAACATAATCCTCTCTTTTTTTGTTATGTTGTCTCTTTTTTTTCCATGATGAGATTCCATGGACACATTGTACGCCTTTTGTCTCATAGACCCATTGGGTCATTTGCAAGACGTTAATATATCTTCTTCTTCTTCTCTCTTAATGGGAACCCAACTGTGCCCACCTGGTTGAACAGAGAGCCACGAAAGTCAGGGAAATGGGATGGCCTATCCCAGCAGCTGAACAGTCTTATCGGTCAGATGGAAACACACCTGAATGCATGCACAGAGAAACCAGTTCTGGGCTCACTACTCAAAGATGGCCTTAAGGCAATCCATGACATAATGGGGATCCAAGAGGACAACGATGAGAAAGCATTGAGGAAATGAAGGAAGCCCACACCTTATAGGTTGAGAAGCTCTCCAGTAAGGGGAGCCGACTGAAAGAGCAAGTGTAATATGTCACATACAACCTCAAAGAATGCCAAGGCACTATCAAGGAGGAGGCGGAACTCACTCACATGGAAGAGTTCACCAAGAGTGTAGAGGAAAAGATTCAAGAGAGTATGGTAGCAACAAAAGAAGAACTTGTGCGGAGATGGGCCGACATAGCAAAACAAGAAGCGGAGAAGGAGTAGACAGCAGTGGTCTAGAAACATCGAGCCTCCGCCCCGCCCATCAGAGTGGAAGAGAAGAGGAACAGACTATGGCCTTACACATTCGCGTCACAGGTATGGCAGAGGGTAGCTCACCCAAAGCAGATGCCTTGGAGCTATGCAAGAAACTGAAGGTGGGAAGTTCCCCATTTGTGGATGTATGGAGAGCAGGAAAGGATACCACCCAACCACGTCCACTTGTCTTCCATTTCCTGGACCTAGGGAGTCGCCAAGCATTTTTAGATACCAGGGTAACCTTGAAGGGGGGGAAAATTCAATGGATGTCATATTGATTGACACAAGACACATTGGGTATCATTGTAAGCTTTTTCCAACCTCTACACAATGACAAAGCAATACAAGACTAGATCACAACTAGACTATCTCTAACAAAAAAGGAGGATTTTAACGTAATATAAATTTTCCCTTAAAAACCATGAAATTTTCACTCACCATATCTTTCTTGGGAAAAGAGAGCCTTGGAGGTGCATCAACAATATTGCCAAAACCTATTCTCTCTTGTTGATGTAAAGAAGGATTTGTCTCAAATGTGTTAAAGCACCCTGATTTCTTCTTTTTTTTCTTTTTCTCTTGTAAATACCTACAAAAAAAAAAAGATCTTACATTAATGTAAGTAGGATGCATACAACGCACCCAAGCAAAGAAGTGTGCATGTGTGCAGACATGCAAGTGTACTATAGTGTGTGTGCACACATGCACACCCCCTCAAAAACACCTCCTTACATGTAAACTATACCTTAAGAGATGTGATCAACTCCAAAATAAGCTCATTTCCTCTCCTTCCTAAGCTCCATACCATCAAGTTACTCACCTTTTTTTGCGATCATTAAGTCCTTTGTGAATAGGAGTAGCTTTGAACTTCTCCATTAAAACCTGCAAATCCTCTTCTCGCTTCCTCTTCTTTCTCTTTGGCACAAAAGATTCATTTGACAGGACAGCCGGGCTTTCTTGCCCTTCTTCAGCATCTTTTGCTTGCAGGGAGGTAACTTTCTGTTTCTTAGTTTTCATGATTCTGTGTTGCTTTGCAGAAATCCCTTTACTTATTTGCAAAGCCTGTAGTCAGCCAGGTAACAGGAACACATGTTCAGGGACCCAGGAAAGGCATCCAAATTAATGACAGTTTGAACTTTCAACGAAGTCCAGATATCAAGATCTCTATCAATCGGGTGAATGGAAGAAACACGCACCTGTGTTTCGCTCTTGCTGCTGCTCTTATTTTTGCCCAGGTCCAAGCTCAAATGACCTGATAGAAAACACAGCAAATGTTTTTACTGAAGTGCAGGATTACAGACTCGGGGCTATGCTGTAGGCTTACAAATTGAACCACTAACAATCATCGAGGAGAAAAACAAGGTGATTTTCCACTACATAAGATATTCAAATCAGATATTTGAACTACTACACATGCAAATCAAGGCTCAAGAAGAGATATATACCAATGAAAAGTTCAGGTTATTTCCCAACCTTTAAAAAAACCAAAGTGCAATCTTAACTCCATGAGAGTCTACTCACAAAGCTTCAACTCATAAACTCCATCAGGTAGCATGGATAACGTGCTATGACATCCCCATTCACATCATCAACACCCAAGATATGTCACTCTCACATGCACTCTGCGCTGTAGTGCATGGTGACAAGATGGCTCATCATCAGTGCATCATTGTACAGCAGTAGGACACTTTAGGATATGAAAATGTCGTATACAATAGCCCCATTGTAATCCTCAATCCAGGATATGTTAGGCACAAGCTACATAGGTCATTCCTCAACCTTAGAGTGTCTGTCAGTCAACCCAGTCCCTTAACCCACTTGAAGAGAATCATTCATGCGTGTAGAGTCAATAGAAGCCTTAGGGTTTGCATCAGTTCATGGTTTACATTTGTATAGCATTCATCCCCATGTGCATGTAAACCATTGCAAAAGCCCTAGAACTTTATTCAGCATTTTTAGCATATTATTAACATTATTCAGCATTATTATCATCATTATTCAGCATTTGTCACATTACCAAGTTCTGTAGCATTTAATGCTACAGTCGGCCAGCTCTGTAGCCAGCCAACCAGCCACCCATTCCATATAAATAGCAATCTTTTTGCATCATTCCAATCATCTCAGCATTCAGCCTTCAACGATTCGGTATTCAGCCATTGGATCTTCATCGCTTGAGGCATAGAAGCATTCAGCCTGACCTCGCAGCTCAGGAGCACCAACGAGAGCTCGATCGAGAGCGAATGATACTCGAACACAAGCGGGAAAAGGAGGCCATGCATCTGCAATTTCAACACACCCTCTCTTCAGTTTCTCCACCCATAGGTGCCACCAACCAAACTCTTGTGGCATCAACGACCGTCATCCGAACTCAACCAAATTTTAGTATGTATGATGGTAAGTGTGATCATTTAGCTGTCAATCAATTTATTCATCAATTTAATGCATATTTTCCTTTGGCAAAGCTAAAGAATCCTCAAGATAAAGTCCACGTAGCAGCTCCCCACCTTACGAGTGAGGCAGACACTTGGTGGCAGCATTGGTCTAGTTTACATACGGACTAGACCACAAGTGTCACATCTTTTCGCCAGGATATCTTCGTTCATGACTTAAAGACCAGATTTCTCCCTCCCCAGTATTTGAACAACCTGGCAGATAAGTTCTGTGAACTCAAACAAAACAGGTAACCCGTGCTTCAGTTTTCCGATAAGGTTATCACTTTAGCACAGCAGCTAGGGTTATCTGAGCAGGCCAAGATGGATCAATTCATTCATGGATTGGATCCTAACATTCGGTTCATAGTTGGTAACTTTGAACCTAGCACAAATGACCAAGCTTTGACTCTCGCTCAAAATGAAGAAATGAAGATGAACGGAGGCAAGCCAAAACAACCGCAGTCTAGTACCAAACCCGAGCAGCAGCAATCTGCTTTGCAAAAGAGAAAAGGTAATTCGTCTTCTAAAGACGCTAAGAAGGACGACACTTCTGGATCTAGTTCAGGGGGGTAAGAAGGATAAGAAATTCAAACCTAAGAAAACCCCTGAGGAAAAGGCTAAAGCAAGCATCACTAGAGGCTATCTTCCTCCAGAGGAGAAACGGAAATACCAGTCAGAAAACCGATGTTTTTTGTGTCATACCATGGATTGTCAGAAATGGCAAACGGAGCAAGGCTCCAAGCCACCTTCTTCCACAGGTACCACAGCATCTCCTACTCCTCCAGCCACGCCTACTACCACCAATGCAGTTCAGCTTTTATCTTCTATGCATCCTATGCCATCCGTGGTATTTGATGCTAAGCAAGAGGGTGAGAGGGATGCTACACAAAAAATCCTGATCCGAGCTTATGGCTCTACCAAGGGCTACCAGTTTGTAGCCCTATTTGACATGGGCAATTCTGAGGACGCCATCTCTCCCAATTGGCTATCAAAATGAGCTACACATTAGTATCCTATCATTTGGATGTGGACGGGTTTACACCTAGTCTCCGCACCCACATTTCTCAAAAGGCACAGCAGTTTTCCTTTTAAGTTCAAAAGGCATCATTCCAATGAGATTCATTGTCTCGCCTCTTTTGGGGTGTGACATGATTTTAGAAATCCAATGGACTCGCCAATATAAACCTATTCCCAATCGGGAATACAACAGTTTTACTATCTGTAAAGGTTTTTCTAAGCCTATCACGATTCGTGGGGATAGGAGCATTCTCGGCATCCCTTTGATTTCTCATCTCCAGGCTGGATGACAAGCAAGCAGAAGGAGCATTGATTTATGTTTGTGCTCAGATAGCCTCTACCTCATCGATAGCGGCTATCTCATGTTCATCTCCAGTCCCACAGTTAGCATACCTCCAGTCTTGACACCAAGACATTATGCTTTGGGACAATCTCCCACCCAATCTCCCCCTCTCTTGTCCTGAGGACCATCATATCAATTTGGTCCCTGGAGCACAACCTCCTAGCAAGTTTCCCTATCGTCTTTCCAAGACTTTAGAGGGCGAGCTCGAAAAGCAATTATTTGAGCTCCTTCGAGCTAGATTCCTTCGGCCATCTTCCTCACCATTTGCTACACCCATCCTATTTGTCCAAAAGAAAGACAAGTCTGCACGCCTTTGTGTAGATTATAGGGCATTAAACAAACTCACCATCAAGAATAAGTTTTCCTATGCCAAGGATTGAGTACATTTTGGAGCATTTAGACGATGCAAAATTTTTCACTAAGATCGATCTCAAGAGTGGTTACCATCAAATCCGCATTTTTGAAGCTAACATCCCAAAAACACCTTTTAGGACAGAACATGGTCACTACGAGTTCATAGTCATGCCCTTTGGGCTTACCAACGCACCAACAACCTTCAATAAAATGATGTCCAAGATTTTCGGAGTACTCATTGGTAAGTGTGTTTTCATATTTCTTGATGACATACTTACATTCTCTGCCACTGCAGAGCAGCATGAGAAAGATGAGAAAGTCTTGCCACTTTTGCAAGATAATGGGCTCTACATAAACGCCAAAAAGTCTAGCTTTGGCGTTACAGAGGTACTTGGGCTATATCATCAGTTCTTCCGACATTCGATTGGAATCCTCATAGGTTCAAGAGATCTTGGATTGAGACATTCCTAAGACCGCCCAAGAGATCCGTTCATTCATAGGTCGTTGCCAGGCCTACAGTACGCATGTTCACCAGTTTTCCAACCTTGCAGAACCTCTCACCGACTTGCTCAAGGGAGTGAAAACTCGTAGGCAAACAGTCGCACCTATAGGCAAGGCACTTTTGATGCATTCCGTGCACTCCAAAAAACAACCTCAGAAGCACATGTTCTAAAGTTAGCATCTTGGCATGAACCTTTCGAGATCATCACCGATGCCAGCAATGTAGCCATAGGTGTTGTTCTTCAAAAGGACAATAAGCCATAGGTGTTGTTCTTCAGCAGGACAATAGACCCATGGCCTACTACAGTCGAAAAATGGATGTCGCCCGAAAGAAATTATTTAGTTTATGACAAAGAGCTTTTAGATGTGATCACAACACTCAAACATTGGAAGCCTTTTCTTTATGGACAGGCTTTAACAATCAAAACAGACCACCAAGCACTTAAGTGGCTTCAAACCATGCCAAGTGCCCAATTGTCACCATTTGGCCATCCATTTGGTCCTCCTCCATTTCTGGTATCACTGATATGGGACTGTCACTCCATAGAGCAGCCAGATTTGTGCCATGTTCACATGAGGCCAAACCGGTGTCTCATGTTGTCACATGCACTCTGCACTATAGTACATGGTGACAAGATGGCTCATCATCATCAGTGCAACATTGTACATTATTAGTACCCTTTAGGAAGATAATTGTCGTACGCTGTGACCCCATTGTAATCCTCTGTGACCGCTCCCTACAGGAGGCCTACAGATCGGAAGACAATATACACATATTTAGAACACTTAATTTAACTGTTATTAAACAATGGAAACAACATCAACAACACAAATACTAAAAATACTAAAAATACAAATGACACCAGCACTAGGGCCGAAAAGGGCCGCCCCCCCCCCCCCCCCTCCAATACTTTTTGTATTTCTTGGAATATTTATATTTGTACAAGTGTCACGGGCCTGACAGGCCAGATTTCTCCACAAGGGAGTGAAAACAACCAAAAGAACTGATTCAAGTCAATGAAGAGGTGTTGGGCAGAGTAGCCCCAAATCACAAGCTCATTCCCACCTTCAGTGGGTGGACACCTGCCTTTCACTGGTCTTCCGGGACCGTGCACCAACAGACACGCCCGTACTGACGCAGACCAAGGAGTACACCGCGGAGGGAACGTGGCGTGGTTCTCCCCAATGAGCTTTGCTCCCAAATTCCCTGGTGAGTCTAACCTTCACTGGCTCTCAAAAGCTCTGAGAGCGCGGTTAACAACACCACACAAGGAAATATACTAACCACACCAGGAAGAATTTCCTGAACATGGTCAGCATATACATGCCATGCTCCTGCACTACACAACTTAAAGCATTTTCTGAATTTAAATTAGCAAATTTCAGATTTATTCAAATGAGAAAAAGAATATGAAGGCACCTGGTACAATGAGTACAATCCAGATACAACCGGTACTATTTGTAGCAGGTACAATTAAGCACTTTAGGTACTTCAGGAGTGTGCAAGTACAACCAGCCAGGTACTATGCAAGTACATGTACTTGCAACAAGTACAACAGGTACACAAGGATGGCCAGCAGGTACAATAGGTACACCAAGGGCTGGTACAAGCGGGTACAACAGGTACTGCAGGTTCAACGGCCAACAGGCGTGGACAGCAAGTACACAAGGGCTGGTACAGCCGTGGACAGAAGGTATACCAAAGCTGGTACAGGTGTGGACAGTAGGTACAAGTGTGGACAGCAAGTACAGGCGTATACAACAGGTACAGGCGTGGACAACAGGTACACCACAGCATGTACAGTCGTATACAGCAGATGGAGAGTAGGCTGCAGGCGATGGAGAGAAAGAAACCACCAACCCACCACCTGGGAAATTTTCAATAAATGTTCCATGCAAAAGCCTTATCAAAGGTTATAAAACCTTAGATTCAATTTTAATACTATGGACACCATCAAAAGGAAATGTCCAACCCTTCTTTTAAATGTGTGTGAACACATAAGTTAATAAACATTAAGGTTTACTCTAGTTTATGGATTTCACCTTTTAAAAAAGAGAGAATGAATATACTTACCACCTGTTCACACACCACACCACCAAGTCAGTAAACAGCATTCCACGGTACACTGGGGACGTCCCCGTCCAATGTACTCGCACGGCATAACAGGCAGACACACGCAAACAAGTCATGCAAAAATAAATTTATGCATGCAGGCATAAACGCATGTGCACAAGTAGTGGACAAAATCTCCCCTTCATAAAACTTGTATAAGAGGTTCCTGTCGGGCACAAAACTGTATGCACTGTCATAGACTCTCTCGAGAGACTTATGCCTTCCATGCAATGCATCGGAATCCCGTGAAGCACTTGATTGGCCCCTCGAATTCGGCACTTCCAATGGGTTGCCCTGGCTGTCCATTGAATTAAGTGTTCGTGCTTGCTTCCGGTCTAGAACTCCGTGTCTCCTCTTGAGAAAGAGAGACGACCGGACTCTGATACCAATGTGACCGCTCCCTACAGGAGGCCTACAGATCGGAAGACAAGTCACAATATACACATATTTAGAACACTTAATTTAACTGTTATTAAACAATGGAAACAACATCAGCAACACAAATACTGGAAATACTGAAAATACAAATGACACCAGCACTGGGGCCGAAAAGGGCCGCCCCCCCCCCCCCCCCCCCCTCAATACTTTTTGTATTTCTTGGAGTATTTATATTTGTACAAGTGTCACGGGCCTGACAGGCCAGATTTCTCCACAAGGGAGTGAAAACAACCAAAAGAACTGATTCAAGTCAATGAAGAGGTGTTGGGAGGAGTAGCCCCAAATCACAAGCTCATTCCCACCTTCACTGGGTGGACACCTGCCTTTCACTGGTCTTCCAGGACCGTGCACCAACATGCACGCCCGTACTGACGCAAGCCAAGGAGTACACCGCAGAGGGAACGTGGCCTGGTTCTCCCCAATGAGCTTTGCTCCCAAATTCCCTGGTGAGTCTAACCTTCACTGGCTCTCAGAAGCTCTGAGAGCACGGTTAACAACACCACACAGGGAAATATACTAACCACACCAGGAAGAATTTCCTGAACATGGTCAGCATATACATGCCATGCTCCTGCAAGACACAACTTAAAGCATTTTTTGAATTTAAATTAGCAAATTTCATATTTATTCAAATGAGAAAAAGAATATGAGAGCACCTGGTACGATGAGTACAATCCAGATACAACCGGTACTATTTGTAGCAGGTACAATCAAGCACTTTAGATACTTCACCACTGTGCAAGTACAACTGGCCAAGTACTATGCAAGTACAACCAACCAAGTACTATGCAAGTATCTATACTTGCAACAGGTACAAAAGGTACACAAGGGCAGCCAGCAGGTACAGTAGGTACACCAGGGGCTGGTACAGGCGGGTACAACAGGTACTGCAGGTTCAGCAGCCAACAAGCGTGGACAGCAAGTACAAGGGGCTGGTACTGGTGATAACCACTCTTCAAATCAATAGAAACAAGCCGAGCCATCAAGCTTATCCAAAATGTCATCAATACGCGGGATTGGAAATCTATTCTTGATGGTGAGCTTATTTAGAGCTCTATAATCCACACACATGTGGAATGACCCGTCTTTCTGTTGAACAAGAAGCACGGGAGAGCAATAAGGTGAGGAACTTGGCTGAACCAAACCTTTCTCTAAAAGCTCATTAACCTGCTTCATGATCTCTTCTTCTTGTGCGGCACACACGGTATGCGGGTTTGTTAGGTGGAGAACTGCCTGGCACAAGATCTATGCGATGATCCTCGGGCCACATTTTGATGACTTGGTTCAATGCTATCACGAACAAAAACCAAGTACGCAGAAAGACTCTTTTTCATTGCTTTATTAATCTGGATGTGAGATACAAGTGGGATAGAAACCCCTTCCTGCCAGCATCAATAACATGCATGCGGCCTCTATGCATAAAGGAAATCCTGTTTGTCTTGTACTCTTTGCGGGGCTCAAGCTTGTGATGCCATGGCTTGCCAAGCAATACATCACATCCATTAAGTGGTGCAACCAAGAAATGCTCATGATCAAGGTAACCCTGGATATGTATGCGCAACTTCCCAATAAGTGGGGTAATCTGCACCTCTTTACCAACAAAGGCAGCTCCTGCTTCATTTTGAGGCCCCATGTCCTCAACCTCAATACCCAAGGCGGCTGCCATCTGAATAGAGATGAAGTTATCTGTTGCACAATCATCAAACATAAATAGAGCGGGCTAATCCTTGATTTGACCCCATGCTTTGCATACCATCCTCTCTTTTCCATCATGCTTTGTGTTTCCCTGCACATCGGGAACTGCATGCACATTTGCCTTGGTTTGCTTGTCCTCATGCTTTGGTTTGCGGTTAGGGCATTGTCTAAACATATGCTCTTTGCTTGTTGGGGTAAAGGCGTTATGCCCACCCTTATAGTGTGTACAAGCCCATAAGTTATAGTACATAGTACACTTAGTACTTTTAATGTACTAAGTGCACTATGTGTACTAAGTGCAATATACATGTGTGATAGGGGAGTCACACACTCATGCTTTTCATGAGTTGACTTATCCCCACAACTCTCTCTCTCTCCCTTGCTTCTCTGTGTATGTCTCCCATGAATGAACTCTAAACCCTAATTCAGGTTCCTTCTCCCATCAACTGGTATCAGAGCGTTGGTCTCTCCAGATTCTTCTTGAGTGCTGATTTCTGTCATTCCTTGCCCAGCCAGTAGGCGTGGGCTGGCTCAGCTGTTGCCCAGCCAGCAGCGTGGGCTGCCCCAGCTGCCCAGCAGCCAAGCGATGACTGCCCAGCAGCCAGGCGGGCTGCACAGCAGCCACGAGCGAGGAGGTCAGCACACGGCGCAGGCAAACGGCGCAGGCGAACACTGAAGCAAGGCGCTGGTGGCCAAAGAAGCGAGTCGGCTCAGCAGCGAACGCAAGCGTGTAGAAGGCGCACGGCGAAGCAAAACATAAGCAGCTACGTGAGCGACTCTAATCAGCAAGGCGCTAGGCGAATACGTCAGGCGGGCGTTAAGCGCTAGGCGAAACTGGAGGGTGTGAGCGTGGAACGAACACGCGTGAGCAACGGGGGGCACCTACTTCCGACTTCAGGCACCTACAACAACTGAAGCGCAAGGACAGTCAACGCAACAGCAGCCACTTTTTTGCATCTGAGCGTGGAGCGAAGACGCGTTGGGCAGCACTTCTTGATCTTCATCGCTGCGTTCTCGGCCATTTGCTGCTGCAGACTCGTCAGGCTCGCTATGGTCCCTCCTTCCTTCGCATTCTGCCATTGCCCGCAACAGTCACCTGTGTAAAGGCGCCTCTCTTGAGCCCGACTACAAAGGTTTGCATGAACAGCAGCATCAGCATCAAGCATCAGCACCAAATTCATCAACCCGCCTGCTAATCAGAGAAAAATCCAGAAAATTCAGAGGTATTTTGCTTCAATTTTGGATTTTCCTTGTCAATTCAAGCAATTGAGCAGGTACAGGTGCCCAAATTGCTCAATTTTGAGCAAAATTGGCAAAATTGGGTGACAATTGGTCAAATCAGGATCAATTTGCAAGAAATTGGATGTCGAAATTTGGGGCTTTTGATGTAATTGTGCAATTAAGCACTCATACATGCTGTATGATGTGAAAAATCGCACATTTGGGCAAAATCGCAGCAAATTGCAGCAAATTGCAGTGCAAATCAAGGGGCTTTTGTGCCGATTTGGTTGATTTGCATGCAAACAATCGCATTTGATGCTGTGAATAATGTGCTGATGCCTTACAAGCACTCAATGTGCCTGTAAATCAAGGGGCTTTCATGTATTTGATGTATATGTGGCCAGGGGGAAGCATCGTGAACACTCTGGATGCCTTCATGTGCGCAAATGTACCATGCATGATCAGAAATTGATCTCAAATCAAGGGGCTTTTCAAGTTTTAATGCTTGTTGAGCTTGGCAAAGCAGCAGGCAAGACATTTATGCCTTGAATCCTCAGAAATCAGCTTGCAGTCAAGGGGCTTTTGCCCAATTTCTGTTCGGGACTGTTTTATGCAGTGTTCGTGACTGTAAAAATCTGATTTTCACTCATTTGGACAGCCAGGAGAGCATTTATTGCTATTGTACCTGCTGGTACAGATTTGGCACATCTTTGTGCAAGTTTTGGCATGGCTGTACATTGTTTTGAGTGATCAAAAGGTTCAAATTCAGCTGCTGAAATTGCCGGTACAGGTTTGGTACATCATTTGTAAGCACTTGGTACTGTTGTACAGTACTTTGGAAGGGCAAAAGAGCACATTTGAGGTGCTGTCCAAAATCTGCAGCAACCAGATTTTGGTGTTTTCATCACAAAAAGTGGGAGAAAAGTTGCATTCTTGCTTCCGCAGTGGGAGATAAAGCTTGGGAGAACATTTGTGAGCACTTTGTGTGCTTTGGGTGCAGTGTTTGCACATCTTGGGTGCAGTGTTTGCACATTTGCAGGGAGTCAGGCATTGACAGGTTGCATTTTGCTATGGCAACCACAGGTGAGAGCTCTTCATTGCTTCACATCAAGAAGCTTGAAGGCTCGCAGAATTATGACATTTGGCAAACCCAGTGCTACAATGTGTTGCTTCAGAAAAAGCAGCACAAGCCTATCAAAGAAAGGGGTGTGATGCCCGCTTCTCTGACGGCTGAAGAGTGGGAAGATATGGATGAGCTGGCAAGATCTACTATCATGTTATCTGTGTCAGACTCATTACTTTTCAGCATTCGTGAAGAGAAGACAGCTTGGGGAATGTGGCAGAGATTGCAGGACTTGTATGCCCAACAAAGTGCCTCAAGCAAAGTGTATTGGTTGAAGAAACTCATAGGCCTTCAGATGAAGGAAGGGGCTTCTATGACAGCCCATCTCAATGAGTTTAATGGTATTGTCAACCAGGTTATAAATCAAAAGTTGGCAATGGACGATGAGTTCAAAGCCACTTTTTTGTTATGCACTTTGCCAGAGAGTTGGGACACATTCAGGACAGCCACTAGCAATTCGCATGCTATGCTGTCATATGCAGATGTTGAGGGTGCTCTTCTTCAAGAAGAGATGAACAGGAAAAACAACTCTGTGGGAAAGTCCAATGCAATGAATGCACGTGAGAGATCCCAGCAAAGGGGGAAAAGCCAAGAAAGGGGAAGGAGCAAGTCTCGCTCCAAAAAGGATTTGGAATGCCATTATTGTGGCAAGAAGGGACACATCAAAAAGCAATGCTACAAATGGAAAAATGATCAAAAGGAAAAGGGAAAAGGCAAAGACAAAGAGAAGGATGAAGCCAAAGATGTAAAGCCAAAGGGCAAAAGTGGAGTCAAGATTGAAGAAATCAATGTGTCACATGCAGGTGGCAGTGAGGATGAGGTCCTATTTACTTCTTCACTTGATGCCCATTCACTTCTTACAGGTGGTCATGGTATGCACTCATGGATCATTGATTCAGGTGCCTCCTTTCATGTCACAGGTTGCAGAGACTTGTTTGTCAGGTATACTGCTGGCAATGAAGGAGTGGTTTATTTGGGTGATAACCATGCATGCAAAATTCTTGGCAGAGGTGATGTGAGGCTTGTATTTTCAGATGGCTCACAGCTTATGCTCCATGATGTCAGGCATGTGCCTGAGATCAAGAAGAATCTGCTTTCTACTGGACAGCTTGATGATGCTGATTATGTTACCACATTTGGTAGTGGAAAGTGGAAAATTAGTAAGGGCTCACTGGTTGTTGCCAGAGGCTCTAAGGTGGACACTCTTTATTTCATGCATGCAGGTGTTTGTCACCATGCAAATGTAAATGCAACCGAGCTGCCGGAAATCTCTATGTGGCATAGCCGGTTGGGACACATGAGTGTCAAAGGAATGGAGCAATTGTCTCGTTTGGGTTACTTGCCTTCTCTAAAGTTTTCAAGTTTTCAATTTTGTGAGCATTGTATATATGGTAGGCAACTACAGTGCCCCCACAAGAAAGCTCTTGGACAGAAAGATGCTCAGTTAGAGCTTGTGCATACAGATGTATGTGAAATGCCTCAGCTTTCTTTGGGAGGGGCAAAATACTTTGTGTCTTTCATTGATGATGCCACACGCAAGGTGTGGGTTTATCCTCTTCGTTTGAAGAGTGATACATTCTCAGTGTTTGAGAAGTTTGTTGCTCTTGTTGAGAATCAAACTGGCAAAACACTGAAGGCTTTGCGTTCCGACAATGGTGGAGAGTATATGTCCAAACAGTTTCAGGACTTTTGTGATGCTAAAGGCATCAAGAGGGAGCTCTCTACTCCTTATGATCCTCCACAAAACGGGACAGCAGAGAGGATGAACAGGACCATTCAGGAGAAGGTCCGTTCTATGTTGTCACATGCTGCATTACCTCATGGTTTTTGGGCTGAAGCTGTTATGACAGCCGTTCACCTTATAAACAGGTCACCTAACACGAGGCTTGGTGGGAAAGTGCCAGAAGAAGTATGGACAGGGAAGCCTCCGTCATACAAGCACTTGAGAGTGTTTGGTTGCGTTGCGTACGTGCACATACGCAGGGAAATGCGCACCAAACTTGATCCTAAGTCTCATAAATGCATATTCCTAGGATATGGTGACAGAGGTGAAATGGGGTATAGACTTTGGGATCCCATGAATAGAAAGATCATACGCAGCAATGATGTCTTTTTTGATGAAACATGCATGTATAAGGAGCCTGCAAGGCAACAGGAGCCTGGCAGAGTCATCTTTGATGATGATGGACATCATGGACAACAACAAAGGGCTGTAAATCAGCCATTACAGCAGGAAAACCAGCCCTTAAATGGTGCTGAAAATGGTCCAAATGGACAGCCAGAGATGGCAGAAGATATCCCTATGGATATACCACAGTTGGAGGATATACCTGGCATGATTTTTCAGCCTTATGGCATGGAACAGGAGCCACCAATGGGTGATATGCAGGCTGGACAGCAACCTGCAAATGATGGTCATTGGGTACGGAGGTCCACTAGACCCTCCAGAGCCCCTGACAGGTTTGTTCCAGGGGTTGACTACTTGATGCTAACTGACTGTGGGGAGCCCTCATGTTATAAAGAGGCTTTACAGAGGGCAGACAAGGCTCTATGGGAGCGTGCCATGAAGTCAGAGATGGATTCTCTGCATAAAAATGGAACTTCGAAGTTGGTGCATTTGCCTGCAGGCAAGAAGGTTTTGCCATGCAAGTGGGTTTACAGGCTCAAAGTTGCACCAGATGCAAAGCCAAGATACAAAGCCAGGTTAGTGGCTAAGGGCTTCAAGCAGGAATATGGTGTGGACTTTGATGAGATCTTCTCTCCAGTGGTCAAAATGACCACACTTAGAGCTGTGTTAGCTTTGGTTGCACATGATGATCTGGACTTGATTCAGATGGATGTGAAGACTGCTTTTCTTCACGGTGATCTCCATGAGGAGATATATATGCAGCAACCAGAGGGTTATGCAGTAAGTGGAAAGGAGAAGCTTGTATGCAAGCTGAAAAAGAGTCTTTATGGGCTCAAACAGGCACCAAGGGAATGGTATCACAAATTTGATACATTCATGAAATCCCAGAAATTCAAGAGAAGTGACATAGATCACTGCTTATACACCAAGAAAGCTTTGGATGGCAGTCTCTTGATTCTCATTTTGTATGTTGATGATATGTTGATTGCCGGGAAATCTCGTAAAGAGATGGATGCCTTGAAGCAGAGGCTGCATCAAACCTTTGATATGAAGGATTTGGGTGATGCAAATCACATCTTGGGTATGCGGATACTTCGGGACAGAAATCAGCATCTGTTGTATTTGTCTCAGAAGGAATACATTGGCAAGGTCTTACAGAGGTTCAATATGGACGGGGGGAAGAAAGCTAGTACTCCTTTGCCTCCATATGTGAAACTCAGTGCTATGGACAGCCCACAGTCAGATAGAGACAGGGCTGATATGGCCAAGATTCCGTATGCGTCAGCTTGTGGCAGTCTCATGTATGCCATGGTTGCTACTAGACCGGACATTGCATTTGCAATGGGAGTGGTTTCTAGATACATGGCCAACCCTGGCAAGAAGCATTGGGAAGCAGTGAAAGGTGTCATGAGATACCTGAAGGGCACACAGGATTTGTGCATTTGCTTTGGCAAACAGGATGCATTAGTGCATGGTTACACGGATTCGGATTATGCCGGTCATCCAGATAACCGGAAGTCTACTACCGGTTATGTATTTACATTCACAGGAGGTGCTGTGTCATGGATATCCAGGATGCAGAAGTGCACAGCCTTATCTACTACAGAGGCCGAGTATATTGCAGCCACAGAGGCTTGCAAGGAGGCATTATGGCTATCTCGGTTAGTGGTTGATTTGGGTTATACAGGGGATATTCCATTGTTGCATTGTGACAGTCAGAGTGCCATCCAGTTGGCAAAGAACCCTGTCTTTCATGCAAAGACGAAGCATGTGGATGTGAAGTATCACTTCATCAGAGAGGTGATAGAGAACAAGCAAATTCAGCTTGTTAAAATTCATACGGATGACAACCCGGCTGATCTGTTGACGAAGAGTTTGCCTCCGGAGCGGTTTGCTCATTGCAGACACTTGATGGGCATTGGATGAGGCCACTTTCAGCCTTGATATGGCCTTGTATATTATCATGTACATGCTGATTTTTCTTTTCCTTTACTTAAGGGCACTTTGCCTTTAAGTGGGAGGTTGTTGGGGTAAAGGCGTTATGCCCACCCTTATAGTGTGTACAAGCCCATAAGTTATAGTACATAGTACACTTAGTACTTTTAATGTACTAAGTGCACTATGTGTACTAAGTGCAATATACATGTGTGATAGGGGAGTCACACACTCATGCTTTTCATGAGTTGACTTATCCCCACAACTCTCTCTCTCTCCCTTGCTTCTCTGTGTATGTCTCCCATGAATGAACTCTAAACCCTAATTCAGGTTCCTTCTCCCATCATTTGCTGCCACAAGAAAAGCATTTCCCCTCCTTGGCATATTGCTCCCTTTGCTCGGGGGTCAAGCCAAATTTGTTCTTCTTTGGCCCATGATCCTTAGATGAGGTATTTTCAGCTTTACCTCCCTTCTGGACCTCCCGAAAGCTCTTTTTAGGTGGCTATCCACCTTTTTGCAAGTTTGGGACGGCCTTCTCTTTTCCCTTAGAACCCCCTTGATCTTGCTTAATTTTGAGCTCCAATTGCTCCGTAGCAAGAGCAAGGCTATAAGCTGTTTACAGGGTGTGTTTCGGGTGCAATTCAATGCCCGAACAATAAGCTGGTTGTAATCCGGAGCGAAACTTCCTCTTTCTTTCATCCTCAGAGATTTGCATAAAGGGAGTTACCTCAAGCAATACTTTCCAAAACTTATTGACATACTGCTGCACACTTTCATTATTTTTTGCTCAAGTCTATCCCACTTTTGGGTGAGAGTTTGCTCCGCATTTGGTGGCGAAAATTGGGCATAAAATCTATCCTTAAACTCTTTCCAAGTGCAAATGGGATCTTTGGTGGTCTTTTCAGTGATCCACCAATGGGCAGCTGTCTCCTTCAAAAACATGCTTGCATGACGAATTTTGGACTTCTCAGTGAAGTCCTCATCACTAAAACCAATATCAAACTGTGCCACAAATGCTAGCACTTTAGAGGCATCATACTCTCCATGAAAGGCATCAAATTTCACGGACTTGTCCCCTGCCTTGAACTCCTTGAGCTTCTTGGGATGTGGTACATGTTCGTCTCTTTTTCTCTTCCCCTTATCCAACCGGACAGCTCTCTCTGCATGAGCTTCATGGGCAATGACAGGTGTTCCACTAGCCAAAGTGACATGGGTCTTTGATTCTTGTGGCCCCACTACATGTGACCTTGCTGAGAAATGCCTTGTCTCGCTACGAGACAACTCAATAGGCAAGGTCTTTTGGCTTGCATGCCGACCACTGTCCCCATGATGTACATACCTAGAATCCAAATGGCCTTGAGCATGCATAAATCTGTTTCCTCCTGTGCCATGAGGAGTGCATGCATGGCGAGAGGTGACCGATACTTCTTCTTTATGTAAGTATGATCTCAACCTTTGAGAGGCTAGGTCTCCATGCTACAAACGGGGTGGATTCTTGAACATAAGCTATCCATCCTCTCCCTCTTTAAGGTCACCCTTGCGGATAAGATAAGAGAGTGCCAGCTCCCTTGGCTTCTTACCCACTTCTTGAGCCATAGACTCAAAAGTCATAACCACCATAGCATCAGCTTTCTTGGCTTCTATGACACTTTGTACATGGGGGTCCTCATGCAAGAATTTCAGCTCTTGCTCTTTTGCCTGCAAGAGCCTCTTCATGTGCTCCAACTCAGCCCTCAATGCATTGGGCTCTTCCTCATGCATGGGTTCTTTACCACGTGATGACTGTCCCATGTATGCACTGTCATAGACTCTCTCCAGAGGCTTATGCCTTCCATGCAATGCATCGGAATCCCGTGAAGCACTTGATTGGCCCCTCGATTTCGGCACTTCCAATGGGTTGCCCTGGCTGTCCATTGAATTAAGTGTTTGTGCTTGCTTCTGATCTAAAACTCCGTGTCTCCTCTTGTGAAAGAGAGACGACCGGATTCTGATACCAATGTGACCGCTCCCTACAGGAGGCCTACAGATCGGAAGACAAGTCACAATATACACATATTTAGAACACTTAATTTAACTGTTATTAAACAATGGAAACAACATCAGCAACACAAATACTGGAAATAGCCTAGAAACAGTCCCAATCAGCCCCTACCTCGGCCTCAGATTTGCAACCTTCCCTCATTCCATTGGAAAGAGTGCATAGGCTCGAGATTGGTCATCATTGGTGCTTCTACAGCCATGTACAATTCAGCCCGACTCTTGGTCCTCCGAGATCTTGCATTTGGCTTATCGTCAGTCCAAAGTGTAACTCGCAGTGGTGCCCGGGGGACTAGATTTTAGGAGTGTGGTCCTTTGTATTCTAGGATAATCCCCCATTCCCAAAGCTTGTACTTTCCAAATATTTAGACATCCTGGAGTCCACCAGACTCCTTTCATACTGGGAAATGTCCAGGCTGGTGACATCCTCCCCACTTCTTAAAAGTTGTTCGCAACTTTAAGTTTCAAGCCATATATTCAAGATATAATCATGTCCCATCAACGTGGGTGAGACGAGACAGTCTCAAAAATCCAATATATCTGAAGAATCCATGTCCCAAAGAAATGGGTGAGACTAAATAAGTCTCCATAATAATATCATGTCCCAAAATAAATGGGCGAGACAAATCAGTCCCATAAGTCGAGATATCATAATCGATGTCCCAAGTAAATGGGAGAGACAAAATAAGTCTTTTACCACTTGCACTCCGTGTTGGTACTCTGACCACACACCTTGGATGAGAGGTGGGCTCAAGTAACAAGATTAAACAATCACTCGCAGGCATAGATAACCTGGTGTTCCATAAGAATTTTTGCTACACATAGTTTATAGGCATTTCGGCCACCAACTCACACTACCCTCTCAAGTGCCCATGTTCCCTTCCATCTGCTCTCTATTGTTCCACCCAGATATGGTAGAAACAATCTTCAAGAGAGCACGTAGAACAAGAGAACACTACACAGGGTATGTGAACAATGAGTTTCATAAGTCCAATGTATCCCAAATAAAGGGAGCCAAAAAGAATAATCCATCCCAGTAAAAGGGAGTCATAAACATAATCCATAAACCTAAGGATGGATCCAAATCCCTAGAAAAGAAGTCCAGGAATCCATGGACCTATATACCATGGTCCATAACTCTTACCACATACTCCATGCTAACCACACACCTTGGAGTAGAGGTGGACTTTTATCCATGAAAGCATCATATCCATGAGATATCCAAATATTTCTTCTCTATAAACAGAGACAGATTCGTCCATAGAAATTACTTGTGAAACCCAATATCTATATAAATCTCGTCCAAGAAAGAAATCTCCATAGATATAATCCATCCCAATAAAGGGAGCAATAAACAATGTTTCCCTGAAACCATCTCAAGGCAAACAACACCACCTTTCTCCTTGCATGGCTATACAAGGGTTAGTGAACATCAAAAATACTTCATAGTAAATAGCCAAAGCACCAACTTTGCAAACTCAAAGTATACTTAGCTTTTCTTTGCCAAGTAGGTCATGAAGCAAAAAGAAATATCTCCTCACCATATCCTTAAGATATCCCGAGATATATCTCCATATAGCTTGCCTGTAAGCTTGATAATATAATCCACAATATCCATATGGAAAGAGTGCTAAAGGTGTGCACATAATGTCACCAGCCTGGACATTTCCCAGTCTGAAAGGGGTCTGGTGGACTCCACGATGTTTAAATATTTGGAAAGTACAAGTTTTGGGAATGGGAGATTATCCTAGAATACAAACGACCACACTACTAAAATTTAGGAGAGTTGCTATTTTTGGCCTTACTCCGATGGAAATTCTGTTAGCGTCATTACATCTAGAATTGAGCAGATACCAACAGTTGGCAAAGTGCCTATGGCAGAATGTCTACCAATTGGGATATTTTTAGAGGTAAAGATTATGGAAGGACCCATCTCTTAGATTGGGACATGTGGCAAGAAAGTGGACCAAAGTGAGACCAAGTGGCCTGACACTTGTTATAAAGTGGATCAAAGTGAGACAAGTGGCCTCACACTTGTCACTTCAGCTATTGTGTGGCTCTCCACTTGTCATCGTAGCCTTCTCTTGCCATTTTAGCTCATGGGAGGCCCAAATCTATAAATTGGAGCCCCCTCTCTTCATTAATGGAGGCTCTCTTGCTGCACACTAGCCTCTATCACCGTTACAGGCTGCCCTAATGATGGCTACTCTCTTTCTCTCTCTCTTGAAGGCCGCGCACATGAAGAATACCGGCTGTTGGGGACTGTTTTGGAGGCTTCCATCACGAAGAAATACTGAAGGCAAGGGTATTTGTGCACGCTTTCCTTTGTCAGCAACTAGGGGTTTCTCCTCAGAAGTGGAGGGTTCAGCATTAGAATTTTGTCGATGGGTTGGTCTTTTGGGGCACTCAAACCAATGATGAGGTCCATTACAAATTGTGCACAATCCTGTCTTTGGTTGATCCCGTCCAGAAGGAACAGTAGAAGAACGAGGATTGCGAGATTGGTCACGTCGTTGGTCCCGTCCACGATCCGAACTGTGTGGTTGGAAGGATTGAGAACGTCGGAACCGAAAAGAGAACAATCCTTCTAATCGACGAGGGTGTTGAGAATTATTCCATTGGGGATTAGGCCGGGAGGTAGAAGTGCCAGATAACTCTCTACGACTATCTTGGCTCATACGAGATCCATTGGCTTTCTGAAAGTCATTAGCTTGACCGAAGGAGGCCGAATTTCGAGAATTAATGTCTGCAATGCGCTCGGCGTATCATATGGCATCGGCAAGATCGAAAGGGTTATATTTCTGAACATCGACACGCAGTGTGGGATTAAGCCCTGCAACGAAGGCATGAAGTTCGTCCATTGGGGACAGAGAGTCAATCTCCACCAGTATCAAGTTGGTGAACTGGGAGATATAAGAGGCCAAGGAACCAGTTTGGTCCAAATGGCGTAAGCGAGTACGGGCTTGGAAATCCACATTGGCAGGTATGAACTACTTACGGAGGACCCGCTCGAATTTTTCCCACGTTGTAACCGTTTTTCCAACGTGCTGTCGTCGTTGCCACCACAATAAAGCAGTGTCTTTGAGGAGGGATACTGCAAAAATCACCTTTTTGGAATCAGAAAGGGTCATGGTTTCAAAGTATAACCGCAGTTTGTAGAGCCATTGGTCTAAGGTGCGCTTATTGCGCTAACCACCATAAGAGTCAGGGGGTTTAATTTCCAATTTCTTTGTTTTACTAGCTTGTAAAAGACGATAAAGAGTTTTAAGGTCGTCGCCTTCTACCTCGAAAGGAATGACATCTGCATCTGCTGGTACTGTTGCTGAAACATCTGCTGCTGGTACGGAACTCATGTAGGAGTGGCAATCCGTGTGGAGCTGCTGGATCTGAGAAGCCAAGGATGCCATAGACTCCTGGAGTTGCTGTTGGAACTACTGTTGAAGTTGCTGCAAAGCTGGCTGCCATTCCAGAGGGACTGGTATGTCAACAAGTTCTGCCATGAGAGAAGATGTTGATGGAGAGGCTTCAGGGTGATGAGGCTCTAGCGGTTTTTGCTGTTGATGACGCCGCTCGACTGTAGTAAGAACCATCGGTTGGAGGGTGCGGCATCTGGAAATCCCGAGAGGAGAGGCTACCTATTGGTGAAGCGGCTAAAGACCATCCAGTATAGTAAGGGCGATCCTCTAGGACTGGGCTCGCACGAGAGTCTGCTACTTGAAAAGAAGGTACAGGGGTAGGGGCAGCTATTGGTGTCAAGGGTGTATACTCCGGTGTAGAGGGGCGCACCATGAATGAAGATGGATTAACGTCCTCAGAATAGGTGCAATATTCATGAAAAATGATGCTACACTCAGGGAGGATAGCGCCCAGATAAGGATGATGCCCGAGTATAAAACAATAATGATCCAGAACCTGTGTAGAAGTACGAACACGGATCACCCACACGTCGAATTCTCGAGGTGAGAAGTCGGTGTGCCGATTTGAATGCGGTAATGAATGGGCTAGGAAAAGGGGGGCACACTCACTGGAACAGGGGCTGAGGAGAAACACGGGTAGGAGAGGGCACTATGGACTGAGAGGGTGTATCCTGTAAATAACTGAAATCATAGGTTTCCTCTGCCATAAGCCGTCGGAGAAGAGGGTAATGTGTGTCCACGTGATCTGAGAGGTGCTTTTGAACCCGTAAAAAGGGATATTGGCCCCGGAGGAGTGGAGAGTGTCAAATCCCCACGGATCCCCTCGTGATCGATCTTGGTTCGAAACTTGAATCCTGCAAACAAACGAACAACAAACAAGCAAGGGGGTGCAGGCCTGACTCACCTCCCAACCATGACAGCCGTGGGCAAGCCCACAATCTTGGTTGTCCCCTCCGAGCCACGAGCTGAGCTAACTAGGTTGACGTACCGACCAATCTCCTCCTCACGACGTCCCATACCGCCGCGAAGCTGCCCTCGCGGGCCTCGAGATTGCTGCCGGCCTCGGCTGCATAAAGCAGGTGCACGTCTGCACTAGATCCAGGCTCCAAGACCATAGAGCTCTCACAAACTCGCGAGACTCTCTATGCACAATAACTAACCTTGGCCACCCTTTTATAGGCTCTTGGCCGGTCATCGGGCGTCCACACTTGGCCGCCCGCCCGTCCATACTTGGGTGCCCGCCCGTTAGTATATCCCTAACTCAGCTCATCAATCAGCCTGCCTAGTTCCAAGCTTCCCCAAGCCTCGAAACTAGTCTTGCATGCGTATAGCACACGGTAGATACCCACTGTGCACATGACATACTCCCCTTCCTCTAAAAAGCCAGGGTAATCTCTCTGAAGAGAAGTCAGTGTCTCCCATGTAGCGTCCTCCTCAACACGATCCTTCCACTTGATCTTGTATTCCGTGATAAGCGTATGACGCAATCTTCGTTCACGAAATCCAAGAATCTTTTCAGGTTCGTGCGGAACAAATGTCATGTCCTGGACATCTATAATTTCTTGAGGAGTAACTAACTGATCTGCTCCACCCAGTACTTCCTTAAGTCTACTGACATGAAATACAGGATGAACTTTCACATGAGAAGGCAAATCCAATTCATATGCAACTGAACCAATCCGTCGTGTAACACGAAATGGTCCACAGTATCTAGGGGATAATTTCGGAGATCTACCTGTCCGTAAAGTCTCGGAATCTTTCGGAACTCGCAAATACACCATCGTTCCTTCAGAGAACTCTCTAAGCACTTCTAATAGATTCCTTTGCAACTTGTAACATTTCCTGCATATCTTGCAAAAAATTACGTGCTGCATCATGCTGAAGTCCTGAGAATCCTACTGTAACAGGTGATCTAGGTTGAAAACCATACATAAGCATGAAAGGACTAAACCCTGTACTCGTATGCTTAGTACTATTATATGCAAATTCTAACATAGGAAGATAATCCTCCCATGAACTTTGTCTTTTGGATACATATGCTCGAAGCATATCCTCCAAAACCTGATTCACTCTTTCAGTCTGGCCATCAGATTGAGGATGATCTGAGGAACTCAAATTCAAAGTTGTTTCCAACTTCTCGAAAACAAGTTTCCAAAAGTCACTCGTAAACTTAGAGTCCCTATCACTGACTATGTCTTGCGGTAACCCGTACAATCTAAACAATTGCTCGATAAACTGCCGAGCTAATTGCGTAGCTGTAATATTCTTCCGGGTCGGTAAAAATCTAGCCATCTTTGTCAAGCGATCTACCACAACCCAAATAGAATCGTGGCCTTGATGTGTTCTTGGCAATCCGGTAATAAAATCCATGGAAATACTTTCCCATTTATTACCTGGGATTTGCAAAGGATGCAACAACCCAGCCTGTCTAAAGCGTTCAGCTTTATTTGCCTGGCAAATCTGACACTTGAGAACATAATCTTCTACATACCCTTTCATCTTCGGCCAATAAAAAGTGTGTTTCACTAATGATAGTGTCCTGTGTACCCCAGGGTGTCCAGCAGAAGGGGCGTCGTGACACTCCTTAAGAATTTTGGACCTAATGTCCGGAATCTGTGGTACACAAATTTTGTCATTACGGAATAGTAAACCATTCCGAATCATCCACTGACCTCCTGCAGCCTGAATAGTAGACTGCTCAGTCACCGAGTCTTGGTCAATCAATGAGCTCCCGTCCTGGATCCTCTGCCAAAATGGACCAAAATAACTATCAGTCCTGCAAAGCCCTCTCAATGACTGAAATAAGTCAGTAGAAATCTCGGTGAACGACAAAGTATTCACCTCTCTAATCCGACTAAGCGCATCTGCAATATTATTCATGGACCCTTTCCGATAACGGATCTCAAAATCAAAATCTTGCATTAACTCTGCCCAACGAGCTTTCCTGCCTCTCAAATCATCCGCATCACACACATACTTGATTGACTGATGATCAGTCAATACCACAAACTTGGAGCCATATAAATAATGTCTCCAAACCTTGAGAGCATGAATCACAGCATAAAGCTCCTTCTCAAGGGTTGGCCAACGAGATTGAGTGTCGTCTAGCTTTTTACTTTCAAAAGCAACCGGTCTACCATCTTGAAATAAAGCAGCCCCGATAGCATAGTCACTGGCATCAGTTTCAAGAACATAAGGCCGACTAGGATCAGGTAGTGCTAAGATAGGTGCTTCCTTGACTTTATCTTTCAAAAGTCTGAAGGCCATATCCAAATTGTTATTCGAAGTGATAGGCTGATTGGACTTACGTCCACGACCTTTCAATAAGTCGGTCATCGGTAGTGTGAGCTGAGAGTACTCCCGTACAGATTTCCTAAGAAAAACAACAAAACCGAGAAAAGAACGAAGTTGTTTCACTGTTCGCGGTATAGGCCAGTCCAAAACCTTCTGAACTCGGTCATAGTCAATGCTCAATCCATCTCTAGTGATCTTGTGTCCCAAGTAAATGATGTCGGTCATAAAGAACTCACATTTACTGAATTTAGCATATAGTCGATTCTGTCTTAAAATAGATAAGACAATCGTGAGGTGTCTGACATGATCCTCAAGAGTACGACTATAAATCAAAATATCATCCAGGAACACCACCACAAATTTCCCCAAATGTTCACGAAAAAGATCGTTCATCATTTGTTGGAAAGTGGCTGGAGCATTGGTTAACCCAAAAGGTAATACGAGAAACTCGTAATGGCCATACCTAGTCCGAAAGGCGGTTCTTTCGACATGCCTTTCATGAATACGTATCTGGTGATAGCCAGTACGCAAATCTATGTTCGTGAAATATTTCGCTCCTGCTAACCGGTCAATTAGGTCATCTGATCTAGGGAGAGGATAACGGTTCTTAATTGTCAGCTTGTTCAGTCTTTTGTAATCTATACACATTCTCCAAGTATTGTCCTTCTTTCTCCTAAGCAACACAGGTGCACCCCAAGGTGATTTACTTGGACGGATCTGGCCCATCCTCAAATAATCTGCGAGTTGTTTAGCCAACTCATCTTCCTCAGCTTGGCTCATCCTATAAGGTGGAATACTCACAGGATGAGCACCAGGGATCAAGTCAATACGATGATCTACTGCCCGTTCAGGTAGTAAACCCGATGGCAATTCCTTAGGAAATACATCTTGAAACGAATCAAGTATCTTCTGTAATTCTTTGCTTTCAAACACACTTAATTCATTCACATCCATAGAAGGGATGAGAAAAGAAGAAAGTGGAATCAAGACACAATGGAAAGCGGTGTACAAAGAAGAATTCATTATATTTCCAAAATCAATTGTATTTACAAGAGGTCCCTGAGAGGGATGGATACAATCACCTAAAATACTATACTTGGTGTCCCTATGCTGAAAAGAAAAAATATGACTAGACCAATCTATCTGGACATCAAGAGTCTTAAACCACTCAATCCCTAATAACAAGTCTACATTTTCCAAATGCATGACATAGCATTCCAGAGTATCTTTGTAGTCCTGAATTTGGATTGGAAGCATCTCGACCTTGCGATCCCAAACTTGTCTGCCCGCAGGTAGACGTACCTCATAGGTATGGTCGCTGAGTGTCGTGTCAAGACTCAATTTCTGCACAAGTTTGTAGTCAACAAAGTTATGCGAACTGCCAAGGTCTAACAGAATGTGAATTTTATGGCCATTCACTTCTCCATAAACTCGGAGAAGATCATGTATGCCAAATACCTTAGAATTGAACAGACAATCAGAACAAGTACTAGGGCGAGAAAGTACAGTAATTGACGTACCTGTCAAAGACAACTGGTTAGCTGCCTTTGGCTTGGGTCCTGCGTTTGACTTGGTACCCTTTTGCTTCGGACACTCATTACGCATGTGTCCTTTTTCTTCGCAGATAAAACAACGTCCTTCCTTCTTGAGCTTTAAAGCCCTAAGGAGTCGTTTCTTCTTCGCTGGTGTCGAACTGGAATTCTTCGAAGGTTGGTCCGAAGACTTGCCTTCAGTCGTGTTAGCCATAGGTGCGGAGAACTTTCTTTTATGCTTGTTCCCCTGCTCGGTAACGGGTTTTGACTTGGAAGAGACCATCATATCATCATAGATACGAGCTGAATGAATGGTCTCGTCCAAAGTTTTACATTTGTTATTTTTAACCTGTAATCGGTACGAGTCGGGTAAACCAGCTACGAAAAACCCCAACAGAGTAGTGGGATCCATCTTTGTAGCCTTCATCTGCAAGTCACGAAATTTCTGGAGATAGACCTCATAAGTGAGGTGCAGCGAGGTCATGGTCAAAGCTGAAAACCGGGCAACAACATCGTAGTCATCCTCTTTCTTGAGGAATTCTTTCTTGAAAATGTCTTCGAATTGTGTCCAAGTCGTCGGCTTTGGGTTCAGTTCCTTCCACCAAAGCAAAGCTTTGCCGGACAGGAAACCTGCTGCTAACTGTATCTTCTTTCCATCATCATATGGATGAAACTGAAAGTGAACTTGCCACTTATGTAGCCAAGTGTCCACGATCTCCTTGGTTCTCTGCTTTTGCTCGCCCCCGAACGGTTCCGGAGTAATATTGGGGCCTAAAGCAGAAGCCAAGGTATCCATTCCCGAAAAAGTAGAGAGGGTAGTGATCAAGAGAGCGATGGAGTTCTGCAAAGCCTGCATTTGGGCTGCGATTTGTGCCTGACGTTCCGCCGAAGAAGCTTCGAGAGCTACTTTGAACTCTTGGAAATCTGATTTTGACACAAACTCGTCAAAAAGATCGGCATCAGTGCCTTCCGTAGCCGGCAAGCCTTCGCGTTCCACGAGGGGCTCCAACTCTGATTCTTGGTCGACATCGTGAAGAGGGTACGTGAAGAGAAAATTCGATCTTTGCACAATGAAAGTGCGAGCGAACTCGAGAGCTTGAGAGCTTGAAAACTTGAGAACTTGAGAACTCGAGAGATGTGTGGCAAGAAGCCCACGTGAGGGGGTTTATAAAGGTTTCCCAAAAGCCAAAAAATCTCGAAAAGCTATGCTTAGCTTTTACTTTAGCTTTTGTGTTTTTTTTCTTTTTTTTTCTTGAATAAATATATATATATATATATATATATATATATATATATATATATATATGTATATATATATATATATATATATGGATATATATATTCGCTGTTTCTGAAAAAAATTAAACACCTTTGGAAACCTTGGAGAGGGGAGGACTGTTAAACCTTTTTTAAAAAAATATTTAAACTCTCCCTTAAAAAAAAACAAAACGAAAGCACTAAAGAATGCTTTCCTTACGTGTTTTTTTTTTTCGCTTCCCTCCTAATCTGCTGGCGCCTGGATTAGCCCGCCGACGCATGCTGTCGTCACCCACTGCCGGCGCATGGTTTCCTGCCGGCCCTGCGCTTCTCGCCAGCGTGCCTTCGCCAACCATCGCCTGCAACAACCCTGCGTAGGTGTGGTCACCCGTCCACGTACGCCTGGGCACTACCTGGGTTGGATGCGCAGGCCCGGCCTGGGCGCTGCTTGGCTGGCTGCGCTGCCTGGCTGGCTGCGCTTGCGTAGACCTGGGCTGGCCTGGGTGCCTGCCTGCCTGGCCTAGGCGCTTACATGGGTTGGCTGACTGGCCACGTAGGCCCATGCGCCCGCCTGCAGGACCGCCAACAGCATACTAGTGTCTCCCGCCAGCGTACTAACCTGGCCGCCTGCATGCAATCCAGCCCACCAAACGAACAGCACATCTCTTGCTCTCTCTCTCTCGTTCAACAACGAAAAGCAAACTTGCTTTTTCGTTTTTCAGTTTCTCTCCCTGCAGGTTAAACGACTGCACACAAGGCCTCTTCTTTGCAAAGCAATCAACCCTATTAAACTACCATCTCCCATCATCAACATGGGTTTCTTTGATGAAGAAAAAGCACATACCAAACTGAAATCTGTAGTAAGCACAAAAAAAACAGCAAGCTTCGACCTCTTCTTCTCTACCTACCAACTTGCTCGTTCACGAGGTATGCTCTGATACCACTGTCAAATCCCCACGGATCCCCTCGTGATCGATCTTGGTTCGAAACTCGAATCCTGCAAACAAACGAACAACAAACAAGCAAGGGGGTGCAGGCCTGACTCACCTCCCAACCATGACAGCCGTGGGCAAGCCCACAATCTTGGCTGTCCCCTCCGAGCCACGAGCTAAGCTAACTAGGTTGACGTACCGACCAATCTCCTCCTCACGACGTCCCATACCGCCGCGAAGCTGCCCTCGCGAGTCTCGAGATTGCTGCCGGCCTCGGCTGCATAAAGCAGGTGCACGTCTGCACTAGATCCAGGCTCCAAGACCATAGAGCTCTCACAAACTCGCGAGACTCTCTACGCACAATAACTAACCTTGGCCACCCTTTTATAGGCTCTTGGCCGGTCATCGGGCGTCCACACTTGGCCGCCCGCCCGTCCATACTTGGGTGCCCGCCCGTTAGTATATCCCTAACTCAGCTCATCAATTAGCCTGCCTAGTTCCAAGCTTCCCCAAGCCTCGAAACTAGTCTTGCATGCGTATAGCACACGGTAGATACCCACTGTGCACATGACAGAGAGCCCGCAAAAGAATGAAATGGCGGGTTTCTGATATGTTAATACTCCACATTATGTGAGACGTTTATACCCAAGAAAATGGAAAAATCACACCTGAAGGAGGTTGCCATAATAAATAGTGTTGCTGGAGAAGAAGCACCAACGGTAGTAGAGTGTTGCTGGGGAAGAAGCACCAAGGGTAGTAGCCGTCAATCCACGGAAAACACCAACTACACGTGGCTGATCCAAACACAAGTGTAGACCGCAGGAGGCCAACAATGAAGAAGGCTGTTTTTGAGGAAGGGAGGCGGCAGCAAGCCAACCCGCAAGAGACCAATACAGGGTTACGACAAGCGCTTGGCTGAAAACGGCCGAAAGGTTGGCGCCGTTTCGTAGGAGCCCGTAAGGTGAGTTCTATTGTTTTTCTTTTCTTTTTTTTAATGTGTTTGTACGCGTGGCATTAAAGCCTTAGAGTCTTGACCTTTGGTTGAGGTTATGAGGTGTGTTGGGTTTTTTTTAATAAAAAAAATCAACGAATCATCATGCGCTCTCCGCCGGCAGCCGATTGGGTACGACTACGCTTGGGAGGGGTGCCGGTTCATGAAGGGGTGCCGCCTAAAGAGGTAAGCCAATCAACAAAAATTGGGAGTTGGGGGCTGAATTTGATGGGGCATTCTCTCTTGCTCTTCCATTCAACACTTGCTACACCCAATTTTAGGGTTTGGGCGGGCTGATGTTAGGATTAGGGTTAGGATTGATTTTAGGGTTAGGGTTAGAGTTTGGGCATAACACAGGGCGGAAAAAGTTTGCTCTAATACCACTGTAAAGCTTTTATAGCTTTATTAACATGATTAAGAATTAATTAATAAACATAAGACAAATGCTGCAAGAAAGACTGAGTTGTTTGCATTGAGACAGGGGCCTTTCTTAAATAGAGTCCGAAAGGGTACAAGCGAAGAGACACATCCCTGGGAAGGGGTGTGACTCTTGAATCAACAGTTATGTCCTTTGGACTTAGGGATGTGTCTTTTAATAAATAGACATGTCCTTTGATAGTGACCCATGTGTAAGGGTGAGACCCTTCACAGGTTGCTTTCAGTTAATAAGGGATTAAGGAGTAATTAAGGAGAGATTAAGAGAGTTAGTCACAATCGTGACAGTGACATCTTCCCCGCCTTCTAAACCGTTGTCCACAATTTAAGAGATGGTTCCTCCCAAAAAGTTCATCTCTAAAAATATCTCAACTTATAGACATTCTGTCAAAGGTGCTTCAACAAGTTGTCAAAATATGCAGTGGAGATGAAGACAAAATCTGAGAACACAAGAGCAAGTGCACTGCAGAAAAATACAGCAATAGAGAAGGAGAGAGAGAGGCGTGTAACTATGCTATATATACACAAGAAAATCCCGAAATCTGAATGATACATGTGTGGGGGCAAGGGGCCATTTTATATGGCCCCTATGGTCCAGTCAGCCTACAACAAGGACAACCGACAGCAACATAGGACACCCGACTTGCATAAATGACAATCAGCCAGCTCCTGTCTGTCGGCCACCACACGTGTGCAATCGGCCTGCTATACAGAGAGAAACAAGGAGCAGCAAAACCAGTCGGCTATCACCCTGGACCAATCCCAGAACCACAGGACAGCCTCCCACACTTGGTAAACATAGAGAAAAATAGGGAAAAAATATGGAGAGTGGGGAAAAATGAGAAAACACCTAAATCGGGCGGGCACACCCACAACAGAGGCCCTGTTGTAAATATACAGAGACTGGAGATGACTGCTAACACCCCCTCTCAGCTCCTAGATGTGGAACCAACCCCAAGGAGTTGGAGTGCCGCCGAAGCATAGCCTGAGGTAGAGACTTCGTGAAGAGGTCCGCCGCATTGTCCTCCGTTGAACAATAAAGAAGCAACATGTCACCACCCAAGATCTTCTCACGTACAAAGTGTTGTTGTATCTCTATGTGCATGGTCCGGGCATGGAATATCAGGTTTCGAGCAATAGCTATACAGCTCTGGTTATCGCACTGGATGAATGTGGGCTCCTTCTGTGGAAACCCAATCTCGCCAAGCAACCTCCGCAACCACACAACCTCGCAAGCAGCCCGGTACTCTGCCTCTGTCATAAATCTATCGCACATATAAGTATAGTAGACAAAAACATAAGCCAGATCTCAAAAAAAGGAAGTAAAAGAGATAAAGCCTTAGTTGGGGGTGCCTTAAGTGAGCATAGGCTTGATAGAAAGAGGATAGGTCGTTAGTATTAGGGACATTTGAAGTGGTAAAGGGAAGGCTTGAAGTAAAAGCCTTAGTTGGGGGTGCCTTAAGTGAGCATAGGCTTGATAGAAAGAGGATAGGTCCTTAGTATTAGGGACATTTGAAGTGGTAAAGGGAAGGCTTGAAGTAATTAATTTTCCTCTATATGGGTGGCTAGGACTGAAAGGACTAAAAGAGTCCCGTGGTTAGATATAGAATGGTCTTAGAATTTAGTCATTTTAGTATTAGGGATATTTAAAGTTCTAAAGGCAAGGCTAGAAGTAATCATTTTTCCTCTATGTTTATCTAGATGCGATCGAATTTGTTTGGGTAAATGTGGATCTCCTCCCCAATCTGAGTCACTCCATCCTTGGAGTCTAACTCCATCCATCAATCCCCCTCCTGTGTAGAAGAGTCCAAGATCCTTCGTACCCTGCAGATACCGCAAGATCCGCAATCCTGCGTCCCAATGAGACTTCAACGGCGTCTACATGAATGAGCTCAACAGCCCCACGGAAAAGCTCAAGTCCAATCTGGTGTTCAGCAACCAGATCAATGAACCAACCAGCTTCCGATACAAAGAGGCATCAACTGGCTCACAAGGATCATTCACTGTCAACTTTGTGTTCAGGTCCATCGACGACGTAATAGGCTTGCAATTCTCCATCCCAAAGGCCTCAAGCAGCTCATGAACATACCGCTGTCAAGAGACAAAAAACCCCCTCTAGGTCTACTAGATCTCCAATCCCAAGAAGGAGTGGAGTAAGCCTAAGTCGGTCATCTCAAACTCCTTTGACAAGGCAGCCTTTGTCACTCCAATGTGCTCCACATGACCGCCGGTGAGAATGAGATCATCCACATAAAATCGTCTGATTCCAAGCCCTAGGAGCATGTTTAAGACCATATACAAGGCCTTCCTTAACCTGTAAACCATCCCTTTTGATCCTGGAACCACAAAGCCTGGAGACTACTCAACATACACCTCCTCCTGCAGGTCACCATTAAGAAACGCAGATTTGACATCCATTTGATACACAAGCCACCTCTGAGAAGAAGCAAGGGTAAGAACGGTCGGAATCGTGGTCATCCTCGCTGTCGGTGCAAAGGTATCCTCATAGTCGATGTCGATGCCTGGCCGCTGAGCATAACCCTTAGCCACGAGTCTGGCTTTGTGTTTGTCCACCGACCCATCCGACGCATATTTAGTCTTAAAGAACCATTTGACACCAATGATTGACCGTTTTGACGGCCTCGGTACCAACTCCCAAGTGTTGTTCTTCTCAATGGCATCCAGTTCCACCTACATGGTTTTCCTCCAAGTATCCTGTGAAAGGGCTTCCTTGACAGAAGTGGGCTCTTTGTCCCACATGATACGAGACATCAAAGCATAGTTTACCTCCGCTGAATGACTTTTGTCACGGACTCTGTGCGATCTTCGAGGTCCGTCGTCTGTGGTCCATTCGAAGGAAAGCTCCGTGACACCTGACTCCCAAAGGGTGTCCACTAACCACCTAGGTACTCCAACAGAACGCGGAGCCTCCTACTGCTGCGGGGGCTCAACACCAGCTACGGGCTCAACCTCTTGAACTGGCTGTGGTTGTCCAGCTGGAACAATAGACTGGGAATCATCAGAATCCTCTGGGTCTCCAAGAAGTGGCGGCTCATCTCAACAACGGAAACCGGAACATGTTCATCAAAGACCACATCCCTGCTGACAACAATCTCATTCCTCTCTGGATCAAACAACCTATATCCCTTGGAAAGAGAGTTATATCCCACAAATATAAGCTTTTGGGACTTAGAGTCGAGTTTCCTCTTCTGCTTCTTCGGAATGTATACATACGCATCGCTCCCAAACACACGGAAATGGGAGACATCAAGTTTCTTGCCAAAATATGCCTCAAAGGGAGTCATGTTAGGTACTGAAGTCGTCGGAGACCGGTTGAGGATATGGACAGTCGTCGCCACATCCTCTGCCCAAAGTGGACGAGGAAGATCACGATGCTCCAGCATCGTCCTCGCCATCTCCACCACAGTCCTGTTCTTCCGTTCTACTACTCCATTCTCTGATGGCGAACCTGTCTCTCTTGATGCCATGATCTACACAAAATCTCACGAAAGCATTTGAAGAGAATTCACCTCCTTTGTCAACCCGGAGAGTCTTCACGTGCAATCCAGACTCTTTCTCCACCATCACATGCCACTCCTTGAACCGAGCAAAGACTTGGTCCTTCTGAGAAAGGAAATAGACCCATGTGAATCTGGAACAATCATCAACAAGCAGCATGAAATATAGAGAACCTCCCAAGGATGGTGTTTGCATAGGTCCACACAAGTCAGTGTGAACCAACTCCAATAGTTTCGAAGCCCGCCTGGAAGCCTGCTTCGGAAAGGATTCCCTGTGCTACTTACCACGTATGCAAGAACTGCAACGTCCTTGCCTGCTGCCAACATCTGGCAAGCCAACCACCATCTGGTCCCGGAAAGCTCGCCACAGCGCATCCACATTTAAGTGGCCAAACCGAAAGTGCCACAAGTCACCAACCTAAGAACCTGTCAATGAGGAGAGTGCGGAGAGTTTGTAGATACCATTCTCCACACTGCCTTCCCAAACAACCTGGCCAATCTCGCGGTCTCATAGAGCAACTGAATGCTCCTCAAACTCCACCCAGAAGCCAATCTTGCATACCTCATGCACTATAAAAACCAAGTGCTAGGACGTAAAGAACACGAGAGGAATGCTTACTCCCCTTGCCGTCAGGAAATAATCTCCATCCGGCCCTCACTGTGTATCGGAATTGTGGAATTGTCGCCAATGAAAATGCGACCTGACTGCCATTTCAAATCCAAAAAGAAGTCACGGAAAGGAGTCATGTGCCTGGAAGCACCACTTTCTAGAATCCACTCCCAAGTATCCTTTGCGGTGAAGCCAACTGCCTCCTCGCTCGAAGAAGATGAAGCATCTGAGTCCATCATCTCTAAGTGCACAAAGGCTGGAGCCTTTGAAGCTGAAGCTGACGAATCAGCACTCTTCCCAGTCCGTTTAGGACACTTCCTCCAATAGTGGCCTTTCTCGCCACAATCATTGCAAGTCCTCTTGGCCTTCAGTTTCTCTCAGTCTGTGTCACGCTTCTTCTCAAAAGACTTCTCCGATGAAGCCTTCCCTTTGCCCTTGTTGTTATTCCAGCCTTTCGACCGTTGGTCAATTAAGGCCTCCGAACCTCCGCCCTGTGAAGGGTTCATTAATCTTTCCTCCTGGTCCAAGACCATGGGCACAAGCTCCTCCCATGTGATGGTGCTGAGCCTGCCACTGGTAATCAAAGAAGAGTAGAATGCTGAGTACTGAGAGGGCAAATGCGATAGCAATGTGATGGCCATATCCTCCGATGAACCTGAAGAACTTTCTGCTGAAGAGTCTGCAGCTTATTAATGTGCTCCCGCATCGTCGATGACTTTGTAGGATTCATAACCCGCATTTGTACTTCCAAGGAAATCGTCTTCATGGGTGATACCCTGTTATAGAGAGAAGCCAAATGCTGCCATATACATCTAGCCAACGTCATATGCTTGATATAATTGATTACCTGCGGTGTGCAGTTGAGGAAGATGAAAGAACGGACCCTGGCATTGACACGGTCCCACAACTGTGCCTGTGTCTCGCATTCCTTCCGAATCCAGGGTAACTCCCCTTCCTCTAACTCCGGCCGTGGAACCCCAACAACAATGAAATCAGCAAGGTTGTAAGACTTCAAAACGGAATCCATCATTACTTCTATATGCCGTAGTTGTTTCCGTCCAACTGACGGTCCACTGGGAACGTGGGGAGTATCGGGATCTTCACATGCTTCTCAGCCATCTCAAGTAGATCTACCATTGCGGGAGTGTAACTGAAAAGGGTGGGTGGGTGGGAAAAAGAAGAACTTAAACCTGCAAGTGACTATCCAACAAATCAGCCCGCCTTCCTCTTGCTTCTCTTCCCAAACGGTCCAAAACAATCCACCAATCAGCAACAAAACAGTCCCCCTCTAGCTCACACAATTCCCAAGATTTATCAAGAGCCTAGAGCTCTGATACCATGTCAGAATATGCAGCGGAGATGAAGACAAAATCTGAGAACACAAGAGTAAGTGCACTGCACAAAAATACAACAATAGAGAAGGAGAGAGAGAGAGAGAGGCGTGTAACTCTGCTATATATACACAAGAAAATCCCGAAATCTAAATGATACATGTGTGGGAGCAAGGGGCCATTTTATATGGCCCTTATGGTCCAGTTGGCCCAATCGGCCTGCACAGCAAGGACAACCGACAGCAACATAGGACACCCGACTTGCATAAATGACAGTCGGCCAGCTCCTGTCTGTTGGCCACCACACGTGCAGTCAGCCAGCTACAAAGAGAGACAAGGAGCAGCAAAACCAGTCGGCTATCACCTGGACCAATCCCAAAACCACAAGACAGCCTCCCACACCTGGTAAACATAGGGAAAAATAGGAAAAAAATATGGAGAGTGGGGAAAAATGAGAAAACACCTAAATCGGGCAGGCACACCCACAACAGAGGCCCTGGTGTAAATATGCAAACAGGAGATGAGTACTAACACAAGTCCCCACATTTGCCTAGCTCATAGATGTAACGTCACGAATGGAATTTCCATTGAGGGTTGTCCAAAAATAGTAACCCTCCTAGATATTAGGAGTGTGATCCTTTGTATTCCACCTTATTAGAAATGTATGTGAGCACCATGTAGAACCATGTTTCGATACTAGATCTCTTCCAAATCCTCGAGAGCTCGCCGTACATGCTTTCCACTTGACACTGAGCTCCAATGCCCATTTTTGTGTCCAAGAGCGCCTAGACCAAGCTTTAGGTACTAGATCTTTTGTATTGGATAATCCCCCAAGTCCACATGACCCTTGGCGTAGACATAAGTCCCCTACCAACCAAGCATCATGTCCACTCTTTATCCTTTTTGTCCACAAGGATCACTAATGTCCCAAGGAAACTTACATGTCCCATCTGAAGATATTCACTAAGTTGTCTCACAATCTCGTCTTCTCTCTTGAGACTCAACCATTAAGGATTTCTTAAACCCGATTGTGCACAAGGAACAAGGTCTACCTTATAATCTATACTCATCAATAGAGACAATCCAAAAGTAGAGCTTATTGAAATACATCCAAAAATTTAGCTCTTCTTCTCTAAATCTTCCAGCGGATAACCAAGAACCAAATCCATGGCTGAGTTTGCTGAAATCGCAGCACGCTTTATTTGGAGATTACCTATCCTTTCATGCAAGTATCTACCTATGGATGCATCCATATCCATACATGAAAGTTTGGATCAATCCAAAACCAAATTCCAACTTAAGTGCATGTAATCTCAAGGTAAGCTTCCTGTCTAAAGATTTTTTATTTATATTTTCACACAATATTTTATGCAAACATTCATTAAAAATGATTTCAATCTACAAGTGGAGTTAGGTTCACAAGACACAACTGGAAAAAAGAAAATGATATGAAAAAGGGAATATGCAGCACAATCCAGTTCACCAAGTAACACATTCACATACAAAGCATCACACTCTCTTTTACTAGTGTCAGTAATTACATCATATTTACAATTAGGATCAACAATTGCTTGCATCTAGAAACAAAAAAGATCCTATAATTAGTTCTAGAAACAAAAAAGATCCTATAATTAGTGTGATCCACATTTCTTTTTTTGAGACACACTTTGCCAAGTAGAACGTCCATTCAATCGATCCCAAAAACTTAAGCCCCACTCCTCCTTATGATCATGGATGCAAAGAGGCATTCCCAACACGATGATCTCATGTCGTATACCATCTCTTGGCAAAGTTCATCCCAGGGTTGTAATTACTCCTGCTGATTGAAAGGCCTGATTCCTACACTAACATGGTGTAAACAAAGTAGTGCTTTCATTATCCAACAAAATATACATTGACCTACCCATGAAAGCTTCACTCATGAGGATCAAATCATGAGAACCAAAAGACATGGCACGCAGACTACAACTATTATCGTCGTCGTGGTAGTATCTCTTGCTGACGGTTTATCATGTCTTTCACCATTGGGGCCCGATCACAATCTCCTTGGAACAGGAGAGAGAAAAGGGCAAGCTCACATTTCCACTCTCTTGACAACTTGTGGGTGGTGCAAGCTCACCGTGAAGGATGAGTATGCTCAAAAACGATTGGAAAACTCTTATAAACAACACGGATGTAGCTTGCTTATGTTCCAGATGTGCAACGTTGCTGTCATCATATGTTGCATGAGAAGGGACATGTTGCGCATGTACACAAGGCGACTCTGCAATATTGATAATGATGTTATGCAAGGCAGCCTATGCAAGGAGAAGGGGAGTACTTACTGCTTAGGTTGTGCGGTGATGATGATGTCTTGAGGGTCATGATGCGGCGGAGCTTCCAGGGGACAGCGGCGGCGTCCGTGGTTGTGGGGGGCGCCGGAAGCTTGTGTTCGCCATGCGCAGCAAGGTAGTTGGCCTGCCGCCTCCTCCTGCCTTTACCCTTCCCCATTACAGTTTCAAATTTTGGAATTCAACAAGGAGGCATTGTGTGTTGTTTTTTGCTAGGTTCAATTAATTTTCGTGGAATATGCCTCATTATTTAATGGCCCCACTCTTTATTTCTCTCTATGTCTCTCTCAAGTCCCACCGTTGGTTGGTCGTATATGCCCTCGTGTTGCATTCTACCGACGTTAATACCTCTCTCTCTCTCTCTCTCTCTCTCTCTCTCTCTCTCAACTCAAAAAAACTAGAGGTGGGGGAGACACTGCAGTAGTAAGGGCTCTTGCCCTACACCACGAGGGATTGGGTTCAATACCCGCCCCCTCCTCCTGCATGCCATGAGGCATGAAGTTTGTCCATTTCGGCACTAATATAAAATAAAAATAAAAAATATATCTTCCCAACAAATAAAAAAACTCAAAAAAAAAGCTAAAACCATAGTTTTTTTGGGGGGATCTTTGTGCTCGTGTGCATGTGTGCTTTTTCATGCCGCCATCAACAACTAGCAGGTTTTGAACCCGACTTCAACACCTTACCGCTAGGCTGTGTCTCCATTGGGGGTGGCAAACCATAGTTATTTTTTAATATTAGTGACTAAAAATCCCATGGATATAATGTCTTTTATTCAATATTTATGTGATATGATTAACAATACCAATATTTCTCTTTTTGCACAAAGAAATTTATTGTAGCTTGTGGATGTTCTCATCATCTATAGTAATGGTGTTCTCTTTCACTATCTCTTTACCAAGTCTATGTGTTTGCTCTTCCTTCATTATTTCAATTGTTTGTTTATGGTCTTGTATACATTTTCTACTAGTTCATCTATATTATAGGCATATCTCAAATCATCAACTTCATTCTCATTACTTGTCCATCTGTTCATAAACCAAACTAATCTTGGATGTGAAGCATCAAAATTTGTTTTATTAATAAAAATATCATAGATATCTTTCATTATTATGTTGGATGGATATACCATTGTCCTCTATAAAACATCAACTTTTCGCACCTCCATTCCTCTTCCTTGATATAGTGTTCATCCAATTAAAAGATGGGTGGTATTTTCCTGTCTTGATCATTTTATGAATGGTTGTGCATAAATTATCGCCTAAATGATGCTTTAAATAGAACTTCCAAACGATTAATGCTTTATCAAAAATATTTGTTAAAGTGAGACAAACTTTGTTCTTGAGATCACCCGCACCATATTACATGCAAATTTCTATTCCCATAGAAATATCTTATGCACTCTTATTATATGACACATTTTTATAATGAGGCTCATACAATAACCTATCATAACATTGATTTTGTGCATATATTTTTGCCTTTAAGCTCATCCAAGATATGTTTTGATGAGTTTATTGACCACAATAAATAACTTTGCATGAATTCTAATAACCATTTTATAATGAAGATGGAAAACTATACCTCCTCTTTCTTCCAATGATGAGCAACTACTAGCAAGGCATTCTTTTGTGATGAAATGATGAAGATTGTTTAGTACTCAATGCTTTATCAATATCAGTATCGCCTAATGATATTGTCACTGTAATGAAGTAGGTTTGGGTACACATGCACATGGGGAATGGGGCCTAAGCACTTGGGCTTAGGGACATTGTACCCTTTTTTATCATATTCACTCTATAGACATTCATGTCTTCTTGGTGCTCATGCCCAAGCTTCCATGGCCTTCTTGGCTATTGCCCTAGGATGGTGACCCACACCCATGTTGTCACTCCATGCTTTGAGTGGCCAACCCTAGTCTCTTGCAATGGTATCTTTGTAATGAAGCAGGTTTGGGTGCACATGCACATGGGGAATGGGGCCTAGGCACTTGGGCTTAGGGACATTTACATGTGTACTATTAGAGTACCCTATATGAGGCATAGGGCTCATGGACATTGTACCCTTTTTATCATATTCATTCTATAGACATTCATGTCTTCTTGGTGCTCATGCCCAAGCTTCCATGGTCTTCTTGGCTATTGCCCTAGGATGGTGACCCACACCCATGTTGTCACTCCATGCTTTGAGTGGCCAACCCTAGTCTCTTGCAATGGTATTTGAGCCTTTGGCTTAGGTCCTTGCTTAGGGAGTGATTAGTGTTAACCATTTTCGAGATTGGTTTTCACACAGTTTTCAGATTTGCTAATTTCTTGTTTGATAAGATTAGCAAAGAGATTTCTGTTAATCATTTTCGAATTTGTATCAAACACTGTTTTTTGAACCCTAATGCAGTTTACTGTTTGGTTCTTGAACTTCTTCATCTTCATGATCTTGATTTTCTTGATTTTTGAATTAAGATTTACAGAGATTTTTGCAACCAAAATTGAGAGATTTTCTTGCATTGTCCTACTTAGAGAGCTTACAGTTTCAATTAATAATCCATTAAGCCTCTATTTCTGTCCTATTTTTCAAAATCTTGGAGTTCTTAGAACATATTTACAAGAAGCTTGGTTTCTTAAGCAATTTTGGTTTCTTAAGCAATTTTGCAGAAAATTTCATTGAAGTTTCAAAGACTGGTGCTGCAGACTGTACAGAATATTCAGATTACAAAGTTTATGCAGAGTACAGTTGCTGTGTAGACATCAAGATTGCTATGCAGTTTTCAAATTTCTGTGCAGATTATTGTGCAAAGTACAGATTGCTGTGCAGAACAGAGTTGTGGTGCATATTATTATAACAGTTGCAGATTCTATGCAGAAAATTGAAGATTACTCCAGTTCATTGAAGTTTGTGCAGTTTCTTGAAGTTTGTGCAAAGTTTTATGTAATTGTGCAGAGTTCCTTTTGAAACAGTGACAATCAGTCAAAGATTATAAAGAAAATCCATAAAGATTATCAAGAAAATAGTGCAGAGTAAAGAACTTAAGTGTTTTAGCAAGATTGGTACAAAACTTTACATCAGTAAGTGATCTTTACCCTAAACTTCATTCTATTCTTGATTTTCTTGTTATGTGCAAGAAAAAAGTGTCCAACAAGTTGATCTTTGCAAGAAAGTTTAAAGGTATAGCAATCCCTCTCAAAACTGAAGTGAGGTCATTGGCAAGCCAATGTGTTACTATTCACACCAAGGGATTCTACCATGGAAAGATTGATGAAAGGGCATTTATCCTACTGCTAGAAGTTGTTGAAGACACAGCCTTGGACATTCTAGATGCTGCCAAGGAGCTAGCCTTGTTTAGCAAGTAGCTGAAACCATATTCTGGCACTTCTGATCAAACAAGCCAATAAAGTCCACGAATAGATTCAAAGAATGTTTTACATGCATCATTGACTGTGTTGGGGGCTCATATGAGGCGTTTCTAAAGCACTCAACGCAACCAACTTTGGTTTCTTTAGCGCATTAATGTAGCTTCAACACAAGTAGTCAACTGACCAAGTAGATCGCAGCTAACCGAACAGATTGTAGCTGATAGAGCAGATCGCAGCCGACAATAACAAATCATAGCTGATAGAGCAGATCGCTACTGCAACGTAGCCTAACACAAGGTCATTGGCAATTATTATTTTTTACAACAAGAAAAATTTCTAATTCTTCGCCATCATCAAGCCAACGTCAGCGCGCAAGTATTCACAAGTCGAAGCAACACATGACAAAATTGTTCCCAAGAGTGTTTGCTTTTGGGCTCAGCTAGCTCTTGCAACAGCCGGTGCAGTGCAGGGTTCTCGAAGCCTTCTATTAAGCAGCAAATGCAACGCAGGGAGTACCGTAGGGGTATCTAGACAGTACAGCAAACAAAAGCAAATGAATCCAAGGTTCTAGCCATCATAGAGATTTGCATCTCTAGGCATCATAGAACCACATGCCAGGGTCAGGTGACAACAATGCTGATTGCTTCCAACAGCCCTGATGAACCGGAGCAACGGGAGCAAAGAACTGTTAACAGCCTTGTGCAAATGTGCAACGGGAGCAAAGAACGTATAGAAGGCGCTGCCAGTTCACAACACGCAGAGACGGCTGGCTGTTAGCAGGCCGTTTCGTAGCTAACAGAGAACGCACAGAGAGCTTCTTAGCCCTGACGAACTGGCGTGGGAACATAGAATGCAACAACAAAGGGAGCCATGAGCAAGAACAGAGAACAAAGAAAGAATAAAGTGTGGAGAAATAAAAAAAATGAAAAGAGGGACTTAGGGTTTTGGCTTTTACTTTTCACACCATTAGATCCCTTGGCCATTCCACACCCCAACCCTTGATCTTTTGACCATTCCACACCCTCAACCTTTGGATTCTTTGGCCATTCCACACTCTGACCCTTCCCACACCCTTACATGTGCTAGTTCCCACGCATGATAGTATGCATTGAGTTAGGGGTGTTTACATGAGGAGATGGAGTTCGTCCTCATGCCTTGAGTGTGTGGAGATAGTTCATGTGTAGTGTGGGCATATTGGGTGATTATTCACACGTGTGAGATGTGTCACATACATTGATGTTTTATTTGAGGTTGTTCACATGTCTTGAGCCTCGTGGTGGTGGTTATTGTGCCGTGTGGGTCATTTAGTGTATTTTGGGCATTCACATGTGCATCTTAGCCCTTGTTCATGCACATTTAGAGGTGTTTCTACACTTTCAGGCTTAGCGGGACGACATGAGTTCTCATTACTACTTCTACCCCACCTACAATCGTCGTGCTAAACCCACCATCTTCATCGTCGACATCACTATGTCTCCATCCCAGACCCTGATCGTGTGATATCTGCTCGTATCCTATCATTATGGCTTCATCGCCGTTATCTTGATTTGCCATTTCACGTGAGAAGTTACATATCATGACATGGGTCTCCACTTTTAGAGTTCTAATTTTGGTTCACGTTCTATTCTTTACACAATCACTTTATGCTCGTCGTCTGGTGCATGCCTATTTTTGGCTATGTTTCTCATATCTTGTACATGGTCTGCAAGTTCTGTGATCTTATCTTGTACATGTTCTCACAACCCGACATGGCAAACACCATACTTGTTAACGGATTTCCTTCTGGGCAGCGTTCTGTTTCTCTTTTCCAAGGCCAAGGATTTGCTGGTTGGAAATACAAGATGCTATTAATTTTGGAAGGAGACGAATTGGCAGATATTGTTCTTGGTATTCTTGCATGCCCTCCTCAACCTATTGATCCACTTCAGAATGATATTATTACCAAAGGTCCTATTTTTGAACACTCAAAAATTGATCATGCACACTAGATTCATCGTGATAAGGCTGCTCGTCGCTCGTCGGTATATACTTTTTGCTCGTATCCTATCACTATGTCTCCATCCTAGACCCTGATCATGTGATATCTGCTCGTATCCTATCATTATGGCTTCATTGCCGTTATCTTGATTTGCCATTTCACGTGAGGAGTTACATATCATTTGCCGAGTTCATACATACATTTGGCACATCGCGGCTTCAACCTCTAGATCCTTCTTCACCGACATCATGCTATGATGACACATCATATTCAAGTCACATATGGATGTTTGAGCTTCAGATGTTATTACCTAGCTAGTGTAGACATTTATTTGATTAGGAGGATGTTTGTGTTAGATGGTCTAGACGTTCTACACAAGGTGATTTTGTTGAGGATCTATGTGGATATCTTTACATGGATGGTTCGGCATTGATTGCATGGGAGGATGTATGTGGGGATTTGATTGAGTGCCCTACATTTGTGAGCAGAGATGATTATATACCTGAGGATTGGTATCATTATTATGACATGCATTCAGTGGATGATGAGGTGGATGGTGATGATGATGATATTGATGTTGATACTTGTAAACATGGTCATGGTCATACACATACATGTGATGACATTGATGTATCACACCCACATACCTATGATGATGTATCGTGCACACACACACACACATGATGATATTGATGTATCACACACACATGCACATGATGATAGTGATACACGTGCACATGATGCCACTGACACATATGCACATGATGATGATGTATGTGATAGTGATAGTAGCGAGAGTAATGTGTGTGAGTCAGATCATGTGGGCATGATCTTGATGGGAGGGATGGCAGCGAGCACATCGAGCATTATGAGCATCATAGAGCTACCTATCTCTATTCCTAGTGATCATAGGGATACATTAGTTGGCCATAGTGATGCATTCCATGATCTTGATGGGTATTTGGCTAGTCATGACCATTCGGCTAGTCATATATCTTTAGTCACACATGGGATTGACACTTCACGTCGTTGAGCACATCATAGACCACGAGGAGCATAGACCCGAGGTTCTAGTATTAGACGTGTTGGTCTACTCCTCTAGATTTGTTACATGTAGAGAGATTTCGGATGCGACCAAGTTACTCCTAGTTTTCATAGCATTCCTGGCAGCATTCGAGTGGATCGAGTTATTGTGATTGAGCAGTCAGGGGGATAGTGCATGAGAGTAGTGATGAGTTCATAGAGGTGAGACATCATAGGAGTATGCATATTGATCATATTTCTAGTATATCCTATGACATTGACTTTGAGAGTTTTACAGTTGATCTAGGTATTTCCTTAGATCTAGTACTATTGGAGATTGATCTATCATGGGATTTAGGTCATATAGGGACACCAGTGATGGAGTTGGTCTATACCTTTAGGGATGACCTTAGTGACCTTGGAGATTCCATTGATAGTGAGTTGATTGATACCACTTATACCTCTTGTGTAGACACTTGGTTAGTGCTTAGTGATGACGATCTTTATGATGATCCAGCTTCTGTTTTAGAGGGTCACATACATATAGAGTGTCATACACATGGAGATATTGTGCATGGGTCGGATCATACTACTCATACATACATAGATATGGTGGATCATGCTTTTGACTCCTTGAGTGGTGTTACATATGATGGAGGCATGAGTTCACATTTGACTCTATATGAGGCCAACCTTGAGCTATGTTCATTTGGCTCCTTCGGATGTCGGCATGATCCTGTGTTCTTTGGAGTCGGAACATTTTTCTTTGGATACATTCTTTGCCATTTGAGGAGCATAGTTTGTGGATATATGGATCGACATTCAGATGCATCTATGACATATTCCAGTCTTGGCATACACGATGATTCTTTTGTGCCAGGACCACTTGAGATTCTAGCCAGGAGTTTCAAGTTTCTTCTTCGGCGGATACCTTTCATGCTAGATTCACAATGTGTGGTCATGTGAGGATGAGCTTATGAGTTTTCCTTTTGACCCTGGTACTACTATATCTTTGGAGTCGAGCTTTCCTTTTGATCCAGGAGCTACTACCATTCCAGCTTTCCTTTTGATCCAAGAGCTACTACCATTCCAGCTTCAACAGTTTGGGGTATATACCATACATATCCCTTTGATCCTGGAGGGATACTCGACTAGATTCGTCAATCGACAGTGGTTCCTTATCTACTCCACTTGCACTAGATTATCATGGAGCCATTGCCTTGGATTTTTCATGCCTCGGATTTCCTTTTGATCCCAGGAGGTTGCATATATAGCCTTATCATCAAGATGAGTCCTCTATCCTTTCCATTTGACCCAGGGGGTCATATGATTCATGCATAGGTCTTCCGCTACATTCAGTCATGGATGTGATTTTTTTTTTGACTTTTGTACATAGCCACTTGTATATGTCTTTTCTTTGGGCACGGCCACCCTTTGATTTCAAGGACGAAATCATTGTAGGAGGGGATGGTTTGTAATGAAGTAGGTTTGGGTGCACGTGCACATGGGGAATGGGGCTTGGGCACTTGGGCTTAGGGACATTTACATGTGTACTATTAGAGTACCCTATATGAAGCATAGGGCTCATGGACATTGTATCCTTTTTTATCATATTCACTTTATAGACATTCATGTCTTCTTGGTGCTCATGCCCAAGCTTCCATGGCCTTCTTGGTTATTGCCCTAGGATGGTGACCCACACCCATGTTGTCACTCCATGCTTTGAGTAGCCAACCCTAGTCACACTTAGCTCAAGAACTTTGAAGTTGACATTGGGTTGATAACCCAATGACTCTTCAGTAGATAACTTCTTTGTTCCATTGTGACTCTTCTTTGATTCTATGCAATAAACATTAATAGTTTGATTGTTTGAATTTATAAAATTTGCAAGCTCTGTTTCTCTTGCTCTTTTTTTAATTTTTGACATTTCACTGCATCATAGACAAAGAGAGAAAAGAATGTGTTTTAAACTTTTTTTAAAAAGATTTGCAAATATATATATACATACATTAGAACTTTTCTATGCATTATTATAATAATTTTTAAAAGAAGGGTTTTCATATGGATGTATGAGGATCAAACCTATTGAACGTGAGCCCATTTACTATTTTTCAGCTTCATTTGCATTGACTGGTAAACTATATGTTTGAAAGCCAACTAATTAAGATCTATTTGTAGATATAACGAACAAAGGTGGTGTAAGAAGAAGAAGCAGTAGTAGCAAAGGCATTAAACACAACCTTGCATGTAAGGTGGGGGTTATCGAGTTCATGGGACCTTTCAAAGTATTGACTTATTGCCATTATTTTCTTGTGATGATGACCTTGCACTCTCAAAGCTATGCCCAATCAGTTGTAAACTACAAGACAACCACCGATCAAGTCAACCTGCTATTTTTTAAGCTTGGGAATCTATTCACCATCTTTACTACCGTCCTTACCGTACATTTTTTTGCGTATATGAAAACCTCCCTTAATCAAGAGAGATGATTTTGTAACCTTATTATTAAGTGCTTGAAAGAAAATCTTAAAAACCCTAATTGCATCAAATAAATGCTACCTTCTTTTCATAGAATATGCAAAATGGAGGAATCCATTGAAAAAAAAACATGTAAAAATCTTGCTTTGTTTCACAAAAAAGTATAGGGGGCTTAGTTATGTTTCTCATCATAGCATGTCAAATTTGAAGAACTTGGTCTCAATGAGGCTATGTGCATTGAAATTGGGTTTGTCTACAGAACTTTGCTTTGCATATATTTTATAATTGATTTAAAGCGAGAGAGAGAGAGAGAGAGAGAGAGAGAGAGAGAGAGAGAGAGAGAGAGCTAAACTAAGGTGAGAGAGATGATGGCTCAAGAGGAGAGATGGAAACAAAGATATGGTTTGAGATAGAAGGTGCCATCACTTTCACTTAGCCAACTTGAAGAACAAAGAAGCCGTCGCACACCGAAGTACATATACAAATTAATATTAGTGGCACGACTATTTTGCAGTTGGGTATTTTTGGCTACAACATGATTCATAAGCTATTTCTTTTGCATTCTGAGCAAAAGTCCTATAGTTTTTAAGGGAATATTTGCTAGTAATTACTAGATTAAATTATTGATTAATGATATATATATATGTATATACATATATATATACATATATATATACATACATACATATATATATATATATATATATATATGTATACATATATATACATATACATACATACATACATATATATATGTATGTATGTATGTATATGTATATATATGTATACATATATATATATATATATATATGTATGTATGTATATATATATGTATATATATATATATATATATATATATATATATATATACATATACATACATATACATACATACATACATACATACATACATATATATATATATATATCATTAATTAATCGTTTATAGAGAGAGAGAGAGAGAGAGAGAGAGAGAGAGAGAGAGAGAGAGAGAGAGAGATTATCAATTATCATACCACCCAATAGGGATGCACAACAAGTAGAAAATGGTTAGTTGATAGGTTTCTTTTGGTAACCTTTGAAATTAAGGTTTTTTAACCTTAATCAAGGAAACTAAAATGACATTTGCAACCACCACCTTCACTTCTTCTTCTTCATCGTTTTATCACCACCATCTCATTTTCTTCATGTGTTTCTTCATCGCCAACCCTAGCCCTAATGGCATAGTAGAAGAACACACTCTAAACCATGAACGATCTCCTTCTCGTACGTAGAACATTGCATGTTATTGGTTGATTTCCGAATTGAAACATGCTTTCATGTATCTCTGTATCAAAATGCGAATTACAATCGTGTGGTGAGAAATGGACTAGAGAAACGCTAATTAAGTCACAAGTAATATAATAAGAATCTTCATTGATTTAACGGGTGTGATAGATTTGTGATTTTCAAGTGACGGTAGCAAAGCTATATATGTAGAAGTCCTAAAGTGAAATAAATGCCAACTTTAAAGTATTTTTAAGTGACAGTTCTCATTATTCAACTCAACAAATTCTTAAGTTTTAGAAATGATGACTCTTATCTTGCAATTGTAACTTACTACATAGATGAATAATGCCAAGATATACCTTAGAAGAAGCTGCCTTAAAAATGGATCCCACATTACACACACCCACATAGGGTCCAAGGTTGACATAAATAATGTCTTCCCCCACTCTAAATCAAGGAAGTCAACAAGTTCTATGCCATGTTCCCTTGCACCCTAGCCAAAGTATAAACACTTCCAAAAATCAAACCTCATCAATAAGGTTATAATCCTATATAACTCAACAGTTGAAGCCTCTCTTCTTTACAACTACAAAAAGTCCAAACATAAGACACCTACAAATAAACATTTTGTGCACAAAAGTATGAATCGACCTTCTCCTTTTTAAAACTCCTAAATCACTCAAAAACGGGCTTATTCCATTGGCTACCTCTGGTAATGTTGTCATAGAAACATTGACTAGTTTTGGCAAAGTGCCAAGAAAGGTGCAATGACAAAAAATGTTGTCATAGAAACATTGACTAGTTTTGGCAAAGTGCCAAGAAAGGTGCAATGACAAAAAATGTAAAAAGCTATCAGCCCCCTTTTGATGATAGAAAGATAGCTCCCCATGCTGCGGCAAATGCCTATTAAGAGTCTTTTTAATTTAGACATGATGGTTCTCATACTCTTGCATGCAGGATATCATTTGCAAATACATTTTGTAACTTGTATTACTATACTTATTTTAAGTATCAAAGCTTTTGATTTTGTAACTTGTATTATTATAATTGTTTTAAGTATCAAATCTTTTGGTTTTGTAACTTGTATTACTGTACTTATTTAAGTATCAAATCTTTTGGTTTTGGTAATATTTTCCTTTAAGGTTGACCTTTAAGGCAATGTTATCCCCCCCCCCCCTCTCTCTCTCTCTCTCTCTCTCTCTCTCTCTCTCTCTCTCTCTCTCTCTCTCTCTCTCTCTCTCTCTCTCTCTCTCTCTCTAAGGATAAAATATTAGAGCTAGGAACACCATTTGTATGATAAGTGGGAAATGTAATTAATATTGCTTCCAAAAAGGAGGAGCAAGGTACTACTACACTTAGCTTAGCTTTTCTTGAAAATAACAAACTAGATGAAGGGGAGACATTGTTACTAGCCGCCATCCAACAACAAAGAAGTTAAATTAGCACCTTGCTTTATTAGTTGGGAAAGCAGTTATCATAGTGACTCCCCGCATGTTATAGATTTTAACATTTTTAAAAAAGACAACAAAAATACAAGTAGCAAGTAAATGATTAAAGAGAAGCATGCAAAAGGTTGAGGTACATCGTGTAGAAGAGTAAAGTAAGAAGGCAATGAGTGTGTGTATCTTGAAAAGTGACAGTGTTAAAATGAATGTATGTATCATAATTTCAATCATTAGAGTAAAGAAAAAATCCTTTAAGGCATAACAAGGTTCTTAAACCATGCAAAATCAACACAACATATTTGGATAAAAGTTAACCAAGTGTAAAAAATCAATAGCAACAAATTAAATGTAATCCCAACCTTCTCACTAAACCCAACCTTAAAAAATCAATATAGCAAGAAATTAAATATAATCCCAACCTTCTCACTGAACTCCTAGAGTTATTAAATGTAATACCAACCTTCTCATTGAACTCCTAGAGTTCGTAAACTAATTATGTGCTCTATGGAAGAAAGTGCTCAATGAAGACAAACAAGATGCCATGCATCTTAGGAAAACTAATCAATGTGACAAAAACACTGATGCGAAAGAAAAATTGCCTATATGTGCAAGTCATTATCAAGCACATTAATATGCTAAATATACTAATGAATAATGTAGGTCATTATTTAAAGGAATGTCTAGGAAACAGAAAGTAAATAGAGTACCTGAAGCCTTATATGGAATAGACATAAGAGATTTATGGTGAGAAACCCAAGGAAAGCTTTCCTTGACATAAGAGGTTTACGGTGAGAAACCCAAGGAAAGCAACATGTAATGGAGGCAATGGTAGTTCTCATAGGCCAAATATAGAAACAGCATGAATGTGCCATGTGAATGTACCCCCAGTGCATAGTGTAGTGGTTTTACGGCATTTTAAGTCTCAAGCAAGAGGTCTTTAGTTTAATGTTTGCTACACCTACGACGACATCATAAGGGAGCAGCCGAGGGGGGAGGGAGGGGGACTTGCTCACATTAGTGTGTGGGTTGAAATACCAAGGGTTAACATTAACTTCCCCCCAAAAAAGAAAGAAACAACATGAACGGACATCAATCAATCTATCATATGATCGATGTACATTGATCAAAGGGTCTCATAAATAATCATGTGAAGGTCAAATAACACTAAATCATAGCAAGAATAAGGCAGGCCACATAGGGTTATACAAAAATAATTATTGTTCTAATCAAGTATAACATTATATAAAATGAGATGGCCATTCTAAGAGCTAAAACCTAGTAGTAAACAAATCATTAAAGGTATAACTATGTTCTAACAACAAGCACTCTCATAATATCAGCATAAGCTTGCAGAGAGATTAAGAGTAGTAAGTAGAGCATGCTTGCAGTCTTAATCGTTCTTGTTGAGAGATTAAGAGTAGCATGTGCAGAGCATGCTTGCAATCTTAACCATTCTTGCAGAGAGATTAAGAGCAGTATGTAAAGCATGCTTGCAGTCTTAATCATTCTTGCAGAGAGATTAAGAGTAGTATGTAGAGCATGCTTGTAATCTTAGTCATTCTTGTAGTAAGGCAATGAGGGAATGACTAGTTAATATGCACATAAAGACCCCAAAAAGAAAAGGAAATTAGGCAATCTTATGTGTAACTTAATGGTGATAATAGTAATCTCAAAATAATAAAAATTTATAATAAGAAAGATCCATGTCTTGTGATGATTAATGGTGATAATAATAACCTCATAATCATGAGATGTTGCGACAGGCAAGAGCCCTTGCAGATCATTGCATTCAAAACCATTACTTGGATGATGTGTGTAGTTGAATTTTCAAAGGATGACATATTGAAAAAGAGTTTAAATTTTGATGATGTAATCAAGAAAATTTACAGCCATCATAGATAAAGAAAAACAAGACCTTTCTTTTCCCTATTTCACTTCATACATTTACGTGCAAATCTAGTTGAGCGTACGGAGTTCGTATATACCTAGCCGAGGTATAAAATTAACTAACTTTTGGGCCCTTGGACATACCAAGCTTGTAAAAGAGCTTTGATTGGTTAATGGGTTCAATGTGGACATGGTTCAAACCTTTTGCAAATTCTTTCTTAAAGGCTTTATAATGGAAGAAATCCAAGTCAATAGGGTAAACATGTAATTGTAACAAGTTTAATGCACCCTTACTTCTTCTACTTTGGTAATGAACCAAACCATTACTACTTGAGAGCAAGGATCATGCCTCATCAAAATCAATCTCCAAGATAGCAAACATGCTTTATTAATGTTTAAGTTGTCATCCACTTTATCTTTCTTTATATAGGTGGTGAAGCATTTGAGACCCTTAACCTTAAACAAAAGAAGAAGGAAACAATATTGAGCTTAGGAAGCTTGCTAATCCAAACAAGGAAAGGAAAATAACTTGGATTGATGGTACCATCACTAAAAAAATAATTTTAAGTAAGTAATTAGGTATGGTCAATCCACAAATGGAAGATTTACATTGCTTGTTGCTCTGGAACCCTTTATAGAGCACAAAATGAAAGATTAAGTATGGTAAATCCACAAAATGGAAGATTTACATTGCTTACTGGAACCCTTTATAGAGCACAAAAAACTTCATGTAAGGACGAAACACATTCCACATACGATCCATCATCCTTTGAATTTTATTGTGAGAGTGATTTCTTTGGTCCTATAAAATACTTCCTCATTAGACGGACACTTAATACTATCAATCAATTTCAAAGGGAAATGAAAATATTTGGAATTCAGGTGTTGCCTATTGTGAAGGGCATCCTTGTTTGTATTTCTAAACTTCCTTTTACATAAAAAGGCCAAATATTGAATGGGAACCATATTATCAAGACTTCAAATCTTATGGGCGAACTTTTTATCTTTAACTTCCACCAACCTTTGGAGTAAGAAGAGGAATACAAGAAGAAAAAATCTTGATCTCTTTATTATAAAGAGCCTAGAAAATAGTTCAAAGGAATATTTTTCAAGGGACAAGGTCCAAATCAATGAATCTAAGAAGGGATCCATTGATAGGAGCAACACTTGTAGAAATAGAAAGGGGTTTAGCATTGATAAGGAAAGATAGTCATTGAAGCTAGAATGCTGTGACAAACTTTTAGAGACTTTTTAATCTATTTAATCCATCCACATTGTTGAATTTAGAGAATTTCTAAAGTTTTAATGACAAGGGTTTAACAACAAGGAAGGGTTTATTGGACCAATAAGCCTCAATATCATGATCAAACACAAAGAAAGGCATGAAAGTCAAGGTTAATGATGCATGCTAAAATGGCATGAGAGGGAAGGGAAAGGGCAAGGCTAGGACTGTAGAAGCAAGAGAGTGATCATAAGTCAACAAGCTCACTGAATAGAAATGAAACTCTCTCTAAGCAAGAGAGTGATCATAAGTCAAAAAGCTATCTAAACACATATAAAACTTGTGAGCTTAAGGAAGTAGCTTAGTAGAGTAACTCAAGTGAATAAAATGAGATAAGTGCTTATGTGTAACCGATTGAGATTATTTACTAGAGGAAAATTAGAGTGTGTTTTTACTTAAACCAATCACATGATGATAGGAGAATAGAATTAGCAACTTTTTAATGAAGCATAAAATTATAATGGATAAAGTGGACTTGGAAACACCATTTGTATTATAAGTGTGGAGGAATACAAATGATATTCTTTCAAAAAAGGAGGAGCAATCCACTTAGCTTAGCTTCACTTAAAAAATAGCAAACTGTTTCTAGTTGTTAAAGAGGAGAAACTGTTACTTTGTCACCATAACAACATTGAAGAAGGTAAATTAACACCTTCAACATTAAGTTCTTTTTAATGCCAGGAATAAACAAGACTTTTGAGAGAGTAGTTATCCCACCATTTGTAGCAGTGAATACTTTCTTGTTGAATATGAGGAATTGTTTGTACATATGACTATACCTCCTTGGGGAGCAGACTCAAGGGAGGAAGATAAATCATGTTGAGAACTAATGTGCTTATTAGTAGCACTATCAAAATACTAGACATGTTGATCTGTCACTAACATGCATACATAAAGAAAGAAGGGTTAAAAATGCAGTGTAGAATATTCATAGTTTGATGACTTCTTCTTTTCAGTGCTGATGCATTAGCCAGAGCCATGTGTGGATCTTTCTTCTTCTCCTTCTCTAGTCTTTTTCTACATTATTGATATAATGACCTGGCTTTCGACAATAATTATATTTACCTTTCTTCTTACACTTATCACCTCCCTTCTCAGTATCCTTACTAGAAGATAGGGATGATTCTTCCTTAGGCTTTAGCCAGCCACCGTGAGGAGAAAAGGATTTGCCTTTACCTTTCTGAATGGGATCTCCCACATGCATACTAGTTTGGTTTTGCTAGGATTTCTCAGGGGCACTGCCACCAACGCATCAAACAAAAGAGCATTGGGTTTACCCTTCATCAATGAGCTGAAGTGTGGATCCAAAAGCCTGGTATGAATCCGGTAAAGCTATGAGAACAATAGACACCAATGAACTATCTAGATGGGCCTCGTTAATACATGCAAGATGCTCTCTTCATCTTTGATCCTTGTAAGAAACTTGTATATTAAGTCTCCCTCATTCATATGCTTGGACTCTAACTGTTTGTGCAAGTAGGCTTAGGATGCGCAAGTGCAAGGAAGCTTAGGATGGGATGCACAAGTGTACTTGGTAGTTTTATATGAGTGAATATGAGAAATAATGCTACCTTTTCATGGAAATTGCTATCAACAATGATATGCATGTGCACATCCCTACCATCCTACTTGGCTTGTTTTGTTGTGGGAGGTGGATGCCATAACTACATCCAAAGTGCATGTACTATCTTGCGCTAGCAAGACAAGGCATTCGTCAATCCCAATAATAACATTTCAAAGCCCTTTGGCAACCAATACAAGATGTATCATATAGGACCACTACAAGTAGTTGGTCTCATCAAGCTTATCCTCAGCAAAAAGCATCCCAAATACATCGCTTCCTACTATTCAACCTACAAATAACAAATTTATGACATAAAAATGCAAATATCCTAACAACTTGTAGGTGTTGCCAATGCTACTGAGACAACTTGTAGGTGTTGTCAGTGCTACTGAATGCAACCAAGATGGCTACCCCTAGTAGATCACTGACTTGTAGGTGTTGTCAGTGCCACTGACAACTTGTAGGTGTTGTCAGTGCTACTGACAACTTGTAGGTGTTGTCAGTGCTACTGAATGCAACCAAGATGGCTGCCCCTAGTAGATCACTGACTTGTAGGTGTTGTTAGTGCTACTGAAGATGGCTGCCCCTAGTAGATCACTGACATAAAATATAATATTCAAACAATCTGCAATATTATCAACGTCCATTGAATACAATCGAGATGGCATGCTAGTAGATTAGTGATGATGAAGAAACCTACAAAGTTTATGAAAAATGACAAAGAGTAGAGTGTAGAAATGTTACTTGCAGGGATGCAAAAGTCGAAGATGATGATGGTTTTAACAAAGCTGTGATAATGAGCTCAAAGATGCAATGCCGATGATGATAGAGAAGCGGTGATGTGATGGCCCTATCTACATGCCAAATGTATGCTATTGTCATAGAAAACCTAAAATTGAACAAAGATAGTTTCAATTGACACTCCCCTTGGGTTATCTATAGAAACCTTATAGCATGTAAACGAGCCTCCAAATGTGGCTGAAACAGCTCGAATTGCATAATTTTTTTTAAAAATTACGTAGTTAACAAAGCGCTATAGGGTATACCTTCCCCACCTAAGAGGATAGGTTAGTATGAGATAATTAGGGTATACCTTCTCCACCTAAGAGGATAGGTCAGTATGAGATAATTAGAAGAGCTTCTCAAGGAGGTGATTGATGAGGGCCAAGAGAACCTACTTTGATACCAATTAGTGCAGTGGAGACAAATGTAGTAGCATACACATAGATGCAACAAGTAAAGCAAAGATAAAGAGAAGCACAACACTCAAAGTAGATTGATGACAATGAGTGAAGTACAAGTGCCTTGACATGATAAGGTCACTTACACACTCATTCATAAGAGTGTGTACACATGCTCAAGGGAAAAAACCTCCTAAAGAGGAAAAAAGTGCCACGGCCCATTACTAGCCTACATCCATACATCACAACCATATAAATGGCTACATTCAAGCAAAGGTTAAGCACAATTAGGCCACAGATCACATAACCATGAGGATCTAAAAACAAAAAAAACTAAGTGACAATGGCCTTTAGAGATATGCTACATTAGTCAATCCGTCCGATATATACAAAAGGCTTAAATTGGTTGCAAGGGGTAGATGTAGACGAGGAGGAAGAAATCCACAAGAAGAATCCAAATCTACTATCATTGTCATTGTTTGAAGTAGCGGATCGTGTCTTAGTATATACCCCAATGAGCGATCTTCATATATTATCAACACTTCTATCCCAACTCTTCATACATTATCAACACTTATGTCCTAGCTCTTGGTACTAATTCATTCACTTCTCATTCACGACCTTCTTCAATATCTCATGCAAGATCTTGGTAGAGGATCACTTGCTTATGGATAATATAATGTGGATTTTTATGTATAATCATATGATGCTGTTGGGATATGACATTGGGTATGACTTTGAATAACCTCATTAAAGAAATTACCTTCTTGGTCATTGGGTATGACTTTGAATAACCTCATTAAAGAAATTACCTTCTTGGTCATTGACTAGCTCAATCAAACAACCAAACTTGTCAGCTTGTGCCAGTTGCACTATGTGCTGGCATGTTAGGTAGTAACATGTGTGAGACATAAATGACCGCGTCTAGTGTTGAGATTCAAGCTCGATGTTAGCGTGTGCCAGTTGCACTACTATGTGCTGGCATGTTAGGTAGTAACATGTGTGAGACATAAATGACCGCGTCTAGTGTTGAGATTCAAGCTCGATGTTAGCGTGTGCCAGTTGCACTACTATGTGCTGGCATGTTAGGTAGTAACATGTGTGAGACATAAATGACCGCGTCCAGCTGGTCATAGTGTGTGGACATTAGCTAGGGTTAGTAGTGTGTGGACACAACACATGTAGTGTGTTGTAGATTATGGATTATGGCTTTATGCATTGTGTGAGAAGGGAGATGGCTTCCCTCTATGGTTAGGGTTTGATAATACATTAAGGTTTGCTCCTGTGTGAGCTGATTATGAGCTGATTAAACAGGCTATCTACAGTGTGATTAGTGAAACAGAGTGTCATTAATCGGCTAATTACTCTCTCAACTTAAACAATTGGTCTAATTCCTTTTACATGGAGTTAGTAGACATCATTACTAAGCTAATGAATGCCTGGTCTCTCAATTTGGACAAGAATCAAAGGAATTAGAGCACTTTTACTACTGGTTTTTCTTGGTTTTACTATTTTTTTCTCAAAACAGAGAAGGGGATTTGATAGATTTGGTATGTACGCACCTTGGTTGGTGTTGATATGCAATATTGAGCTTTTTTAGGTGTCAATACAAGTTATCCACACTTGATTAAACCACTACATTGCAATTTGAAGCCTTGGAAAAAGCGCACCAGAACAGGGTACTTTGGACTACATATGCCAGTTCAATTTGAATGCAATCAGTTTGATTTTCTACATCAACAGTGAAGTTCGTTGAGTACTTTGGAGTATCTAGAACACTTATTAGAGTGTGGTTGAGCTGAGGAAGGCTCGTTTACAGAATTGGACGTGTGCAGAAGGTGCATTTGCATTGAGCAAATATGTCAGAAGGTGCATTTGCATTGAGCAAATATGTTAGACAACCTAGTACAGATTGTGGGTGAGAAGTTGGATAGAAAGAACTTCCAGGCATGGAAATACAGGATTAAAAGCTTTTTTGAAGGGAAAAGGATTTTGGAACCTTGTTATAGGTGTGGAGCCAGAGCCGGAACTACCCCGACAACCTACACAACAACCGATTGTAGCTCATAAACAGTGGTCAAAGAGAGCATACAAAGTTTTGCATTACTTGTCTATATGTATCTCGGATGCTATACTCATACATATACATGATGCTGAGAATCCCAAGGATGCATGGGGGATACATTGGTAAAGCTGTTTGATACAGATACTAGTGCTTGTAAGTCTTAGTTTTGAGACAATAGATTCATAATGTGAAGCGGAAAGGAAGGAGTATCCATGATTATGTTCAAGAGATAAAGAAGTATGCAGATGCATTAGCAACTATCAATGCCCCCATGGCTGATGATGATTTGGTAGACATTGCCTTGCGTGGTCTTGGCAAGGAGTACAAGTCTTTTGATATATCTATTTCTGTTCGGAGTACAAGTTTACCAGATTTTGATGAGTTGGTTTCACTCTTGCTTGTTAAGAAAATCAAACTCAGTGACTCTTCTCATGATGCATCTACTAGCCCATGATAATAATGACAGAAATCAGGCTTTCTATTCACAAAGGGGATTTAGAGGCAGGGGGAGATTTGCATCACGAGGTCGTTTTGGTAATGGTCGTGGATGGCAGGATAGGTCACCACAACAGAATTTTCAGCCTACATATGGTGCCAGAGGTGGTCGTGGATATACACCTCAGAGAGGCAGAGGTAATCCTCTTGGAAGAGGATGTTGGCAAGGCCAACAAACATCTATGCAAAATGTGGAATGCCATTACTGTGGGAAGTTTGGTCATGTCGCACGTGATTGTTACCGCAAACAAAATGATTTGAGAGGGGGTAGAGCACAGCATGGTGGACATTATGCACAACATAGTGGAAATTATGCAAATGGTGGAAATTTTGCATCAAGCAGTAATGATGGCAGCACAAATCACTTGTTTGCAACCATGAAACATATCGTGGGATCTATGATGACAAATGGTGACAGTGATGACACTTGGTATATGGACTCTGGAGCATCAAACCATATGACTTATCATGGCAAATGGTTTGAACATATGAAGTCTATGGATGTGAAAGGCTGTGTGGAGACAGGTGATGATTCCCAACATGCTATCACTCATGTTGGAAGTGTACCATTGGTGATGCACAATGGTGAAACAAAGTCTATGGCAGATGTCTTGTATGTGCCTTCTATTACAAAAAGTTTGGCCTTCAGTTGGTCAAATGGTGGAACAAGGTTTAGAGGCTCGTTTCAATGAGCATGGTTGCTTCGTTGAGGATTTCAAAAATGGATGTAGAGTCATTGCCAAAAAGGCAAGAAAGAAGGCAGGTTATTTAAGTTGGATGCTGGGATTCCTGAGTTAAAATCAGCCATGTTCTCTAAAAGTCAAAATGTGGTACAGGACATTGACATGTGGAGGTGGTGGTCGAGAGTGTTCATTCTCAAACTCCTCATCTTCTTTTTGTATTCTCTCACGTCGTTCCCTCTCATCTTTTTTACGGATTCTCTTATGGCTCTTTCTTACGGATTCTCTTATGGCTCTTACAGCATTTACGTTTAGGTCAGCTTCGAGGGATCTCTACTTGAACCTCCCTTCCTCTCAAAAGTAGGCGTGCCTTTCCTAACTCTTCCTCCGGGATTATCACATCATCATCAAAATCAGAGTCCCATCCATCTTCCTTATCAGCATCATTAGAGCAGATTCGAGTGTTAAATCCTCCACTGAGACTTCCTCTACATGCAGTGCTGTTGTGGATGCATCCCCATAGTACAAATCATCTAGAAGGTCATGTGGTTGTACCATTCGTATAGGAATAATGTCATATCCATCTGAGTCACAAAATTGAATTGACTTAGGTAAAGCACATGTCGATAATGTTGCAAGGACATGACTCCATTCTAGGAGATCAATTAAGTGCTCAGGGAAGGGTTGTGGAATGTACGCCTCATCTGATACACTTCGATTACCCTTAAGTCTCTCAGTGTTGAAATCCTTACATGAGGCTTCACACATCCACAAATCTTCTCGTCCATCTGACAATGTAACTCTTGAGCCCTCAGATGAAGCCGAATCAAACTCATCTATTGGAGACCGCGTTACATCACGATATGAGTGATTCTTTAGGTTGACCCTTGTGATGACAGAATCATGTCGAAGGTACAAATAATTATATCCCCAATCTTGAATCATTTGAAATTGTCGCATGAATGATCTACCCAATATCACTTCATAGTTTGGATGCTTTCCAAAATCCACTACTGCAAATGTGTGCTCATATTCAATCCCACATGTGGTGACCAGTATGTTCTCTAGCAGCCCAATGGGATGTTCTAAGCTTCCATCTGCTAGCTGCAAGCGCATCCTTGTACTCCTAATAACTGGTTTTCCCCACTTTTCCCAAATGGACCTTGTCACAATGCCCACTCCTGCACCACACCACTATCAAGTATTGCAGTTGAAGCTACTTTTTGCACTTCTAATGGGAGGGTAGCATTTCCCTGATCGTCCTCACAAAATTTTCCTACTTTGTTGATAGGAACTGGCATAACATGCTTTGTCTCAGGGTGTATAGTACATTGATGGTGACCCTTTTGTAGCAATACCTGCTCTGACAAACATGTGGCAATATCATTCCACAACTCTGGTCGAAGCTTTATCAAATCAAGCAAAGGTAAGGTCCAAGCCAATTCTGGTGCTGACAAAATAGCTTGCACGATACCCATATCCATCTCCTTTGTCAACCTTCTATGCATGGAGGGTATCCTCAAGGTTTGAGAACAGTTCTCATATTCTCCCAAATAAGATGGTAAGGTTTTCACTGTATGCTTACTTCTAGAAGAAACAATTGTTTGAACTTCCTCCTGGATGCTTGGGTGTCTAAAGTTGTTTTCTGTGCCCCTGGTAAAATCCACTTCTCAGAGAATGGAGGTGAAATAATAGAGGACATATTCTCATTAAATTTCTCATGAACTGCTGCCCACATCTCATTTGCCATGTCCTCGTTAGCATCAATAACTTCATCATTGCATGGGAAGGCAAGACGAGGTGGTGGCAGAATGCCTTCTTTCAATGGGGTGTCAATTGGTGCAGACTTCTCGTTATGGTCTTGTGAGATCAGCTCACTTTTCATTTCCCAACTTGATGACACTTCTGGTATGGTTTCTAATGTTGGCTTAAGAGAGGCGGGGCCCCGAGGGATAGGTGGAGGTGGGCCCTCAAGTATTGATTGAGCTTCCCTAATGAGTTGCTGATGTACAGCTAAATTGATCTTCTCCTCACGAGGGTTTGGGTATTCTTGAAGCTTCTTGGGTAGCTCAGATAAAGCTGCAATGCGACTTCTATGAGCATCAATGATGGCATCTAGAGTCTCGTTCACCTTATCCACAAAAATAGAACCCCCTGAACTATCCTCAGTTGTAATAGCCTCATCTTGTTTAGCACTAGGCCCAGGTTGAGGTTGATGCTCCTCATGCACTTCTTGGCCCTGTAAACGCTTGATCCTTAATGTTTTGTTTAGAGACTTCTTGAGAGCTAGTGGATGCACTCTTAGTTTGCTTGTTGCGGTTCTTTTTCCTCCTAGTGGTCCTTTTTCTATTAGAATGTAGGGTCGTGTCCACTAGATTTGCCTTTGCATCCCTAGTTCGAGGTGTCTCATCAATCTGCATTTCAGCATTTCGTGTCTAGTCATGACTCTAAGTGACACGACATCCTCATTCTCTGATAAAGGTGGCGATGGAACTGCCTCTACAAAGTTGAGTGAGACCTTTGGTTGAGAGGTGCCTTCCTCATGTGGTTTCAGCAAACAATTCTTTGGAAAGTGTTCTACACAACACCCTAGACAATATCTTTCAATTGGTGGAAACTGTGGTACTGTTGTATTGGATCGAGCTGCTTGCCTTTGGCGATGTGGACAATCACGAGCCCAATGGGCTTCTCCGCACTCATAACAGGGGCCCACTAGTTTGGCTTCTACTTTCCTTTGCTGCCATTGACCTAAGGGGCATGGAGTCCTAGGTTGGTAGCTGCCTAGCAACATCAAAGAATTTTGTTCCCCCGGGTGCTTGGCTTGGATATGCGGGACTTTCAAAGAGATTTTCCTTGGATGAATATGATGCATATTCCTCCTCCACATAGCTTGGGTTTACCAAGTCTCTACACATATTTGAATTGTCGTAGTCAACAAACCTCACAGGAGCAGTCCCAGGAGTAGGAGGTTGAGCTCCAAGTACAGGTCGTGCTTGCTCTTGTGCCATCGGTGGCTTACGTTCAAAATTAGTATACTGTTGATGCATTTGTGGAGCCACTACACCCCTTTGCTGCTCACTCTCCTATCTCATTCTTGCAATGCGAGTACATTCTTGTGTGGTGTGGGTATAATTCCAAGCACAGGCCTGGCACCACTTCTTTGTGGGTTGGTTTGTGACTAGAGGAGAAAAGGTATTACATTCTTCGGTTTTAAGGTTACTGCCACATGCTCCACAAAGATGAGGACCTGTAGGTAGTACACTCCTCATTCACTGCTGCTGTTGTTATGGCTGCATGGGTGGGCGATAGGTTTGTCCCAATCTCCTTAGTACTAGGTTAGCTATCTGGTCTGGATTTACTATTACGCTAGACCCTGAAATTTGGTCATCACCCCACTGATCTCTAGGTTGCACCTCAGGGTCAGTACCATCTTGGAATTTGAAGTTATCTGTGAAATCCATTACCCAATATGCAGCCCTCACAAACATGCTTGACAGGTGCCTCAAGCTTAGGCAAAGAAGACACCATTTCAGATTTCTGCAGAGGCGCAGCAAACTTGCAAAATTCAGATGACCAAAACGTGCATGCCACAGTTTTGCATTTGAAATAGCCTCCGTATCCATAATAGCACATGCTGAATCCTCTACACATTTGCCATCCATATTGAGCTTATACAGCCCTCGACATAGTGAACCAGATGCTACAATGATGTCACCACAAGAGAGATCATGAACAGTACATCTGTCATCCACAAATTTTACAACCAAACCTGTTTTGGCAAATGCGGAGACTGACAGCAGATTCTTTTTGATCCCTGGCACATACAATGCATCAAAAAGTGTAAAGGTGTTGCAATTTGCAACATTCAGCACAATCTGTCCAACTCCTTTAACGGGATAAGAGGAGTTATTGGCACAAGTGACAGTATTCCCTGTGGGAGCAGACTCAAGGAAAGTGAATAAACTGCGCTGCGAGGTGATATGCTTAGTGGCACCACTGTCAAAGTACCATACATCTGAATCTACTACAGACATACATGTGTCATGCAAAGATGGGTCATAACTGCACTGCGCATTGAATGCCCATTCTGTATCTTGAACAACATTAGCAGATTCATTGTTAGAAGGAGAGGCATCTGCAAACAGCCATACCAGCCTCTTTCTTCTTAGCCTCTTTCGCAGCCAGCTTAGGACACGCTTTGATGACATGATCATTTCCCTTACAGTACTTGCAAAATGTCTTCTGTTTGTCACCCTTCTTCTCATCTTTGTCTTCCTTCTTTGGTTGCGCAGCATTTGCAGATTTCTGCTTACTAGAAGAAAAGCCAGCTTTACCTTTCCCGCTTCTCTGACTAGCAACGAAAGCTTGATCTGCGACACGCATAATATTCCTGTTTTGCCTTGACTGGTCTTCTTGCAGCAAAACAGAAACTAACTCCTCAAATGATAAGGCATTGGGATTGCCTTTCATCATCAAGCGAAGAGTGGAAGCAAAACCCTGATAAGAATCTGGTAGACCATTCAAAACAGTCTGCACAAGTGAACTGTCTGACAGGATTTCATCTGCAGAAATGAGCTGCTCTTTGAAATCCTTGATCTTTGTCAAAAAGCTATCCATAGAATCACCTTCGTTCATATGCTCACTCTCCAACTGTTTTCGGAGGTAAGCAACACGAGCCTCATTTCTTGCCTGATACAATGTGGCAAGTACATCCCAAGCATCCTTAGAAGTCCTGCAGGAGCGAATATGTGGGATAATGGTACGTTTGACAGACAGCGCAATCAAGGCATGAGCCTGCGCATCTCTACCATCCCAACGAATCTGCTCTGCTGAAAGTGGTGGTTCTCGAACAGCTGCTACAGCACTTGTGCCTGCACCATCATCAACAGTACCTGTTTCTGATGTGTTTGCAACATTCCCAGCCACAATAGGACGTGCATCAATACCCTGCACAATGTTCCATAACCCCTTTGCTACCAATACATGTCGCATCATATATGCCCACAATGGATAGTTGGTGCCATCCAACTTATCCTCAGCAGCCAACATGCGGAATACATCATTGTTGTCAGCCATGGCCAATGACTGTACTACTAGATGTAAATGCTGTCTGTAAGAGGTAAACCTGTATAAAATCGACCTGTGCTATGTAGCACAGCCCAAAACAGACGAATGGGCACCTGTCCTGCAGATTTTAATCTTGATAGAAAATCTGCACAGTAGGACGATTTTGCCTGCGCAGTACTTGGAATGCAAAAACGGAGGGCGAAATGACTTCAGATCAAAATTCTGAAACGAACAAGCCCATCGGGCTCTCCCACGGCATATACTAACCTGCAGACGCTCGTGAAACCTCGTCGCAATCGGAGGAGATGAAGCGGCAGGTGCCGGTGATGCTGCCCGGGAGGAGGAAGCCTGCTCTGATACCAATTGTTGGAATTAGGGTTGCAGGAATGCACACACAACTTCAAGAAGATGAGGAAGCTTGAGCACAACACAGTAGTGTATTATGAGTGCCAAAAATGAAAGATAACAAGCCCTAGAAGATAATGGGCGTATATACAATGCACGGGGGAAAAAACCTCCTAGTGAGGGAAAAAGTGCCCCGGCGGTCCTAAGTGTGTTCACACACATCACTACTATAATATGGTAACAATCCACACTCAAAGAAAAGACACCATATCAACTTGGTACTTGATAAAGACTATTGCACATGGAGAAGCATTCATCACATAAAGCTTTACATGATGAGGCTGAAGCTCAAAGACTACGTGCAGAAGGGAAGAAGCATGTAGATTTGTGGGTTCAAGGAGGTCTATACCCTCTTGACCCATCAACTAGTAAGCCTCCATCATTTAGCACTTTACATGATCTTGTTCGATTCATTAGAGATGGTAGAGAAGTCTTATTTGGATATTGCTCAAGATTGAATAATCAAGCAGCTTTTTTCATTATCAACACACATGCATGGCTGAAACTATGCTTGGTGTATATAAGCAATCTGTTAGAGGGCTAGAAGACATTGTAATCTCGCAAACTCGTGTAAATGAGTTAGAAAGACTACTTTATAAAGCTAAAATAAACTAACAAGAATTTAGAGGAACATACACTCCAAAAAACCCAACTAAAAGTACTCTTTTTGGATTAAGAGCAATATCTAGACAGTTTAAGAGTGTTACATGCTTAGCAACACATGGGGGTGCCAAGAAGAAATGGATGAAGCTTGCTCGAAGCTACATGAATAGTGTGGGAGGTATTTGCCTAGATAATACTCCAGATAGAATTGCTATAATCAAGTCTTCTATTAAAAACAGTGACTTGATTGAAATGCTCAAGCTCTCGGAGTGTGCAAGGCTTCGAAGGAGGGTAGTGAAGGAAGTATGCAATGACTTTCATGACTTTGTCAAGAGACTGATGAGGTGGTGGAGGCTTGTAACAAGGTTTCAATAAGCAAGAAGGGATACAGAGCTATATCACAGCTACTCATCCAAGGTATGAAGCCTCATTGTCTTCGTGTGTTCGGCTTACCTCGAACACATACTGTAGCAATGGCATGACACAACAAAATTACCTATTTCAAGGTTTATAGGTGAATACAAACACATTGATGGTTTAATGATTGTAGAGAATCCAAAGAAAAAGAAATCAACATTCAAGTATGACATGTATAATAACATATTTATAGATATTAGAAGAGTCCAATTAGCCATGGTGAAGTTTTATCAGTGCACAATAGAGGACTGTGAGGGTAATCTTATTTTGTTATCAAGATTGATGAGGCAAATATTCTCAAACATCAAAAAGTGGAAAGAATCAGTATAGGACGACAGATGAACAAAGCTTTTCCAAGGTGAGAGGGAGACCAGCCATTACATAGTGCACAATCAGAGAGATGGAACTATGGTACCTCGGGCAACTGCAGTGCCAGATAAGAGTCATGATACTCTTAAATGGTTATTTTGGCACACAGTAATTCCAAGCGTCATTGATGCACATAATAAAGGTGAGAATCTTGTGGTGGATGGGGTAGGAAACTTTACAATTGAATGGCACATGAGTGCCGACTTAAAAGTATTAAAGTGCATGTATGGGGTGTGTGGTGGTCCTAGATTAGCAAACCCATGCCTCTATTGCATGGCAGGGATGCACAATCTAGAATGGTGTAACAACCTAGCAATGGATTGAACACATTTTTTTGGCGAGCAATTTTCAACGAGCGAATCTTCCAAATTGGTGAGCGCTTATTTCCTCTCTCTCTACTCTCTTCATAGTATATATCTCTCTCCCTCACTCACATTCTCTCCTCTCCATACCCAATCCCTACACTCCCTCTCTCTCTATTATCCCACTCTATCTCTCTCTCACTCCCTAATTTACACTCTCCCTCGCCCCCTCTCTTCAACATCTCTCTATACACCACCTCTCTCTCCCCCTCACTTATTCTTCCACACCCTTAGAACAAAATGTTAGTACAACGTCCTTGCAACAAAAAGTGGACAAATGGACAAATCAATTAGTGAGGAAAGTGTAGCATTCTATTCCATCCATTAATCACACATAATGTTTAAAGTGTTGACTCTTACGTAAGTAAACCACTAAAGGTGATTATGCTAGTCAGTTTGGGATAGCAATCGAGATGCTTGTGGAAACAATTGTAGCTGCTTGGGGGAACATGACATAACCTTCTACTTAGTAAGAGTTGTTGCTTCATATAATTTGTGCATTGACTAATTAATGACATAAAGCGATTATTAGTATGTTCTTTTTTATATGTGAAGCATATTTTGTTTGCACATGGTCCATACTTTGTGAAGAACCAAGGGGCTCTTGCTACATGGAGTACTTAAGGCATAGAAAAATCACACTATGCCACATGTATTATTTTTGCACAACTTGACACAGTGGTGGGAAAAAAAACAAATGCATTACAAGAGCACTTCAACACATTCTATCGAAGAAAAATGCAACGATACAATGTAATTCTTAAAAGCCAGGTTAGTTCATACCACATAAAAATATAGATGCTATTATTAACATCAATAAATTATAAACATTCATGATGCTCAATAAATCGTATCTCTATGCACGATGATGGAGAAAGTGGTGGTGGCACAAAGTTTACAAAATTTTGAAGAAAGTGTGCTTGTAAATGAGAAGCAAACACCATATACCAATAATTGCTCTGACATTAAGATAAATACTATGTAACAAAACATTTTCAATACAAGTAGAGAAAGCCATTTTTAATAAAGTCTTCTTCTTTTTCCATCCTCCCTTGTTTTGTCTTCCTCAGCGAGACTGCCCTCCTTTTCGGGATTTTCTTTGGGTAGTTGTTCACCTTCCTTTCTAGGATAGTCCTCATCTTCTTCAGGTAGTTTGCCTCTATACCTCAGTAACTTCTGTCATTGATAGCCTCCAAGGGAAAAAGTATTCAAATCAAGAATTGCCTTAGCATAAGGTGCATATATCACAAGAAATGCCCTACCCTCTATTCCCACAACCCTGGCCCATATCCAAATATAAGTAAAGCTTCTATCTTCTCCATCAACATGATCTTTTTTGCATTATGCTATATCTTTGAATATCCTAAGTATGCTGACAAATTTTTTAAAACCATTAATGGAATGTATGGATCATCTGAATATTTTAAATGATAAATGATCAACACGCTTGGAGGTATCCTTGAAATAAAGTGGCTGAGGGCTGAATTTCTACCAACAAAAGTACGTGTACCTCCACCTTGGCTGAGGAATCCATCTTCATCTGCTATCTCAAGCTACAAAGAGAAAAATTATAGTTATCTTTACAAAAATAAAATATTGAAAAAATAGATTCTAAATATATTCTTATATATACCTTTTTGTTCTCATCTTCAACAAGTATCCTATCCTTCACACAAGTCAGTTGAACCTTGTGGAGGCATCTCTTCTTCTGATGAGCATGGAGTCTTTGGTTACCCTCTTCGCATATTGGAGATTTCCATACTTTCTTAAATAGCCAAAAACTCTTCTTCTGTGGTGGAAAATGTGTTTTCTTGTTCTTCAATCTTTTTATAGCACATGTCTATAGCCCTGGGTGCATTAATGAATTTTCTCCCTATTGCTTTTGTATCAAGCATTGAAAATTCATCCACTTTATTTGGATCTAAAAAAATCTGAGGCAACTTGACATCCATCAGTTATTTAGCCAAGACAATAGTCTTCCCTTAAATTTAAGAGTTTTTTGATATCTATAAGCATTACAAAATCTTTGTTGTCCTTGAGTGGGAAGGATGGAAGGCATGGGAGAGTGAGCACCTTCTCTGAATACTCTATAGAAACATCATTTTCTACTGGCAAAATTAAACTTGCTTTAAAATATGCAACATCAAAATCTTTACTCAACATTTCTTCTTCTGCCTTATCCACCACCATTTCTACATCATTCATTTCCTCTTGATTTTCAATATTACCTAGAAATGCCACAGACTGCACAACAGAAGTGTTAGGACTGCTCTTTGCAGAATCTTCTATACTTGTACATATGCAGATAAAAAAGCAAGGCTACATGATGCTACAAGAGCCTGCACTTTCTATTATGTAGTGTTGTGCATGGAATCATAGTGACCTTGACATATTCAGGAAGTGCATCATATTTCTTCTACAATCTGGCCTTTTCCAAAGAAGAATTTGCTAAACTATTGAGATGATCAAACTTTACACCATCAATATCTAGAGAACTATCAATCAATCTAAGAAGATCTTCCGCTTCTTCTTCATAATACTCATTGAAATGTTCAATGACCGAAGGCAACTCAAAACCAACATTGAATAATTCCCTAAAGGAAACAAACAAACCTTGTGCACCTACTACTTTATAAAAAGTTAAAGAGTCTCTTTGCAGGAGTTTCCTCCACCACCACAGGAATGCCCTCATCACTTGAACCCATGCCTAGAACAAAAATAACCCCAACACCTTGTCAAAAAGCAACATAAGAACCTTTTTCAAAAGGATCTACAATAAATAACAGTGAAATAAGAAATAATAGAAGTCTATGATGGTCAGATGTGCTTGGAAATATGACGCGAATAGAGAAATCAAATAAGCGTGGATTGTTTGAATCACATCGTCTTTCTACATGGGTAGTTGAAAGCAAGTTGGAGCAATGTAGAATAGGAGGAATTAAGAGCAAGTAGAACTTGGAGAACCTTCAAAGGTATAAAAAGTGCTTGGAAACACGGCGCGAGAGATCAGCTGACTCTCGATTGCCTAAATCGCGTTGTTTTTATACTTGGCATGTAAGTTGGAAGTAGAAGCCTATAAGGATGAACGAGGAGCCACTAGGAGAAATTGGCACGAATTAGGGGCAACTTGGAGCAAGTAGGAGGAATTAAGAGATATTGGAAAGTTGAGCGCGTGCACGGGAAAAAAATTAAAAAATGATTCGCACTTATTTATAAGGCCCTGAAAATACGATTGCCATACTAGGCACACGTATGAGCCACATGTACATACGCCCACACGTGTGAAACATGTGTCCCATGCATGAGTCACACGTGTGGTTGCATGGAATCTTAACACGTGTCACATGCACGTGTGTAACGCATGTGTGGGGCAACATTACTGGTTCACGTGTTAGTATGGCCACATGGCTACAGGATACATGTGTGATTGTATAACCACATCCTCGCCGTGTATGGCCACGTGTGCAATCACGATCCTATATATGCATCCATCATTTTTTTTGGTGCGAGTGGAAAGACAACACAATCCAGGAAACCTTGCTCTAATCCGTCTGCTTCACCGCGCCATCATTCCCTTGGGATTTGCTTTTAGAGCCTTGCTTTGCATTTCCTTGCCTTGTTTTGCCTTGTCTTTGCTTTTCTTTACCTTGCTTTCCTTTCCTTGCTTTGGAACTGATTTTACCTGTGTTGTTAGAAAGACAATGTGCTGAAAACCACCAGGACCTGTTTAGAATAGCCTATTCGCTTCATCCTTCCATCGAGTAAGTTCATACTCAATGTTAGGTTTATTCAATTCATATCTGAATATTGGATTTAGTAGGGGTTGCGTGGAAATTGCTAGCCAAGCTCCCTTTTTAGAAGTAAAATCTCAATGTTGGATTTAGAAGGGGTTCCTTAGAAGTAACATCTCAATGTCTATAAATACCCTTGGGGCGACGTGATGGAAAAACAGTGTGATAGAGACAATATGTCAATATTGGATTGTCTCCTACGCTCCGTCTTTCCATCGAGTTAGACTTATGTAATATGTCTATTTTGTCAATGTCGGTGAGTGCCTTGTGTATTGTTACAATGTAGAATATCTTTATTGCACGTAAGTGAAGTTGGAGAAGATATTTATCTACGTCTTATATTTTTTCTATTTTTCTTTATTGACAGGCTATATATGGCTAGAACAAAGAAAATAGCAAGAAAGGTTGGTTCAGTTGGCAGGGTAAAAGTTGAAGAAAAGGATTAACCAGCATGTGAGTGCCCTCAAAGAGATAAGGAGGGCCCAAAAGCATGTTGAGCTTCTAATACCCAAGCTTACATTCATGAGAATTGTGAGACAAATTTGTGATGATTGGAAGCTTGGGATGAGATGGGCCGGTAATGTACTATGTGCCCTTCACGAGGCTGGAGAAGATTTTATTATAGGGTTTTTTTATTGACAGCTACAGTTGTTCCACCCATGCTCATAGGGTCACTCTTATGGACAAGGACATGCACACATGCAGGCTTATAGGATATAGATTTGAGAAGTTATTGCATTTTATACCATTGAGTGATTCTAGGGCATTGAATATCTTGAATGTGCCTCCAGCTAGTGAGGCAGTCCGGGGGCGGGCAACAAGAAGAGCGGCCTCTAAGCACTCCTCAAGGCTCTCGTGTTGCTCAATGGGCTTGGGGCACAACGCAACACAAACATAAGAACCCCAAAACCACACACTCAACAAGAACGGGGCACCACCTAGTTATGTGTGTGAACTAGGACACCAAAGATCTTTCCTTGTAGCCAATCAATACAAGCTAACCATATACATCAATCAAAAGACACACATACCCTCAACAAACACTCATAACATATGGTATTATATGTGGAGGAGACTAGCATAACACAAATATATGCACACCAAACTTGGAGAAGAACTTAGAGAGACACTATAAGCTTGATTTTGTTGTCGGTATACACATGGTCTTAAGGTTACGGGAGCCCTCTTACCATACATCCCTCTTACCATGGAATGAAAGGCAACAAATCAAAAACAGGCCCTCAAGCCGCCAAGCATAAAATCACACCACAAAATACAAGTTACCTTAAATCAAACATCGGACCGCTTTGCTAAATCAACTTTGGAGATGTAGGAGTCTAAGATTTTGTACACAATTGCACCCAAACTACTAATCTTATTTATGCAACAAAGGCAAGATACAATTATGATAGGGAGTATGGCATCACTCAAGCCCTCACAATGACATGACTAGCTTCAAGCTTCAAGCTTCTCTATGCAATCAAAGGTATTGATGTATAGAGAGAGCTCACAAGTTCACTATCTCCTTACACACTAGAGTTGGGAGTGGTGTACAATGTGTGTAATATCTCTTTACAAGGAATGGAGGGGGCTCTATTTATAGGTTTGAGAAGCTCCAATTAGGATTAAGCCTAATCAATCTTATTATGAAAAATCATAGATTATAGATTTTTTATTTTGAAATGAGAGTGGGCCTCTTCTTATCCCTTGAGTCACATGGATGTGGGCTCAAGGGAGAGAATTATTGAAGATGAGAGGAGAGTGTGATGTAGAGGTTTGAGCAAATAACTTGTAGTAATGCCTACTCAAGAAGTAGTAGAGTGGGTGCTTATTTACATATGTTAGTGTTAGTAATAATTACTATAAAAGGTTAGTAGTACAATGTACAAATGGGTGAGAAGGGCTGAGAGGTTGAGTGAGAGGAGTAAAGATTTGAAAAGATCCTTTGTGTGGTTGAAAGCTCGAAGAAGCTTGGATTCTCCCATGTGTAGATCTTTAAGTTAACCGCCGGTCTCCTTCTTGCATTTGACGCCACAAAAGTTGATTGAGGTGAAGAACATGGGGGGTTTTTGTAGATGAAAACCCTATATTTGCAGAGGATAATATGATACATTCATGCTGAATTTTTATGTATTTTTTGAGATTGAAAAAATAATTTAGTAATATGGGAGTAGTAGGGAGAGAAATGGAGATGAGGTATAGGTGTAGAGTAGATATGAGAGCAAATGGAGATGGAAGGAGAGGGAAAAGGTGGAGAGGGTGAGAGAGGACATGAAGTTTGCAGGTTTGATGGAGTGAGAAAGGAATGAGTAAGTGTGTAGGTGATGAATGTGTAAGGGAAGTGAGAAGAGACTAGGTGTACCTTGCCAAAAAAGTGGGCAGACTGGGGTCCAATAAAAAATTGATATCTCACTGCCATTAGCTCCAAAAATTCTCAAAAAAAATTGAGCATATTCCTGAGCTCCCGAGCTAACTTTTGTCTTTTGATGACCAGTCCAAATTCGGAGTGGAGGCAGGCACAAAAAATTCAGCAGAACCATGTATTTTCTGAATTTTTTAAATCTTTGTGTGGGTCGCCATTGGTGGAATTTCTTGATAGCTCCAAGAGTGAGCCCCCCAATATATCATACCTTGACCTTAGAGACTCAAGTGTATGTGGACACTTGCATAGGAGATTTTTTCCATTTTATGAAAGATTTACATAATAAGAAAAAACAAGCTAGTATTTAACTAGTCAACATATCATGATAATATAGTTATTATGATAGGAAAATAAAATAAACAAAGAGATCTAATTGTGAATAAAATACTAAAATAAAATATATAAAAATAATTGATATATAAAAAATATTTAATAAAAATTTATAAAATATATAATAGTAAAAAATATATACAAAAATACTAAACTATGGAAGTCAAAAGGGAGGGAGACTCTCATTTATTTTAGGGTAGATGAGAGAATAAAAGATGAAATAGTCTAAGGAAAAAAGTGATTTGGGTAGTAGGCTTTCTACATGGCGTAGGTAGAAATGTGAGGGCATAGGATTTACTTATGCATGGTGAAGTTGAAGCATATGTACAATGATGGTCTAAAAGCATTATGAAGAAAAAATAATAATAATAATAAATAAATAAAATATACTTAGGTTTTGTAATACACACGCCTAATGAAGTATTTACATATTTGAGAAAATAGAGACCCCCATATTTAGGCCCTTATATGAAATGAAATATTTACACAAAATGGACCGTAATAATTTTATTTATTTTTGATGAGTAGCTAGCAAAAACTTTTTTTAATAATATAAAAAATATATAGAAGATATGGATAAAGTCCCTAACGCACACACGCCTATTTACAGTGAAAAGGTATTTATGACAAAGAGTTTATGTGATTTTCCTTGGCCAAGGTAGCTCCCTGTGGCAATGTGAATAGCCGAAAAAATGGCTATCACTAGGAAACCCAAGGATGCAGGTATTAAGATTGAAGATGTTACGCATGAAAGGGATACTAGAACTGCAAATCAAGCAAAGGCTGAGAAGGGAAAATAAAAGATGTCTTTCGAGAAAGAAAGGAGAATTGAAGAAGAAAGAATAATGGAATATGAGTTGATGAATCTTGAGGGAAATAATCTTCAAGATTTAAAGAAGGTACCTGGCCAACTTGTTGTTCAGGTGAAAGATTTTGCAGATGGTTCAAAGTATCTTGATATAGCACCTTCAGATACATATATGCTAGTAGAGAGAAATTAAGAAATAAATGATGTAGTGATCCTGATATCTCTCAAGTAAGCTATCTTTTCTGAAGATTTTATTATTATAAGCCTTTATGAGGATACGAAACTAATTTATCTAGTGATTTATTTTTTTGTAGGCTTCTTCTGGGTGGCCACCCTACCCCTAGAGGCCTACTATCCTCTTTTTTTGTTAGACCCTGTAGTCTTTATTTATGTAAGAGAAGTAAACACCAATTTTAATAGGCTCAAAGAATGGTTGAGGAGATGTGACTTTGAAAAGGTGCAATATGTAATTGTGTCTTACAATGAGAAATAAGTATTCTCTTTTTAATATCTTGTTTAGTTTTAAATATATTTTTTTAAGCTTCTCTATCAATGATCATTTGCTTCTTTTTCTATTGTGCAGGAGCCATTGGAGTGTATTTATATAATCGATCACAAGAAAAGAAAGACATGTTTTTTGAATTCCATGCTTGGTATGCATGGAGAAACAAAATTATAAGTCTTTAATTTAAATGTTCATTGTGTTTAATTATTCATATCATATTTTATTCATTTATATTGTATTCAATAGAATAATCTATGTGGTTTGTTATTTTACAGGGCATCTAAACATTTAATAAGCACATTAGAAATCATCCATCCTTCACTCCTTCGATAATAAAACTCCACATCAATTTTTCATTTTACTAGTACGTTATTAGGGTATCAAAGACAACTTTAAAGTTTCTAATAGAGCTTTTGTTCAGAGTTTTATTAGCTATCATTGCTATAGGTTTCATTACAAACTAATTCTAGAAGCTCATGTGGATGGAGAGTAGTCGCAAATACATAAAGATACATGCAATCAAATTTTCCAGTAGACATATCAAAAAGATTAGCTATAAGTATTGTCAATTGACATTAAAGAAAGTAGTATGAATATATCTTAAACTTTCATATCGTACTAATGTTCACTAAGCACTATATCATAATTATTTGCAGTTTAAAACTTCATGTTACACAGACACATACATATGGTGGGTGAGAGCAAAGGCAACTAGATTAATGCTTGACAATCGTGTAGATCATCAATCCCACCTAACTTTACAAACAGACCATTAAAAAAGAAAGAACTTCACACAGTGAAAATGACAAAAATGGAGAATAAGTTTTTACATAACTTGGAACCTTTTGGATTTTTCATAGAAACACAAGGCCATTAGCACCAAGGGATTCACACCAAAGGGATGTATAAAGCTAAGTATGAATTAGATGACTCGTTAGAGAAGTGCAAGGCTCAACTCATGGTAAATTTTTTTGCACAAGTTGAAGGATTCGACTTCTAGGAGACATTTATCCCCGTAGCAAGATCAATAACAATTCACACAGTGTTGGCCATAGCAGCACAAATTCAGTATAGCCAATCATGTCAAGGAATGTAAAATCATATTTTTCAAATATAAATTGGCATCTGAAGGACGAGTTGTATAGGGTGAAGCCAATACGACTTGTGATCTCCATTTTAGAAGATAAAGTTTCAAACTCATAAAGGTGATATAGGCCCCTCTTGAGCATGGTACCAATGGATTAATGGCTAGTTTATAAGTATTGGTCTTTTAAAAAGGCCTTAAAATGATGCAAAATTTATGTGTCTTCTTTGAGAAGGTCAAGTACTTGATCATCTTCCTTTATATGAATAACCCCATCTTGATGAGGAACCATGAAAATAAAATTTTATAGATGAAGGAGATCTTGAGAGCAAGAGTTTAAAATAACGAACCTTGGACTCGTGATTTTTTTGGGATAAAAGTTTGGAAAGAACCATTTTTTTCATCTTTGAACAAAAGTATGCCATGACTTTTTCTTCTCTTAACAAAAGTCATATGCCACAAGATCTTTTTCTCTCAACAAAAGTAGTATGCTAGGAGATTTTCATCTCTTAACAAAGTTAAATTTCATTTTCATCTCTCAACAAAAGCATGTAAAGATATTTTGGAGGCATTTGGCATGGCTAGGGGGCACCCACATAAATTTTGATGAAGCTTTTTTATATATAGAAGATGCTTCTCTACTAGTCGATTTATAGCAGTATAGAAGCCTTGTGGGTATTGGGATCTTTTTATGCACATCTTCTTGTAGAACACAAGACCATATTCACCTATCGCACTGGTGTGTTGAATAGCTTCTCAAATAATGGAAGAATAAGGTAGAGATATACTACATCTAAGATATCACATTACCTACACTTTGGAAAATACATTAGCTACGTTTTATGATAGAATGAAGTAGGGATACAATACATCTATGGTATCACATTACCTACACTTTGGAAAATACATTAGCTAGGTTTTATGACTCTAGAGAGACATTGAAAACATGAAAGGTTGCTACTTCTCCCTTGTATCTAGAGTTATCTTGTGGATCAATAACAAGAGCTTATAATTGATCTTTCTTCAATTAAGACCAATTATAAAGCATCATGATTTGCTTCATAATAAAGTAGTTTAACTAAGGAGTATTTTAGGGGACATCAGTGCAATCTGCTAGAAGCAGTTAAGTTGTGTACAAAGTAACATAACTTGCTTCAAGTAAATTAGAAGATTTTGGGACATGACATGGGTGCAATCCACCAAGAGAAACTAACAAAGCAGTAACAGAGCTAAAGTGCAACATCCAAAGTTGCAAGGAAATCGTAAAAAAGAACTTAGTGTTCCTTGCTTGTACAAAGCACATCAAGATTCTGTATCGTTTTAATATGCATGATCTCATCATGGATGGTTGCTAATAATATTACAAGTCTTCCTGTTTAAAACTAGGTTTGCCTTCCCATTAGTCCCATTATCTTAGTAATTTTCTAATTTGTGATCAACCTTATGTTAATGAAGAGTTAAATAAAAGTTTACACCAAATAAAAGAGATAATCCTCCTATATGAATATATTTTTATGTAAACTATTTTACTATTTGGCCCCATTCATGTGCCTCTCGTGTGCGCTTTATAGAGTGCTAATGCTTTATGTAGCATTGAAATGAGTGCTAGAGTGCACTTTATAGAGCACTCTTATAAGCACAACATAGTAACATTTATAGAAGCACTTGCATTAGAGTACGATTTATAGAGTGCTAATGCTTTATGTAGCATTGAAATGAGTGCTAGAGTGCACTTTATAGAGCACTCTTATAAGCACAACATAGTAACATTTATAGAAGCACTTGCATTAGAGTACGATTTATAGAGTGCTAATGCTTTATGTAGCATTGAAATGAGTGCTAGAGTGCACTTTATAGAGCACTCTTATAAGCACAACATAGTAGCATTGAAACAATTTATAAGCACTACTATATACACAACATATATAGAGTATTCTTTGTATGCACATTGTTATAAGCACAGCATTGTAGTGTTGTAGAAGAAATTACATTAGAACTAAGGAACATCAATACATAATCAGATCTATTTCTAAGGGTTAGTGTAAGCAAGCAAAAGGGACAACCACAAATTAGTATGAAAGGAGGAGCTTAAAAATAAGAGTTAGAAGATTTCTTTGGGAATCATAATGCTAACCAAACCTACAAAAGTGATATATGAATCAACAAAACGCTAGAGGCAACTGGCTCATGAAGAATTCGCTTCTAGCACTTATATTCCTAGTAATAGTAAGAGGAAATGAAGCACTTACATTAGAGTATGCTTTATAAGCATTGTTATATATACAATATTCTAATGTTTATATAGTATACTTTGTATGCACATTGTTATAAGCACAACATTGTAGCATTATAGAAGCATTTACATTAGAACTAAGGAACATCAATAAAAAATCAAATTTGGAATTTGTTTCTAGGGTTAGTGTAAGCAAGCAAAAGGATAAACCACAAACCAGCATGAAAGGAGGATCTCAAAAAGAAGAACTAGAAGATTGCTTTAGGGAATCATAATGCTTACCTGACCTATGTGATATAATATGAATTAGCAAAATGCTAGAGGCAACTCGCTTTTAGCACTTACATTCCTAGTGATAATAAGAGGACATGATTTGATTGATAACGTCCCTATTTTTAGACAATGATGTACCTTTTACCTAACTAGGATTTGATGGCGTAGAAACATCCCACTGGGATCGTTTGTGAGTATAGATCCCGTCTGCCATGTGCATTTGAGACCCCATGTATGAAATTGATTACACCGCTGACAACATAATATATACTTTCCTCAAAAACTCCACTCTACAAAGTCCTTGAGAACAAAGACTTGATTATTGGCATGAAACCATATTTTTCTTTTAAACATATATTTTCATTAGTTTTCTCAATTTTTGTTGACATTGTTAAAGCACTAGCATTTAGTTCGAACTTCGACTCCTACACACTTTTTAGATTGACACACCAAAGTGCTACACAAGTGCTATGTTACCTTTCAAAGAATTACTAGTCTTGGAAGCAATGTGCTAGCCATTAAATGAACTCTAAGACAAAGTGTGTGAAGGAGGTTCCAAAGGATTAGGCGCGGTATGAACAATCTCAAGGATTAGACATGTCTCAAGTTGTGGTTTTCAAAGGTAATTATTGATGTCATCGTTTATAAGCTTACCAAGAGCTGTATCTAGATACTTATTCCCAAGGACTAGTGTAATAGATATTGCTTAAATAGTAGATTATTAATATTCGATTTAGTGTATAAATATATTAATATGTCTAGTGTATACTAGACATATTTGGTCTAGTGTATTAATATATTAATTAGTGCCCGCATGCAGGCACTAATTAATATATATACTAAGGTTCAAACCTTTGGTTTGAGCCTTAGCACCTTTGCCTTCGTGGGCGACAAGGGAGGAGCGACGACGAGCGAGAGAATCTGTCTGAGCAAACACACGACTAGCACAAGAGACGGAGGCTGCTCTATGCATGATACGCCGAGAGGAGAGAGAAGAGCCTACTCTGTGCACGATACGCCCCCAGAGAGACTGTTCATGATGCACAGTGCACTGTTCATGACGCGCCGTGCACGAAAGAGACCAAGAGACAACGTGGTCTTTGCATCATAACTTACACGAAAGCGCGAGGGGCAGCGAAGGGAACTCTCTGGAAAGCTTCGGTAAGATCCCACCACCTTTCGTAAGGTTTTAAACAAATTTATTAATCAACCTTCCAACTCAAAGGTTGTAGCCCTTGTCATTAATTAATTAATAGAAAAAAAATTTTGGTCCCACATATTAAGGTACAACTGATGGCCTTCAACTACAGCCTATTTCATTTAGAAATCTCTGAGTCGTGCACTACTCTTATACCTACAAGTTACCAATTGAAAACCAATCCACTACAATCTCATGAGGACATGCACAAGGTTGCTAGAGCAAAGAATATGCGGAGAATAGTGTCGGGTGTTGATCAAATCCTGATCGCGACGAGCACGTTTCTTTTCAGCCTTATTTCTCTCCTGATTTATAATGTGTCAGTCCCGTGGAGGGCCCTCATGACTAAGTGACACATCACATTATGAATTTTTTGAGGTCATTTTTGGGCCTTGTAAGGAAGTTTGTTGACCGGAATATTCCCTCCAAAAAGGGGCACGAGATAAAATTTTTGCAAACGAACTCCAAATTTACCGGACCTCATATATTTAGATTCTATTCTTCAAAAGCTATCCATTGATATATAACACGATAGGGTTCAAACAAGGGACAAGATAGATACCTAAAAGATTCCTTTTTGTCTTCCTCAAGCAAAAAGGAATGTAACGTGAATCTTTCCCAAACAAAAAAGAATCTTCTAGGTATCTATCTTGTCCCTTGTCCGAACCCTATCGTGTTATATATCAATGGATAGCTTTTGAAGAGTAAAATCTAAATATGCGAGGTCCAATAAATTTGGAGTTCGTTTGTAAAAAATTTATCCGGTGCCCCTTTTTGGAGGGAATATTCTGGTCAAACTTCCTTACAAGGCCCAAAAATGACCTCAAAAAATTCCTAATGTGAATCAAGAGGGATCAATGGTTTGAAAGAGGCGTCGCGATCGGGATTTGATCAACACCGTTGGATTCCCAAGTGAAGTACGAGTGAATTGCAAGTAATCTCAGGGATAAACTAGGGGTGAACTAGGGAGACCTTTTCCGACAAGAAAATGAACTAGGGAAACATTTTCCGGTAAGAAAGTGAACTAGGGACCAAAATATCAAGATTTAAATTTCAAAACACTCTCCACAACCTGTTGGAAAGTATAGTATAGTGCTTAGATGTTGAAAGCTTCAGCGGATGGTTCCAAGTTCGAATCCACTTTTACATTGATCTCAACCCTTACAAAATTTTCTAAGTCCCAAAAATCCCCATGGTATACCCTGAGTTCACCCCTCCTGAGTTCACCCCTAGTTTACTTGCACGACGGGAATCAAAACGATGCCTCTTTTCAACCTTAGATCCCTTCTGATTCATAATGTGTCTTTTAGTCTCGTGGAGGGCTAGGCCCAGTTCTCAGGGCTAGAATCAAAAAGTCCTTGTAATGCTGCCTGCCCTAAACATATTGTGAACGAGTAATAATCGTGATGAGTTGTACATGCATGGCCTATCACCAAGACAAACATTGGAGTAACCATGCACATTTTGCTATGCTATCGCAGAGAGCCGAGCTGCCAAACCGATCATCGTGTCACACAGATAGAAACCAATGCCACGAAAACCTTGCGTATTATCAATCACCGTAGGTAGATACCTAAGAGAGAGAGAGAGAGACGCGCGCACACACTCTCCCCTGTCATGGCCAATGGGCTTTTGATTCTAGCCTCTCAGCGAATCTTAATTGTACATCTACCAGTATTCTACGTCGTTATTATCGAGATTTTTTTGTGCGCTCTCCCTCTCTCTCTCTCTCTCTCTCTCTCGTATTGTTTGTCCATTGTGAAACAAAAACATTGAGCTGCTACATAACTATGCCTCCTAACCATGGCTTTGGGTTTGTGACCTCGGAGGCGACATATCTTCAGCCAGCCTTCCACCAGCCACAGGATCAAGACAAGGAAGCTTTTAGATGGTTGATACTCCACTGTATGGGGGATGAAGGGCTTGAGCCCACTGGCCAACACTCCCATGAGCCAGCAGCACAACTAGTGGCCATAGCCAAAGTCTTAACTCTAAGTTGATTTATGCCCAGAGGGGATTTTCTAGATTATTGAATTGTTGGGCGCCGATGCTGGGCTTCTGATGTAGGATTGAGCCAGGAGAAGATGGAGCCATGGGGGGAGAACCGGAGGGCAAGAGCAAGCCATTTGAGTTCGTGTTGAGGCTGTTGAGATTCGAACCCTGGTACATTCGGAGGCGCACAATCTCTGCTTGTGCAACGGCCAGCTGGGCCTGCAATTGAGCGACCTGGTGTTGAAGAGAAGATATGACACCCACACACCCATATACTGGATCCCTTACCCTTGCATTTGCTTCATACACCATGCTGCTCACTGCATCCCCTCTATGATGCTCCGGGAGGTCCTGTACAATGGACAATGCAATTATTTGAGACCTCTTAGACACCTTAATTAGCATGTAACCAGGGTATAATTAAGCTTACAAGCTCTTGGAGCATGTGATTAGGGTTTAACTAAATTTAGAGGCTTTTGGAGCATGCAATTACGTTTTAGACGCCCTAAAGAGCATGTCATTATGGCCTATTGTGATCGTGAGAAGCTTTTACAGCACGCAAGTAGGATCTAATCTCCACGTTACAGTAGACGGTGATTTACATTAATTGATACTGCAATAAGGATAAGGATCTAATCGAGGTCACTGTGTGTGTTTTACCTGCAGCATTTTGTTGACATTGCTGGCCCCGAAGATTTTATGTACACTGGCAAACTTGAGGGGCTCGTCGGCAGGGAAGTAAGGGGCGAACACACAGTCCTTGGCACATCGTCTGCGCAAGAGCTTGCAGGCGGCACAGGGGGAAGAGCCAACTCTGATGTCTCTCATGGTGACAGGGAGAGAGAGAGAGAGAGAGAGGAGAAGAAGAAGAAGAGGAAGAAGAAGAAAGAGGAGGCGGTATAGGGTTCAGTGTCCACGGGCTCCACGGCGCAATAGCACCGAAAACGTCAGAAGCGAAGGGGCATGCTGCGTGCTGTTGCGTAGTAGTAGCGGTGGGACTCCATGGGAGAGAGTGTGTGTGTGAGAGAGAGAAAGAGAGAGAGGTTTGACAAAGGAGAGGGGCAGTACAACGTTACTCAGTGCTGCTTTTACTACAGACATGATGCATGAGTCACGAGGTGACGAAAGTCGTCGTCCTGTTAAAGGATAAATGCATGTGTGTGGGACCGACAAACCGAAATGCCCCCACGTTGGGCTCAGCGTCGCCGGTTACGATAGACCTTTATGATAACATATATCCACCAACTTCGGGAAACTCTTTCTAGAGTATTTTTGCGGAGGCTTTTTCCTGTCTCCCATCATTTTGAAAAGGTTTTTCCTAAAGTTGATCAAATTCTAGACTAAGTCCAACCTATCTTTTCTCCAACCCACTCAAGCCATTCCCATGGTGATGCCCCCTTAGAAGTTCGCACCTTCACCTAGAGGCGGTTCCCACCAACCCTTGCTACTACTACTTAGAGCCCGTTCCTACACCTTTTTTCCTCTCCTTATTACGTACATCAAAGGGCTGTAAAAGCTACATATACCAACATGAGCTCCCACGTACGAAAATACCATCAATGGTATTTTTTGAACTCCAAGTGGCAGGGCTGGGCACTCCTAACACCAACCCCCAATGCTAGGCCACCTGTGGGGTAGTTTTGGAGCTCACGAGAACAGGCATTTATTTTGTTGTCCACTCACAATTATTGTAGAGCCTTTCCTATGAGCAAAAATTTGTGGCAATTTGGAGAAAGGTGACTATGACAATTGCTCTATTAGTCCACTTCATTAGTGCCTAACTACTCCATTATATTTATCCAGCATTTCCCATTCTGTGAGGAGGTCAACTTTCTTAGATTAGCAAGGGAAGGGGTAGGGATCCTTGAAATAAAAAATTTTCCCATTATTGTGGCCTAATTTTTGGCCCTCACAAGTAGAAGTATATCTTGAGACTTCAGCTTGTCTAACCCGCTTTTGTTTTTATTGTCCTTATTTTCAATGGACACATGGGTCTATGCAATGCTAGTTCATGTGTGCATTCACCTACAAATTAAAAATATATAGTTTTTACTCCAACATTATGTGAGGCTCTAGTAAGTGAAAATTGCAACAAACCAAGAATTTAATATTTGTGACCACTTTTAGGAAAAATCTTTTTTCTTTGGTCGATTGAGGAGATTGATTTGTAAGGGTATACCTTAGCCTTCGATAAGGCGATCGATTTCTGATTGTATATCCCTTTTGCGTTCACCTCCCTACAGACATAGATACCCACCCTTCTTATAGAAGTGGAAGAACCACATCAAAGCTCATACACTTTAATTGCCAAAAGCTTGTTGTTGCATCTTGCATATCTTAAATATGTACCTTTAAATTTCTATTTTGGGTTACTGCCTTTATAATAGGGAAAACTTTATCCATTAAAGCATGGCTTTGGTGGGGAGAATAACTTTTTAATAAGACAATACAACACTTCACTCCCCAAATTATTAATCGTTTGTTTAGATCAAACAAATAGCATCATCATTACAGTATCTACTATCCTTGATTTTTGGAATGAATAATTATAGTCATCGTACCGCACACAATGCAACAAAACTAAAAAAGGGGTTAATAGCTAAGTGAATGGCTTTATAAAGTTATAAAGAATGAAAAAGTCCTTGTGTTATATACAAAAGTTTGTTGAGAAATGGGCTTGCTATGACCAATGTTACTTGTACTAAATACTTTTTGCCTTTATGCTAAAATATCGGTTTGTCCCACACCCTAATTGTTGGAGTCTTCATATTTACCTCAATCAAACAATCCTTGATATGATTTACCTCAACTAAATAATCCTTGATATAATCCTCTTATGTACCTTAATAAAATACTCCTTGACATAATTTGTTTAACGTTGTAAGGTGAATTTGCACACAAACCAACAAGTGTAGGTCCTACAAAGGAGAAGGAAACATTTTAACATTTTTGCTATGTTATGAACACATGTAATTATTTAACGTGTCTATTTGCTGGAGGAACTTGAGAGCCTTCCCAACTTGAGAGCCTTCCCAACACTGGAAAAACACTTCTTAACACACTTCCCAATGGTGAGAAGCCTTTGGGGTTATGCCGTCCATTTTGTCTTCCTTGGTCATGTTGTCCATTTTGTCTTCCTTGGTCATGTTGTCCATTTTGTCTTCCTTGGTCGTGCCAAAACCAGGTTACTTGTAATGCTCCATTTTGGATTTGAAATAAAAATTTAGAAGCTTCATATTTTTGGAGTTTGGAATGTATATGTGAGTCTTGGATCTTATGTGGACACTTTTTGAAACAATAAGAATTCACACTTTGTGCTCTTCAAAGAGAGATTTTTGCTATTTTATGGGTTGTTTTTGAGTAGTTTAGAGTCACAAGTTTTGACGGTGATTTTTGGGGTAAAGTTGAAGTTTTTTGGAGTGAAGACCTCAAGAGAAAAAATGTGCAAAATTTAAAGGGCTTTAGAAGTTCCCTTGAGGGAAATTTTCCAACTCCTCACTGTTTAGGAGATATAGGATCCTGAACAAGTCTATTTTCCTAGTGTTCAACAAAAAAATATATGTAGATTTTACATAAGCCTCTCCTTTAGCCTCTCTAAAAGTTGGGTGGTGGAAAAGAATCAAAGAAGTCTGTTTTTAGCAGAATTTAAGTTCACTCATACACATTATTGAGATTGAGCTCTTTCAGATTTTCTTAGTCATAGATTAGTGTTATCAGGAAATCTTTAGAGATTTCTATGAGTGTAATTTGATCAAACCTTTATAGAGGGGAGACTTATGCAAGAACAAGTGCAAGTGAGAAAGTTCGAGGATGTTGGAAGGTTCTAGCTTTGCCATGAAGTGCAGTTTCCATCAAATTGTACTCATCTTCTAATCAAAGATTTGTGGCCATTCTCTGCTAAACAATGTGATTCTGCTATTCCAAGTTATTGTCTATAAATCTCTATTTTTTTTTGTAATTTCCTATGAATGCAAATTTCCTATTGATGACGACGACGATGATGAGAGTGAGGAGGCCCTGTTGGATGTGAAGACTTTACATCACAGTTCTGTAATTCTTGCAAATTCTATGTGTTGAGGTCTTGGGTGAATGCACACCTCACAATTGGTATTAGAGCTTTTGGTTATTTGCCTTGCTATTAAACCTTCTATGATACCCAATAAGACTATGTAGGAGTCATTATCCCGCCGTGAGGGAAGGTTGGGATTCTAAGGTAGCCCTCATCTTACTGTTTCCCTCCTTCAAGAGGTACCTTTGCTTTTAGCGATAGTGAACATGTTTGGAAAGCCGTCATGGCCCTCTTATCCATGGGCATTGTTGTACCCTTACAATCTGTCAGGACTATGGTCCTACGAAAGTCGAACCCTAGCATAAGTTAATAGCTTTCGGAGTCTCGAGAGTATTATTAGTGCTAGCGGGGTTCAGGGGTTAATGGGCATTAGGGTTTGGTCGATGTGTGTACACATCTAAGTTAGCACGGCTCTTAAGTAAGATGGGCGGCCGGGCTAGGAGGTGTGGACACAGGCCAGGGTTTTGGTATAAAACCCAACGAGAAACCCTAACTCGTCATTATATGGTGGAAGTCGGTTCACCTCCCAACCATATAATGACGAGTTAGGGTTTGGTCGATGTGTGTACACATCTAAGTTAGTATGGCTCTTAAGTAAGATGGGCGGCCGGGCTAGGAGGTGTGGACACAGGCCAGGGTTTTAGTATAAAACCCAACGAGAAACTCTAACTCGTCATTATATGGTTGGGAGGTGAACCGACTTCCACCCTCTCTTCTTCTCCACGCCTAGGCTATGGCGGCTTGAGGAAGACGCAGCCGTAAGCGGAGGTGTTACACTGGTATCAGAGCCAGCGGCGGCAGCGTGACCTGCACGAGAAAGAGCTCGACGCTGCAGCAAAAGAAACGAGCGTAGCCGCCGCCCGTACGGTGACCTCCACGAGCGGCTCCGCCGCGTACGGCCACCACAGCGGCTCCGCCGCGTACGGCCACCACAGCGGCTCCGCCTAAGGCGGCGACCAAGGCAGACCGGCAGTCCTAGAAGGCGATCGGTGAGCGATCGTTGGCGCGCCGTTGGCGAGCGCGCGAGAATTCTCCCTTACTTGAGTGGCACAAGGGGGAGGCTTCACCATCCAAGGAGTGGGGTTTTGAACCCACAACCTCAAGCTCCAAGGCAAGTGTGCTAGCCACCTCACCTTTTCACTTAGTGACCTTTTCACCTTCAACTTTCCTTCTTTCAATTTGTGAGAGGAGTTTTCTATGCTCCAAGTTTGGAAGTTTTTGGTGGACGGATCTTCAACGACATGCTACATGCAACACACTTTTTTGCATGCATGTGTTGATTGACGACTCAAGTGGTGATTTCTTCTCGATTTTCGTGCATGCAAGAGGAATTCTTCTACGACGCTTTAATTGGAGTTCGCTTTTGAAGGTAATCTGTTCTCTATTTGTAAGCACGTGCATACCATGGCCTCAGCGGAACCGTCTCATGTTCACTTCGATTTTGAGAATGATATGCATGATGTTAGTGAGGCACACCCTTTGGGTGGTGGTGTGGGTGATTCGCAACAGGCCGTTGCGCCTGATCGGGATGACAACATGACCGATGCCGAAGGGGGTGCGAGTCCAATAGATGATTATGGTTTGGTAGACACGGTAGAGTTTGGGCGTCTCACTTCAAGGGTAGTTGCACTTGAGCGCACTATAACAAATGTCAATACCAATCTCACAAACATGAGCACGCTTTTTACTGAATTTATGGCACGTTTTGCAAGTGGATCGGCGACAAGTGGAGGGCCTATTCCGATAGTTATGCCTCCTCTTGTTCCAAATCCTACACTAGAATCTATTGCACCATCTTCAACGCAGGAAGGGGCTATGTTGAAAAACATGAAGCCGCCTGTGTTTAAGGGAGAGGAGCGCGATCGTAACAAGGATGCGGTCCATACATTTTTACACAAGTGGACGGACTTGCATCGCTTACGCCGCACTCCCGCTGCTGTTATGGTCACTGAGACGAGTCTCACACTTGAAGGTAAAGCCTACAAGTGGTGGATGAGTCTACCTATTGAAACTCGCCCTAAGACTTGGGAGGAGTTTGCGGCAGCTTTTAAAAAGGAGTTCTTACCGCAAAACGAGAAAGATCGGAGTTGGACAGCCTGGGACAAGTGCAAGATGGAAGGTCTTACACTTAATCAGTATGTGTCCAAATACCGTGAAGTCATTCTCAAGCTAGACGGTTTGGACGACTTTCAAAAGGTTCGTGGGTTTGTTAGAGGCCTTGATAAAGAATATCAGGCAAAGGTTAAAACCCAGTATCCTAAAACTTTGGAAGCGGCTATCCAAAGTGCCCTTATCTTTGATGACACCATGGATAAGAAGGGCATGGATAGATCGGCCAGATTCAATGGCTCACAATTTAATGCTAATAAGCGTAAACTTGCCAGCAATTCTACTGAAAACACAAAGAAGTCTAAAGGGTCAAGTGGTCCGTTGTCTCCACAAGACTATGAACGGGCCAAGAAGGAGAAACTATGTTATCATTGCTTAGGTAGTGATCATGAGAAGAAAAATTGTCCACAGTTGCCTCGCAAGAATAAGGATAAGGTCAAGGAGAAGGCTGTACACATGGTGCAAACGCTTCCCTTGGATGCTGATCCTAAGTATTCTGCGGTAGAGGTTTCGCACACTGCCGAGTTGCATGAGTGTAATCTCACTGCATCTATGTGGCAAGAGACAATTGGACCACACGATTTGGTCCGTATGCATGGCTCCATTTATGGTCATCGAGTACGTATTCTCATTGATGATGGTGCCACGCACAATTTCTTGAACTATGCATTAGTTAAGAAATTAAAGTTGCCGGAGACAAAGAGTTCTCATCGTTATGTGGTGTCCACCATTCAGGGGGATGATTACGATGTGTGGGATACTCTAGTACGGCAAGTGCCTGTGTTTGTGCAAGAACACACTATGGTTCTTGACTTCCAAGTGATGAATATGTCTCGTGCGGATGTCATCTTAGGACGGGAGTGGTTGTATGGGTTAGGGTCATCACTCAAAAGGAGTTATGAACATAATACGTTTACGTTTGAGGCCAATGGTAAGCATGTTTTACTTATTGGGGAACGTGATGTACCCCCAACACCACTCATATGTAATGCCGAACTCTCTTTTTTGGAGCATAGTAATCAAATAGAAGAAGTCTATTTTTGTTATTGTGCGTCTCAAACTAGTGGGTTTGATGTGCATGATGTTTCTTCTTCAAATGAATCTTCCTCAGCGATGCCTTCTTTCTCTTTACCTTCTTCTAAAATCTCTTTAAATAATCTTAAGCAACCAGTTAATGCTTTGTCTTTGCAACAACTGTTACAAGAATTTAAAGATATTTTTCCTAATGATTTACCAGAGGGTTTGCCACCCGAACGAGCTTTGCCTCATCGCATTGATGTCGTTCCGGGCACCAAACCAATTAGTAAGCCGTCGTACAGGCTTAGTGCGATTGAAGCAGCTGAGGTGGAACGTCAGCTTGCTGATTACCTTAGTAAGGGCTTCATTCACCATAGTGCTTCACCATGGGCATCGCCCATTCTTTTGGTGAAGAAAAAGGATGGATCCATGTGCATGTGTGTGGATTATCGCTCCTTGAATGCGGTAACCATTAAGAACAAATACCCGCTACCTAAGATAGATAAGTTGTTTGATCAACTCAAAGGTGCGAAGTATTTTTCTAAAATTGATTTACGTTCAGGATATCATCAAGTGCGTATTAATGCTGATGATATAACCAAGATTGCGTTCCAGACTCGCTTTGGACACTATGAGTTTTTGGTTATGCCGTTTGGGCTTACTAATGCCCCGGCAACGTTTATGACGCTTATGGATAGCGTACTAAGGCCGTACTTAGGCAAATTTGTCATTGTCTTTCTTGATGACATTTTGGTCTATAGTTCGACTTTAGAAGAGCATTTGGAACACTTACGAAATGTTTTTCAGTTACTACGCGAGAATGCACTTTACGCGAAAGAAAGTAAGTGCGAATTTCTCAAGGATAGCATACAATACCTAGGTCATGTAATTTCTGCAGACGGAATTGCTATGGATGCTAGTAAGGTTGATGCTATTATGCGATGGCCAACACCTCGAAGTAAGGAAGAACTTCAAATCTTCTTGGGAATGACAGGATTTTATCGCAAATATGTGAACGGTTATGCAAAGATTGTCGCTCCCATGACTGATCAATTGAAAGGTGTGGCAATTATCTTTCAATGGTGTGAGGAGCAACAACGTAGCTTTGATAAGCTTAAAGTTGCTTTGGCTACGGCTCCCATCTTGGCAATTGTGGATCCTCAAAGACCATTTGTGATTGAAACGGATGCCAGTGCTGCTAAGGCAGTGGGTGCGGTTCTCATTCAAGATGGTCATCCTGTTGCCTATGAGAGCAAGAAGCTCAATCGTGCTCAACAAAACTACTCAGCTTATGAGCGTGAGCTCTTTGCCATCATATATGCCTTACGAAAATGGCGACATTACTTATATGGTGCGCAATTCGAGATTGTTTTTTATCACGAAAGCATAAAGTGGTTTATGAACCAAACAGATTTGCAGGGTCGAAAGGCCAGATGGGCTGAGATCCTTCAGGAGTATGATTGCAAGCTACGCTATCGCAAAGGACGTTACAATATTGTAGCTGATGCTTTGAGTCGTATGCCAGAGATTAATTCGCTGTTATTCACAGAGTTGAAAAGCGAATTGTTAGAATCTTTACGAGGCAAATGCAAGCAGGATTCAACATACTCAAAGGTGTGGAATCATGTTCAAATGAGGGGTCCCTCTCACTCAAACGGTAGTGTTCCCAGTTCTTCCACACATGGTTCTTCTTTATCCCAAGATGAACTACAGCGATGGAAAAACTTTTCCATCGATGATGGATACTTACTCCACAAGGGGAGAGTTTGTGTTCCATTGGACTTAGACACTAGGCGCCAAATTCTTTTTGAGTGTCATGATAGTCCAAGTGCAGGTCATGCGGGCATTCGCAAAATGTATGCTCTCGTAAGAAAGCATTTCTATTGGCCTAGACTTCACAAGGATGTTACTATGTTCTGCAGTGTCAGAAGTGGCAAGTGAACAAAGCAGAACGTCTTAAAGCTGGCGGGTTACTACATCCATTAGAGATTCCCGACAGAAAGTGGGAAAGTATCTCTATGGATTTTATAACGGGCTTGCCCACAACGAATCGTGGACATGATGCGATTTGGGTAATCGTGGATCGATTAACCAAGCTTTGTCGGTTTGTGCCTACTAAGAAAACAGTTACAACTCCAGAATTGGGACGCCTTTTCGTGGAGAATGTTTACCGACTTTATGGCTTACCGTCCAATATTGTCAGTGATCGCGATCGCAAGTTTAAATATAATTAAGGCATCTATTTGGTATAATTAAGGCTATAACACATGGATGCTTTGGGCTTAAATATATTGATGTAAATGTGATGATGTGGTTGATAGTGGAGAAATATGTTCGGATAAGAAATCTGGTGGTACTAGAAATCGATAGGTCAGTTGGTCAAAGTGGATGGCTTGTAACCCGAGGTAATGGGTCCAATCCACGGTTGCCTACATTGCATGGTGCTACCTTGTAACTCTTGAACTTATAGGGGTGTGTGTGTGTTTGTAAAAGGGTACTTGTACACTCAACCCACATGTTGCCGTGGTATGTAAAAGACATTAAACTGTAACAATATGTAAAATGTATAACTGTCTGTGACACGCAATCATGACATGAGACACTATGCTGGAAGCAAATGGGGGATTCCCCATAGGTTGTTTTGCATTTGTATGTTCTTCTCACATAGATCTCTCTCTCTCACTCTCTCTCTCTCTCTCTCTCTCTCTCACACACACACACACACATGCATGCATACGATAGGTGTCTCCTCTCTCTCTCTCTCTCTCTCTTATTTTATACTACAGGGTGTGCGTGCATGCAAATGGGTATGAGTGTGAGATTTGCCCCCAATTAAACGATGGAATCCACTTGATGTTCTTATATAGAATTATTTCTCTTACCATGGGTTTTGTCAAAAGAGAGAGATTTTATTTAAGAATACAAAAATGATTAAGTTTTTAAGTCAAACCTTCAAATGTTTTCTTTGGTTCAAACCTTCAAATGTTTTCTTTAGTCTAAGGTATTTTGGGGCTTTTGTGGGCTCGTCACATGGCAAGCCTCTCTTGTAGGTATTTTATAAGATTCTCTAAACATCCTCTAGACAAAACATTTCAACCTTTTAATGCCAACATAAGAGATGAGGGTGAAGGCCTTAAAGAGCTTTGACATAATAACATGCTCATAAATAAACATGCGGGAATGACATAGTTAAGGTTCAAAGAGTGTCTCAGTGACATGTTTGAGTAATGTAAGTGCCTGATGCTCTATTTCCAGGCGTTGATAGAGATGATGAACTCGGAAGGGCATGTGCTACCCTAAGGCAGCCCATGCTCATGAGACAACCGGCCACCCTCTTGTGCTTGAACATAGGAAGCATGTAATCTCTGTCGCCATTTGAAAATATAAAGGACGGAGTGTGTGTATGAAGACTTGGCTTGCACATCTGATAGCCAATGTAGGCATGAGCAGATGGCCTTTGGCACAAAGACATCTTTATGGCAAGGATGGACTTTGTATTGGTAGAGGTGTGTAGGCATGCTGGTGAAAGAAGTGATGCCCCTCCACGCAACTGACTTGCCAACCGTGGCATTGGCGGTAAGGAGGGGCTCTTTGAAGAGCTCAACCTCGGGTTGCTATAGAGGTTTTGCAACCATTATGTAGGACAATGTCCCCCTCACACCTACCTGCACATAACCAAGAGATCAGAACGAAGGGTAAATCCCCCATCCTCAACAACACACACACACACACACACACACACAAAAACCTGCACATTTGCTACTGTCACTATACTAACCTAAGTCCTCTATCCATGTAGCTACGCATGTAAATATCTAGATTTATACACTAAAATAATTTTTCGCTCAAGTAGTCCTTTCGTGCCTTTGGCATGAGAAGTCTTCACGCCACGCTATGCATCCTCCTCTTGCGTGAGATCATTCTTTTTGTAGTAGGAGGTAAGGTTGGGTGTTGCCATCCGGTGCCGCCATCAATCAATGCTGGCTACCTTCAACGCCGACGGTAATGATAAAAGAAGACAGGGCATCACATTGTTGCAGATGGGGTTGTGTTGGAGCAACAACAAGTTCTGTCCCTCTCTCTCTCTCTCACACACACAAACACACACGCAGAATATGCACACTTACCACAATATAGGGCCAACGCCAATCAAGCGAGCAAATGATGCAGAGGTGCCATGAGCAAACAAAATGAAGCATCAACTGGCCGATTGCTCCATTTCAATTCTCTCATCCTCCAGTTTGCCACGTTGCAAAAAAATAACGAAAGCGTCAGCCAGTCGATTGCTCCATTTTAGTTCTCTCATCCTTGAGCCTTGCCACGTTGCAAATATTTAATAGATGCAAGACCCTCATGGAATAAAAATCGCCCAACTTGAATTCGATAGGTCTCCTTAATCTAGAGAGGAAGTTGAAGCTTGCTTAGAGGAACTTAATGATTATTTCGAGTTATAGGAATTAGATGAGGTTAGGAACATAAATTGCTATTCTATAGATCAATGAAGTTATATGGTGATTATTTTGAGTTCCACCATAACTTCGTGGATCCGCACGATTGCTATTCTGCAATTATGTGGTCAAAATTGCTAGATCTTGGCCAATTGGAAAAACTAGCAACAAACCAAGAATTTAATATTTGTGATGACCACTTTTAGGAAAAATCTTTTTTCTTTGGTTAATTGAGGAGATTGATGTGTAAGGGTATACCTTAGCCTTAGATAAGGCGATCCTTTCTAATGGTATATACCTTTTGCGTTCACTTCCCTGCAAACATAGGGACCCACCCTTCTTACAAAAGAATTATCTCGTGATATTATAAAGACCTCGCCAAGAATCATAGGGTTAGAGGATTTTCAATTGAAGTTACAACTTAAGAGTAGAATATGTCTTATCAGACTTGTGATGGTTTACATAGTCTCAGTTGCATGTGTGATACATGTGTGTGATGCATGATTTCCTGAATCACGTCTTACACTATGACATTATATTCATTTATGATATTGTTTTTGTAGAAGCCTATGAAGGTACCACATAGGTTCATCCTGAATCACGTCTTACACTATGCATGATTTCCTGAATCACGTCTTACACTATGACATTATATTCATTTATGATATTGTTTTTGTAGAAGCCTATGAAGGTACCACATAGGTTCATCCTATGTCATGTAGATGGCATCTGGGTGATGAGTCCTATCTCACGAAGATGGTCGCCTGAGACCTTCATCCGTCTTGGTTGGGCATGGGTGTGCTCCTGACATTGTGTATAATGAGGGATAGGAAGTGGATCTGGTGTGTATCAGGTAAGGGATATCTGGTGATAGTAGTCTTTTGGTGTAGATTTATAGAGATTAACGGCTAGGTGTCTCACATTTTTTGGTATCAGAGACCGTTTGCCTTTTGGAAATGAAACTACAATATTTTATTGGGTTTCTTTTTACATGGCTTAGTAGGATAATTCGACCTTACATCTCTAGGATTCTTCAATTATCTCATGACGAATAAACCTGTTCTTCACTCAAGCTCTTAACCAACCCATAAGCCGTCCAGTAGGACATGATCGCATTCGCCTTCGGAATCTATTATCCATTGCACGAGTAGAGGAAAGAGCTACTCTTGCTCGGAGCTTTACTTCTCTACTCGTATTATTCGAAGATATCAATGGTAAATTGCAAGTTGACACAAGATTAGTGTTATGGCTAGCAGTGAGGTGTGGAAAGAGAATGTCCCAGTTGATGATTTTGATCCACATTGGCATAGTCTTAGAGGTGACACTTTATGGGCCTCTAAGGCATGATCTCAGAGTTTATTGTAGAGCTGCCTATAGAGTTCTTCATGTACTATATTCTTGATCTTAGAGTTTACTATAGAGCCTATAAAGTTCTTAATTTACTATATTCTAGCACCACATAGGATTGATGTACCCCCATATGTCTGATAAGACTTATTGAAGGATGTCTAGACATGCTGACAAATGATCTATGTATTCGAGAATCTGAGCTTTTTCAACCAGATTGAAACTTCGTACAAGAATAGTCATTGATATAATAAATATATGATGGTTTCTTTCTTCTTTTGTTTGTATATTATTGTCTTCTTTTTTAATATTAAAATGTAAATTAAATAATGCAGCATGGGCTAGAACTTGACCAATGCTCAAGAACAAAAAGCTTTTGAAGGCATTTCAACACTTGACTAATAATAGTGTTAGTAGTTACCTACTATCAGAGCTATAGATTACTAGTCTCCATTCATATGGAGGCACATTTGGGATTAGATGGAAGTAAAGTTCAATGTGGAGATAGAATTTGATTATCTACCATTCTCTGCCTTAAATTTATATGTAACCATGATTATGGATAGATTAAACTTTGTAAAGGAGTACAAGATTTGTGGTAGAAGCCTGTGCACCTTATATGAGTATTTATCTAGGTTAAACCATTTGAGTATATATCTCCCACACCAAAAAATTGTAACAGTTAGGTGATATAGGCATTTACAGTTATTCAAAACCAGGGGTTGAGTTTCCCCAATGATGTAATAAGATTTTTAAATAATAAAGATGGCTTTTGTCTCTATTAAGATTCTCATTTTTCAAAGCTCTGAATGGTTGTTATTCAATTAATAAGAAGAAAAAATATACTTTTTCTTAAAAACAACCATGAGTTGTAGGGACTTAAAATTCCACTCAGAATGAAGTGCAAGTCCTGGAAGAATTGGATAATGAAGTTTTTCGAGGAGCATTTGTACATTGATAATATTTATGCACAAACTTGAGTTCATACCTTTAATGTGAGTTAACTAACATTTTGCTAATAATTCAAAAAGACTAAAGAACTAAGCAAATTTTCCTCTTGATTGAATAACAAAGATGTCATTTTTACTTAAATATTAGAATTTTATTTTAATTAAATAAAATGATGTATAATTTTAATTAAATAAAATTTAATCTCAATTAAATTAAAAAAATATAATTTTAATTAAATGAAAGTATATATATATATATAATTTAATTAAATAAAAGTTAGTTTTAATTAAATAAAATTATATATATAATTATAATTAAATAAAATGTAATTTTAATTATATATATATATATATATATATATATTTATCACCATTTTCTAAGACATGTAGTAGAAGTATCCCATAAAAAGCAATGTTTATAGTTCTTGCATTAAACCATGTATTATAGTATGCAAATCAATGCCTCTTACACTTCTTACCATATAATCACACGATAAACTATATTGATTTGCCTTTCACATATCTCAGTTAGCATGAAACAAATAAACAAGTACAATCATGATCTCATGAATCATTGTGGAGTTGAGATAAACATCGTCGTTAACTCTAAATTAAAGGACACTTTTATGTAATGAACTCATCTTGCATTGGTACATGATTTATTAAAAGTCATACTTATAAACAAACTCATTTGTTTCTCAACATATCACCAGATTGATTGTGCCTTCCAAAAGTTCAACAAGTTTGTGGTCGCGCCTTTGTCAATGATAATAAAGTTATAACAAATGGGTTATAGTAAAGCAATTGGCTCAAGATTTATAACTATGTACTAAAAAGATTTGAAGAGGGCCTCAAAAACTAGAAAATGTGCATTGCAAGTATGTACAAACATAATATCAAATCAAATGTATCTTAGAGGTATGTTTGTAGTAATAAGTTGTGTATAATGATTTATATATGGTTTATTATTATAGGAGGCCGAGGTGTCACCTTCCCCTGAGCATCATGGATAGTGTAAGATGATGAATATATAAACTTCCATGACCCAAATACTTACAATCCTCACGTTGTATGCACTTGAATGTTCTTTCTTATACTATTAATTCAACTACATCAATGACACTATAATGTTAGTAACTAAACATGTCAAATCAAATTCTCAAATTGATTTTACAAGGTGTAACAAACATAGCTCAAAGAAAATTAGGAAATACGAGTTCAAATGATATTACACTAAAAAATCCCCTAGTAAAGTGTGTTTAATCAAACTCATAGTCTACAAACAATCGAGTCAATTCAAATATGGATGCATCTACTAGTTTGCTTAAAAGTGTGAAGGAAAGGAGATTCAACAAGATGTTTGATCTTGTTGCATATCAATATGATGTGGTGAGTGTAGATTATCTCCATCTATAAGAGAAAAATTAGCATTAATATGGCAATAAGTTAAAATCTAGACTTGGTTATATAAATATCTATTTTTGTTTAGTTTCCACTTGTTATTTTCACTTGGACATCAAGCTTAGACAATCCTTGTGGAGTTTGCTGCAAATCACTTCCATCATCATTGAGAGCCTCCATTTTATGTTCTTCAAATCTTTCTATGACACAATCTCTGTGACCTACAAAAATAATTTTGATTGCAATCATAATAAAGCTTTCAAGTTAAGGTTGATCTTAATGAATATAAAAAAGGGTGACAACTCATGCATATAAATCATGACATGAGAGCTTAAAACCATCATAACCAAGACCAATCATAAAAAAAGACATTATTAATGATAATTATTTATGAAAAAGGTACTAGAAGTCTTCATCTTAGGGCTTAAACTTGTTCTTGAGGCTTTGTTACAACTTTTCATATGTAGGGTGGTCACAAACTTGTGCTTGAACTTGTGTTACACTTTTCTAGATGTGTCTCATTGCACTGAACTGAAATTTGAGCTAACATTTGTATATCAAGAAATTAGTTTGTGTTCCACCATGAAATGATCTAAATTACCCAAACCAAGAAATATACTCAAACTTCAGTTTGAGCCTTATCCTACTATTATGAATTGATTTGAATTACTTAAGTCAAGATATTTGAGCTTTTCTAGATGTGCCTCATTGCAGTGAACTAAAAATTGAGCTAGCCTTTGTATATTAAGAAATAGGTTTGTGTCCCCACCATGAAATGATTTGATTACTCAAACTAGGAAATATATTCAAACTTAAGTTTGAGCCTCATCCTGCTATGAATTGATTTGAATCTCCTACTAAGAGATATGCTCAAACTTAAGTTTGAGTCTCATCCTACTATGACATCTTCAATATCTATTAAATATAAGCAAAGAATACAAGCTAATACTATGAAAGCTTTCATTATAATGATACAAATTTACATTCAATGTAATCAAGTTTATGGACATAAATAATATTAGATTTTGAAAAACAATGGATATTTGAAGGCTCAATATGTGTATTGATTGTCATATGCTATGATACAAATTTACTTTCAAGGTTCATGGACATAAGTAAAACTATATTTTGAAAAGTCAATGGACATTTGAAGGCTCAAAACACACATTAAGTATGAGGCACAAAAGAGGTTTTCATACACGAAGCCAAAGGTGTTATACATCATTAAGCCACATATGCAAAGATATGTTGTGAAGTTAGAATCTCCACTTTTGACAAAAAAATTATGTTCATTAGGATCCACACCATTTAGCTATCCTTTTTTGTCTTCATACACCCATACTTGTTGTTGCGCCCCACAGAGTGCTCAGTTGAACCACCTTCCACGTCCTGGCACCACCTCGGTACTGCACATGTGAAGGTGGGCGGAATCTACCAATAATAAGGTTCTGACCAAAATCCTGAAGAAGATTATAAATGCCAACAAAAATGATTGGGACCAGAAACTAGATGCAGCCCTATGGGCATTCCACTCATCTTACAAAGTCTCAACGGGGCAAACACCATTCAAACTAGTCTATGGACTGGAGGCAGTAATGCCCATGGAATTTGTGGTGCCCAATTTGAGAGTGAAAATCCAAGAAAATCTACCAATGGAAGAATCTCGGGAGCACAAAATACAGGAGCTGCTAGCCTTAGAAGAAGAAAGACAACTTGGCTCTCTATAGGCGGAGAAGAAAAGCTTAGATTGACAGGCATCTCAAGCACAAAATTTTCAAGCAAGGATACTTGGTATTGGTCTACAACTCCAAGTTGGGATCGCACCCCGAAAAATTCAAAATTCAGTGTATAGGACCATTCATGGTGAAAACAGTCAGAATGCCTTCACATTAGAAAGCCTAAATGGTATGCCTTTTCCCAAAACAGTGAACGGCTTCACGATGAGGAAATGCATGGACCAACCAGTGGAAGTTACACTAGAAGAAGAACAAGCAGAGGACAAGGAGCTGGTCTATGGAGCATCTGCTCTGTGGCATGATCTCACTAGTGGACAATGACTTGGAAAATCCAAAAAGCAATAGAGCTGCGGAAGAATTTCATAGGGGTGGCCAATCTGCAGAAGAACACAATTCCACAACCAATCAAGGCCAGGATAACAAACTGTCATAACATCATTAAAGTTCCACATGCAATGGTAAGACGGGGAGGAGGCAAGAAAACTTTAATGCCTTTATGCCAGGATGGTGGGGATGATACGAATCAGGAGTCAAATCACATTGAGATGTGGGAAGTCAAAAATGATAATGCCCTAAGAAAGGAAGGAAATAGAAAAAAGCATTGCAAAATAGAGCACAAGGACCCAAAATGCGCACACTCTCAACCCGTTTTCTTGCTGACAGCTCTCTCACCAACTTACAATTCTCTCTCAGAAGACAAAGCCATGCTGAAGATCAGCAAGACTCTAAGGCCAGACAAGAGCCTCTGTATGCCTATGATGATTCCCAACATGAGGAAGAAAGAACACCAGAAATGGGCGAGGAAGTGTGGCTTTGAAAAGCTACTTGATCGCCATTGGGAGGATATTCAGGACCCCAAGGATGGGGCTAAACTCATAAACCAGTTTCTTGAAACAAACATTGTGCATGTGGAGGACAAGGAACTGATAAAGATCTTGGAGCTCATAGTGCACCACACACTAGGGTTGCCGATGATGGAGTGCTGGACACAAGCATGAAGCCCAAAGTGGAGGAGGAGATTCCCAAAATAGGCAACATGTATCAAGTTAAGGATGTGGTAGATGAGACCCGATGAGAACAGTTTGTCTTCTTTATATAGAATGTAATGTTCATGGGGAAGCCAGAAGATATGTCAAATAAAAACTATAGGCTCCTAAGGGTAGTAGAAGCAGGAGGAAAGATCAACTGGGCCGCCATCTACAAGGAGAATTTAGCAAAGAGAGCGACCACATGGGCCAAGGAAAAACAACCACGGTGGTGCATGCACACCTAAGGCAATCACACAAGTCGCTAGGTTTGTGAATCTCAGGTCCAAGGAATCCTATGCAGAACGACCACACCACAAAGCTGGAGGATCCTCGAAACCCACTAGAGTGACCTTTAGCTCCTTTGAAGATGATGTGGATGATGAAGAAGAATAGTGGCACAAAATAACCCAGAAGGCCAGCAAGAAGAGAAAGCTCAGAGTAGACGAAGAAGAGTAGACGAAGAGCTGCTTCTTGACTCGGATGAGGTAAAGAAGCAAAAAGCAGAAGGCAAAAGGAAAAATCAATTGGAAGACAGAAAGGATTACGAAGCCGCCACATAAGGAGAAAAGAAGAAAAAACTGGAAGAAGGGAAAAGGAAAAAGGAGGAAGACGAAAAGAGAAGGAAGGGGGAAGAGAGAAAGAGGAAAGAAGAGGAACATCAAAAAAATAGAAGGGAAGAAGTGCAAAAGGGGAAATTGCCCGTAGGGGCTGATCTGCCATACCACAAGAACTGCAACCTTGGGTGGCAGCTTTGGCATAGAAGATGCAGGAAGGACTAAGCCACAGCCCCAAGCTACCCAGAAAAGTGGAGGCACAACTCCCCACCCAAAAGCTGCACATGAACAAAGTACTGATGACCGTGGCCAAGAACATTCTCTCTCATGCCCTCGCTTCTGTTGATATGAGTCAAAGGCTCGGAACACCATTAATCAGATGTTCACCCTGAATCAACAACAATAGGGGCTACTAAAAAATGCTACAGTTAAAGCCAGGGACCTGGAGAGAATATACTGGTTCAACATAACACAAAAATGTAGAACAAGCTCGCTCTGGCAGAGAAGACGCGGAGAAGATGCGGAGAAGACCTTCGTCCCCCAAGCAAAAAGAGCTGAGTGAAGGAAAGATCAGAACCCTCCAGCGAGAAAAACATGCTCAAAGCTCAGGTAGACAAGCTGAGAGCATAGTTAGCGGAAGCACAAAAGCTAGCCAAGGTCTAGGGCGATGCCATCCAAGGGCCAAAAGAAGAAGTGCTAGAGAGAAAAATAGCATTGGCCGTCGCCTAAACAGAGGTCCAAGCCCTGAAGACTCAGGAAGAAGAGGAGAACCTGTGCCTTCCGCTCGATGCTAAAGTGGCAGTCATTAAAACAACAAAGGCTAGACTCAATAAGTTCTAGGACCAAGCCCTAGAAGCCCTACTACAAATTCAGGAAGAGATGGCTTGCAAGGCTCAAAAGGTCATCCATGACCTAGATCAAGGATGATGACGTATATAAGAAGCAACAGCAGCATCATCAACAACAGCAATAGCAACAGCAGCAGCAACAGCAACAGCAACAACAACAACAACAACAACAATAGCAGTAGCAGCATGAGCCTGCAGGCCAGGGGTCCCCCTACCCAAGCACTTCCAAAAAGGACAAGCAAGCGATAGATGAGGACTAGAACCTGGTTTTAGCCTTGAAGGCCACCGCTGCTTCCAAACTTGTTAAGGGAACAAGTTTGGGAGCAGATGCTCCAATACCAAGCATGCCAGGTGTTGCGCCCAGTGGCTTTGTGATGATAGAGCACTCAGTTGGGGACCACCTTCCATGTCATGAGCACCACCTTGATACTGTGCATGTGAAGGTGGTGGGCTGTAACCACCAGGGTAGCTTGCGAAGATCAAGAAGACAAAGCTTAAAAGGATGGATGATCAGTATTGCACAAGGAGTTTTCAAGGATACAAGGTTGTACAGGGTACATGAGTCTGCAGGAGGTGCATGCTGCAAATAGTTCACAGCTAGTAGTTGACAACCAGTAATGTGGATTCTAACATGGTCATAGTCTTTAGGAAGTAGTAGACTCTGAGTCGAGTTGCTCAGTAATAATCCTACAATGATTTCCGATGTAATCCAATAAACAAAGAGCAATGTTGCCATTCATTATGTCTCTGTGTTAATGTGTTGAATAAGACTGCTGAGTCTCTATTTTAATAAACATGATGTGCACTAGAGAAGGTGAGAGAGTTATGTAGCAGAGTGAGGGTGTGTGGAGTTCTAAAGTGGAGCGGTGTTTTGAGTGTCCCCATGACCACTCTACAATTGAAGTTCAAATCCAGAAGCTCTACACGCCTCCCATGGCATTGCCTGATTGGTCTTTTACTTCAGACTGCTATCTTGCCATTCCGCCAAGAGGGAAATAGACGAGAAACACTCGTCTATATACTTCCTAATGTGGATTACATCTCTATGTTTGTCATATATGATTCAAAAAATAACTTATCTCCAGCTCTATCAAAATAATATAAGCTTCCTAATGGTCTGCATTGTCAAGCTTACAAAGCAAGTCTCCAATATGCAGACCTTGTTCTTCACTTTGCTCTCCTCCACCATCCATTGGATTGCAAATTCCTTCTATCTCTAATAAACGAGTAAACTGATACATCTGCAAATATTTATTTACTAGATCCCATCAATCATTCTCTATAGATGTCTTGAAATTGATGGAGGATAAGAACAAAAACATATAGGTTACAAATCTTGTAGTTTAGGTGTTTTATCTCTCTCCATATCACCACTTTTCAATTGAGATACTTCAATTCCATCATCTATAGCAAAGAGAGCAAGTTGTTTATTTACCAAGTCACTATCACCACTTAGTGTTGATAAATATGATATAAGATACATTCTAAAAACTATGATTTAATCATCCTACAAAGAATTCAACTAAGTGACTAAAAAATAGTCATCCTCAAATTAGAACTAGAATACATACTTCACTCACAAAAAATAAAAATAAAATTTATACTATTAAGGCACCAAGATCACTCAATAGTAAAACTTCACAAAGAAACATGATTGAGTTTGAACACATTTATGTTTCTATTGACTATGAGGACACTTAGCAACAATGAGCTTGATTACAATACAAATCTCTCAAGAAATCTAATTCAACATTTATTTAATTTAATTAGTTGTATTGTTTATTCTTCCCCCCATAGATATGCCCTTCATAAAACCACATTACATGCATAATAGGCTCAATACGTCTTGGTGTTGATCTTGTTTCATCATCTTCTTTACCTTATTGGTGATCATGACTTATTTCATCTGCTTGCTTCTTAGCTTTTGAGAGTTGGCTCTACCTATCCATGTCTTGATCTCCACCTACAAGGCAAGACAAAAGACTTTAACTTGGGTACCAATATAGATAAAAAACCTTGATACAAAAGCATAGATGACTAGCTCTACCTTTTGTTTTAGCATCTAATCTTTGCAATGACTTGGCTTTATATTCATCTTGGAATTCATCAGCATCTAATCTTTGCAATGACTTGGCTTTATATTCATCTTGGAATTCATTATCACTCTCATCCATATGCTAAAACAAAAGGTAGAGCTAGTCATCTATGCTTGTTTGAGATTTTATCATCATCTTTTAGTGCACCTATGCCTGTAAATGTCTTACCCATTAAGGTTAGGAGCCTCTATTCTCTCTTGAATTTTCCCAACTTTTTCACACCACTCAGTCATCAGAGATGCATCTTGCTTCACCAGATTGGAGCATGTCACCTCCAATGATCCTGCCTTAGCATCATCCATAGTTATGGCAATACATTTTCTTTTATTAAGGAGGCATTCCACAAGTGCAACCCCTCTAGTCAATACATCAATGACATATTTGTGTTCTGTGCAAAGTCCCATGATGAGAGATCTAATGAACTCACAATTTTTTATATCAGAACTAAATTTGATCTTCTTTTTTCTTTCTTGGCTTGAAGATAAAATCCATGAAATGAGTACCTTTTGGGATTAGTTGCGAACCTTATCAATGGTTTCAAACATATCCACCTTGCTTATAAAAAAGACCACAATTGCAACTCCGAGGGTGACACTTGTCGAGCTTTTGGACATACCCATGTCATAGCTTTCTATCTTGTATAATGGAACTTTGAGACTACATTTGCCATAGCTTCCAGAAGTGTTCCAATCTTTTCAAAGTCTATAAACACAACAAGAACATATTTGAGTTCTATATTGAGATCATTCAGACCTTCAAGGATAACTTTGAAAGAGTCCATAGTCTGCAAAGTTGGTCCCTTGCCTTCAAATGTGGACATCTAGTACTACTAGACCAAAAGTAACAAGATGAATTTTTATGTTCACCTCTTTGATATTCTTGATGTACATGCCAATTGTTGTAATGCTCCATGGAAGTGATTTCTCCTTAGGTACCCGACAAGTTGCTTTTTTGAACAAGTAAAGCAAGTAAGATATTACTATCTTTGGCATGGATGAGATGGCTTTTGTATCATTAAGCCTATCTTTTACCCAATCCATAGACCAAGAAAATAATTTATCATACTCCTTCTCCCCTACCTAGTATGTGTTACAAATTTCATCCCAATCTTTCAGCATTGTTGTAAGGTCATGGTAGAATGCTGTGATTGCCTCCCTGAGGACACAATCTATTTTCATTTTCTTTGCAACTTTCTCCATGTCTTTGAAGCCACCCATATTTTTTCCTTTTTTTAGTAGAACTTTCCTTTCATTATATTATCATTAAGTGACATGGTCTCATTTGGCAAAGGTCCACAATACATCTAAATAATGCTAGTCCTAGTGTCACAGTGCCTGGAGCTGGCTTAAGTTGGCCACCCTTAAGAGTACTCTCCCTCTTTACTTTATCAATAGAGACAATAACTCTAAGTTCTCCCTTTGTATTTGGAAGATTCCCATGTGCATATTCATCCAAAATAAATTGCCAATTTTTTAAAATATCATCCTCCTTACAAAAAACAAGGTGACCATCTATCTTGTAGAAGCCATTTTGAAGTGTGTGTTTGGTTGTCTCCAAGTTCTGCTCAATAATATGAAAATTGTGATAGCAAGATAATTTGAGACTAAAAATTATTTAGAACCTTGAATATTTTTGGAGTATTATGAGAAATACTTACAATCCAATTATGGTGATCTATCTTCATGACATTTATGCCAGGTTTGGACTTTGTGTGGCTGACCACATGTCCAACCATTGGCCCCTTGCTTGAGTGAGTTGATCTAAGAATGGTTCCTTTTTCATGGACTTGGCAATAGAAATGTTGGCATCCTTGGAGATCAAAATTATTATTTTTGGGGGGCGATTAACTATGATGTTTTCCTTTTGGTAACGAAACTTCAACTTCACAACCTCTAGCTTTTGCTTGTCTGAAATTGGCAATCCCTTTGCTGCCCTAATTGAATGTTGACTAGAGATGATCCAGTAATAAGCATTATAGACATCTTTGAGGCTCAAATCTTCCAGTGGCTTATTTGTATTTGGATCATATGGCATCAAAATGGCCAAGGCTTGCTCATGCTTTGGGTGAGTGGCCATATCATGTCTTATTAATTTCATCCAATCCTTATTGAGCTTCCTATAAACATTTTGAAGGGGTGCATGTTTACACTTCAATATCATGTATTCTATGCCAAAATTGCAACATTGGTTTTGGCTATTTTGGCTTTCCAAAGTGAGCACTGCTTGTTCAGATTATCGAGCAAGTGATGAAGGGACCAAATCCTCTCCACCCAAATCTATGACCTCATTGTCTATTTCAATTGGCAGGCACTAAAGTAAGCATGTTGTTATCATTTGAAGGTTTATAGGTTGGCACATTACCACTCGCTTTGTTAGTGTGTTTCTTTGATTGTTGAGTTCTATTTGTTTTTTGGAAGACCTTTTGGATTTTGCTAGTTGTGAGCCTCTTGCTTCTCTTTGAATTAGTCTCTTATTTTGAGATAGAGTTGGAACTTTCTCTTTGGGGTCTTTTTAGAGTCCTTTGAAGTGGACTCTTGAAATTATCTCTTCCTTTCTTTTTTTGGAACCTTATCTATAGTAGTACCTTGAACATTCTTTAAATATTGTGTGCCTTTCTTGGTATGTTGATGTGATGTAGTGGATACACTCTGATCCTTACAAGTCTTGCCAATGCCCCTCTTGGTAGTGGATACCGATGGAGTGTATGATAATAAGTGAGCCATTGCCTTCATGAAGCCTTTCACAATCTGGGTGATTCTCAAGTCGTGACTCAAGCTTATCATAGTAGCAACTAATTTTTGAGGCCAATCTTATCATAGTAGCAACTGCTTTTGAGGCCAATCTTATCATAGTAGCAACTGCTTTTGAAGTCAATCTTCCCAATACTGTTATCGAATCCATCTTTGCTACCTTTCATATTAGAAAGATGCAAGCCATTGAATGGAGCCAAGATCTCATTAGCTACATTCTTTGTAGCATTTGGAATCATAGTGAATGTGATACAAGGGACAACTTCATCGTTATCATCTTCCACTACATTTGTAACAATCCTCATGTCTCCATATTCTTCATGTTTTTTTTTGTCAAGTATAGGAAAATGTCACCTTTGTACACTGCCTCATGATTATATGTGTCAAAGAACCACTTGAGACCTTCTTCATCATCCACCGTGTCATACCTCTTTGCTAGCTTCAAGTTTGGAGGATTGTATTTGGGGTACTGTAATTCAAGTTTGAGCCTACAGGACCATGTATGGAAATGTAGGCTATGTGTCTTAAAGATGAAAACAAAGTTGGAAACTTGATTGGTCTATATGTATGTGCATAAAATGGTTCTGGAGGCTCAAACTTGAGTTTGAGCCTCTATAGGGTTATTTGAGTTACAAGCACAAATGGTTAAGACAAAAGAGATGTCACATTATGCTTGCATGAGTTTGTGGAAACTAGGCTATGTGTCTTAGCATGATTTTGAAGTTGGAGTCTTGATTGGTTTATATGTGCATTTATCAAATTATGGACAAGGCTCAAATTGCCATGGGGCTCAAACTCAATTTTAAGTTTCCATAATTGTGTATGAAAGTCTACGATATGTGTATTGAAGATGAAAATGAAGTTGGGCAATTGATCGGTCTATATGTGTGTGGATGAAATGATGGAGGAGTGTTTAAGCGTATTTGTATGTGAAGGCTATATATTTTAAATTTAAAAATGAATTTTGAGATGTGCTAATTAAGTCTATTTGAAGGTGAAGGAAATGTGTCGTGAGGCTCAAACTCAAGTTTGAGATTCTATAAGGTGTGACATCTAAAAACGTTGGAAAGGTTAAGACTATGTAAAAGCTATGTAACCCTAGTGAAACAGAGTGGATGGACGTCGTACGTGGATATACTAAAGAAGATGATTCATCGATAAATGGATGAAGAGTTTATGAATCGATTACGTTACCTTAGAGCGAGATTACCCCCTGAGAAGATACTAATACTTGACCATACCCACATCATTAGAAGAATGTAAATTTTGTTCAAATTTCTTGTATTCATTTCTCTTGTTCTATTAAAACTTTCTATTTGGGAAGTGGTATTTCATTACCTTTATGCCTGTAGCAAATTGATTCTCCATTTTCTATAATTTTTAATATTTGTAACAAATTAAACAATCACATATGCTTACGATATTTGTGTATCCTCTATAACTTAGTAAATAAATTTTCCAATGTTTCTATGTAAGTTTTATCTTGAGACAATGATCCGAACACCTTCCAAGTAAGTTTCTCACTTCTATCCTTGAAATAATCATGCTTAAAATAATTATACGTAGAGTTTTATATCATACTACTATAAGTTCTATTTCTTATAAAATCATAATTAAATATAACCCTAGTTATGTTTGGAAAAGTAATTATATTTTAATCCATTCGCATTGTTTCTCATTTTTCTCATCGTAGAGCATCATTGCAATCATATATATATATATATATATATATATATATATATATATATATATATATATATAAGGTACGACTCTCTTACACTTCAGTTTCATGTTTTAAGTTTATCTTAAATACAAATGTAAGTTAATCTTTCATCATCTAGACTTGTTCACTTAATCAAAATGTTTAGAATCATTACTTGTCATTCGTATTTTATCAAATTTATCCATTCTTCATTTATAATCTCACATCCCCTCAAACAACCTTTCCAAATCAAGGTTAGCATTTTTCTATCCTTATAACCATAACCAATTTAACTTTTATTCTTATAATGTTAAGTTTCTCATGAGATTTTGTTCAATAACTTTATATATCATATCCATAGAAGTAATAACGACTCACATCTCTTTCAAGTGTTGATATTGTTTTTGATAGATTATTTCAATCATACCACAACAATGGAGGTATGTATATGTGTGTGTGTGTGTGTGTGTGTGTGTGTGTGTGTGTGTGTGTGTGTGTGTGTGTGTGTGTGTATATATATATATATATTCATTTCATTATATACAACTTTTCATAACTATTTTTACAACCTAAGAACCTAATTAATAAATTTTAGATTCAACATTAAGATTAGTCCAATAACTTAAATAAAATTTCTAGATAGAGAAAATTTGTGTCGGAATTTAAGTTTTAGAGGGAACTGGCCACTCTGCCTCAAACTGGAATTAATCTGGTGGTATGGGACATCAGATTGGTTTTATATACTCCAGACACATTTATGTCTTCTATCTTTTACCATCTTATGTGTGTATGTGCAACGCGCCTATGTGGTATGGGACACTTAGACTCGTCTTACATACATTCATTTGATTGTTCATTGCATATGCATTATGTGTAAGTCTTCCACACCAATCATGAAGCCATCTTCTCATGCGTTTATGCAACTATATATCAGGGATGCCCGTTATATGGCATGCTTTTGGGCCTCCACTATTTGTTTCTGTTGATTCGTATGGAGGGGTGATTCCCGAGGTACTTACGCCTGGCAAACATGTGTGTGTCTATTATTTGAATATTTATGGGTTGTCTATATCTCAAGATGATGTTGGGATTAATTCATGTGTTCAATTAATTTTTTAACTAATGTGGATAGCGTCTGAGTATAGCAACAACGAGAAGTGTGAGGGTACCGATTGAGGTGCCGCACTGCATGAGATGTGCGAGGGCCCATCGATTGAGGTGTCGCACTATACGAGGGTACCGATTGAGGTGTTGTATGGCTGGTGGATTGAGTGGTGGTGTGAAGACGATGATCATTTTTCTTTTATCAATCATGTATTAGACTTTTTGTATATGTTATTTTTTATTTGATAATGAGTGTGTGAAGATCACCAATATTGGTGTCGATGAGTTTTTCTTGTTAGTATTCCATGTCCACAAGAACCTCTGAGCCATGCCTTTGTGCCTCTCTGAGCCATGTTTAGACCTCTGAGTTTACTTTGCAGGTTATGACATCAATAATCTTATTCTATCGACATTTTTCTTACACAACTGAGGACAATTGCTTCCTCAAACGGGAGGACTGTTATTACAGGTATATATTTTGTCATATTTTTGATAAATTAATAATTATACAAAATATATTTACTTCAATTTGTGTAGGATTAAGCTTAATGGAATGTGCAAGTGAGCACAAGATTAATATATGTGCAAATGTGCACAAAGTTATTTTATGTAACAAGGCTCACTAGCAATTACATTTGGGCAAAGGTTTTTATATGTACAAACCTTAGGGATTTCAATATGATTAAAAATATGTAAAATAATATCCCAAAAGTGGAAAAAGCAAGCCCAATCTGTACGCTCATCTATTCTTAGCTCCTTGGGCTATTTTTATGAATAAAATTCTCTAAATACTTAAGTCGTGGAAGTGGAGCTACACACTTGAGAGGGGAGATTGCACCCAATCTGGTTTACTGTGTGGTATTCTCTATCCTTTACTTTTGAAGGTGATGTTATTCTAATTCTTTTGCCTTGTGTTATACTAAGTTATTTAATTATGCAATTTTAATTCAAGTCTTTGTTTCAATTATGATGTAATTTATGAGATTTTTTAATTAATTCTTTAAGAAGTACAAAAGGGTCCCGTGACAATAGCTTTCTCAGCTAGGAGAACAGAGCTGTTTCTCTCAGAATAATATTTTTTCATAGCCATAGCCCACGAGCTCTTTTAACTTTCATTAGTGATTAATTATCACTAATTCTATCTTGTTCTAGCTAATCAAGTGTTCTATCTAAGCATTATCACTTATTTCTATCTCAATGTTTGTCCTTTCTCCCAAGGTTCTTGAAATCATATCTGAGCCTCTTCCAAGCCTTTCACAAGTTTCTAGTTCAAGTCTCTCATTCACTTAAGAGCTTCTGTTCCACGGGAACACTCACAGGAACACGGATTATGGAAGGAGGCCGGAAGCAATTAATGCGAGAGAGCGGGATTGTAGCCATGGGAACATAAAGACGCACATAATTTTTCCATATTTTTGTGCCGAAGTGCAATGCAAATCGTTTTAGGCCAATGTGGGTTCTAAATGAGAGTTCTAAGTGTATTAAGCAAGGCTCACTTATGGGGTTGTCCGCCCATGTGTGAAAGAGGCCTAGGGTTAGGGTTAGTGACATCTCTATAAAAGAGATGTTAGCTAAAGAAAAGGGTACGTTTTTGGCCATTCTCATAAGCTATTGAGTGAAGCTCTTGAGCTCTCAAGCTATGGCAACTCTCTAACTCTCTCTATTGTACTCTAATGAGCATCAATCTCCAATGAGTATAGCTCCACTTCTTTCTCTTAATCTGTTTTAGCATCATTGAAGTAGATTAATCTATGATTAGTTGAATGCTTCTTTCTTTCTCTTGTGTATGCATGCTTGTAGTGTGTGTGTGTGTGTAGTCTCCATTGATGCAAGCTCTTGCCCACTTCATTGGCAATGAGTTATTCATGGATAGACTCTCTCTATGAGCTTGTGGGTTTGTGAATGTTACATTCTATGCTTGCTTAAGCTTGTGGGTTAGTAGATACATGCTTATGGGTTTGCTGGCATTAGGGAAAGTGTTGGAATTAGGGTTGCAGGAATGCACACACAACTTCAAGAAGATGAGGAAGCTTGAGCACAACACAGTAGTGTATTATGAGTGCCAAAAATGAAAGATCACAAGCCCTAGAAGATAATGGGCGTATATACAATGCACGGGGGAAAAAACCTCCTAGTGAGGGAAAAAGTGCCCCGGCGGTCCTAAGTGTGTTCACACACATCACTACTATAATATGGTAACAAATCCCCCCTGGAGTGATGCGGTGAACAAGAGCTAGCACTCATGTATAGGGAAGTGTCTAGCTATGTGGACGAATCCACAAAAGGGAGTAAGCCCAAAGCTTTGCGAAAAGCTTCGAACTTCTCACGAGGCAGAGCCTTTGTGAAAAGGTCTGCAAGGTTATCCTGTGTTGGCACATAAGCCAAACTGATCTCTCCTGCAGAGAGTCTCTCCCTGACATAATGGTAGTGCACCTCAATGTGCTTCGTACGAGCATGGAACACTGGGTTCCGCGCAACTGCCAATGCGCTCTGACTGTCAGTGAAGATGGTGGTGGCAGTTGGCTGCCCAACACCCAAATCAGCCATAAGGCGTCTGAGCCACACACACTCAACCGTAGCTGTGAAAGCTGCCCTGTACTCAGCTTCACAACTAGAAGTGGCCACAGTAGGCTGCTTCTTGCTCAACCATGATATGCATGAGCTTCCAAGCATGAAGCAAAAACCACTCGTGGACACGCGTGTGTCATAACAACCAGCCCAGTCAGAATCTGAAAAAGCATGTAAATCTGGCGGCAATGATCCCCCCTTGGGATAAAACAACCCAAGATGCCGAGTACCACTCAAATAGCGAAAGATACGCTTCACTGCCTGCCAATGCTTAATGCCTGGGCTATGCATAAATCTGCTCACCTGTGAGACTGCAAACTGAATGTCTGGCCTCGTAATGCATACATAAATGAGGCAACCAACAGCTGTCTGATAGAGTGTGACATCAAAGTGATCTCCAGCATCATGAAGACTCAACTTCAAACCTGTCTCCATTGGAGTAGCAATAGGCTTGCAGTCTTCAAGGCCAAATCTCCGTAACAATGTTTCAATATACTTTGTCTGACACAAAGCAATACCTCCATCACACTGCTTAAATTGTATCCCCAAATAATGATGCAAATGCCCCAAATCTGACATCTCAAAAGAGGCATTCAAATCAGGCTTAAAATCAGCAATATGACTCTCATTTGGTCCTGTGAGCAGCATGTCATCGACATAGAGAGCAATGATTAGATGTACACCATCCACACGTTTAACATACAAAGTGCTTTCTGTTGGACTATTCTGAAACCCATGTGCAGTCAAATATGCATGTATTTTTTCATACCAAGCTCGTGGAGCTTGCTTTAAACCATATAAAGCCTTTTTTAATCTGCACACTTTGTTTTCCTGCCCTCTTTGAACAAAACCACGAGGCTGCGATACATACACCTCCTCATGCAAATCTCCATTTAAGAACGCAGTCTTTATGTCCAGCTGATGTACATTCCAACCATTATGAGCTGCTAATGCACAGATGCTACGAACAGTGGTCATACGACATGTGGGAGCAAAAGTCTCATCAAAATCAATGCCCTTCTCTTGAGCATAACCTTTTGCAACAAGCCTAGCCTTATGGCGATCCACTGTGCCATCAGGCTTACGCTTCAATTTGTATACCCATTTAGTGCCAATGGCCTTCTTGCCAGGGGGCAAGTCACATAAAGACCATGTACTATTCTTCATAATAGCATCGTATTCTGCTTGCATAGCAGCCATCCAATTTTCTGAACTTTGTGCCTCATCAAATGAAACAGGCTCACTTTCATCGCACATACTAGAAACAGCCAATGCATAACAATCTGACGCATAAGAGGCACCATGAGAGCCAGAACGAGTGCGACTAGACAAAGGGGCATCCAACTTGCTGTCACGCAAAGTCTGCACCAGCCATCTAGGCATGTTTCTAGAGCCCTCAATCTCTTGTCTCTCATCCTCAAGTGCATCATGCACATCTGCATCAGATATAGGCTGATCTGTGCCATCATTTAAAACCTGCATAGGCTGAAAAACTGCCTCATGAGGTATTGCACTTGACTGTGCACCACTGAAAAGAGGCAACAATGTATCATAGACATCACGTGAGCTGATATCTGTCTCCTTAGTACATGAAACCAAGGGCTGAACTGCATCTTCCACAAATACAACATCACGGCTAACCAAAATGCGCTTTGTCTGTGGATGATACAAACGATAGCCTTTGCTCTCAGCACTATATCCAACAAAAATACATTTGACAGCTTTGTCATCCAATTTTCTGCGATGTTGCACAGGCACTAATGCATATGCCAGGCAACCAAAAACACGTAAATGGCCAACAGATGGCTTGCGGCCATGCCAAGCCTCATATGGAGTGACAACCTGTAATGCTTTGGTGGGACACCTGTTTAGTACATAAGTGGCACACATGACAGCCTCAAGCCAAAAACCATGTGGTAGACTTTGACTCTTAACCATACATCTTGCCATTTCCATGAGAGACCTGTTTTTTCTCTCAGCCACACCATTTTGCTGTGGTGTATACGGCACTGTACATTGGTGTTTTATCCCACGCTCAGCCAGAAATGCATTAAATTCTGAAGACATATACTCCCCCCCTCAATCTGAACGGAGGGTGCCCATGTTACTTTCTGACACATTTTCAGCCATAACCAAAAACTGTTTGAAGCACAAAAACACTTCGGACTTTGCCTTCAAAGGATATACCCATGCATGCCTGGTAAAATCATCAATGAAAGTCACGAAGTAAAGGTAGTTTCCAAATGATGGAGTTTGCATGGGACCACAAACATCACTGTGAACAAGCTGTAATCTGCGTTCAGCTCTCACTGATCCATCTTTGGGAAAGGAAGCACGCTGCATTTTACCCAATATGCAGCCCTCACAAACATGCTTGACAGGTGCCTCAAGCTTAGGCAAAGAAGACACCATTTCAGATTTCTGCAGGCGCAGCAAACTTGCAAAATTCAGATGACCAAAACGTGCATGCCACAGTTTTGCATTTGAAATAGCCTGCGTATCCATAATAGCACATGCTGAATCCTCTACACATTTGCCATCCATATTGAGCTTATACAGCCCTCGACATAGTGAACCAGATGCTACAATGATGTCACCACAAGAGAGATCATGAACAGTACATCTGTCATCCACAAATTTTACAACCAAACCTGTTTTGGCAAATGCGGAAACTGACAGCAGATTCTTTTTGATCCCTGGCACATACAATGCATCAAAAAGTGTAAAGGTGTTGCCATTTGCAACATTCAGCACAATCTGTCCAACTCCTTTAACGGGATAAGAGGAGTTATTGGCACAAGTGACAGTATTCCCTGTGGGAGCAGACTCAAGGAAAGTGAATAAACTGCGCTGCGAGGTGATATGCTTAGTGGCACCACTGTCAAAGTACCATACATCTGAATCTACTGCAGACATACATGTGTCATGCAAAGATGGGTCATAACTGCACTGCGCATTGAATGCCCATTCTGTATCTAGAACAACATTAGCAGATTCATTGTTAGAAGGAGAGGCATCTGCAACAGCCATACCAGCCTCTTTCTTCTTAGCCTCTTTCGCAGCCAGCTTAGGACACGCTTTGATGACATGATCATTTCCCTTACAGTACTTGCAAAATGTTTTCTGTTTGTCACCCTTCTTCTCATCTTTGTCTTCCTTCTTTGGTTGCGCAGCATTTGCAGATTTCTGCTTACTAGAAGAAAAGCCAGCTTTACCTTTCCCGCTTCTCTGACCAGCAACGAAAGCTTGATCTGCGACACGCATAATATTCCTGTTTTGCCTTGACTGGTCTTCTTGCAGCAAAACAGAAACTAACTCCTCAAATGATAAGGCATTGGGATTGCCTTTCATCATCAAGCGAAGAGTGGAAGCAAAACCCTGATAAGAATCTGGTAGACCATTCAAAACAGTCTGCACAAGTGAACTGTCTGACAGGATTTCATCTGCAGAAATGAGCTGCTCTTTGAAATCCTTGATCTTTGTCAAAAAGCTATCCATAGAATCACCTTCGTTCATATGCTCACTCTCCAACTGTTTTCGGAGATAAGCAACACGAGCCTCATTTCTTGCCTGATACAATGTGGCAAGTACATCCCAAGCATCCTTAGAAGTCCTGCAGGAGCGAATATGTGGGATAATGGTACGTTTGACAGACAGCGCAATCAAGGCATGAGCCTGCGCATCTCTACCATCCCAACGAATCTGCTCTGCTGAAAGTGGTGGTTCTCGAACAGCTGCTACAGCACTTGTGCCTGCACCATCATCAACAGTACCTGTTTCTGATGTGTTTGCAGCATTCCCAGCCACAATAGGACGTGCATCAATACCCTGCACAATGTTCCATAACCCCTTTGCTACCAATACATGTCGCATCATATATGCCCACAATGGATAGTTGGTGCCATCCAACTTATCCTCAGCAGCCAACATGCGGAATACATCATTGTTGTCAGCCATGGCCAATGACTGTACTACTAGATGTAAATGCTGTCTGTAAGAGGTAAACCTGTATAAAATCGACCTGTGCTATGTAGCACAGCCCAAAACAGACGAATGGGCACCAGTCCTGCAGATTTTAATCTTGACAGAAAATCTGCACAGTAGGACGATTTTGCCTGCGCAGTACTTGGAATGCAAAAACGGAGGGCGAAATGACTTCAGATCAAAATTCTGAAATGACCTAAGCCCTACGGGCTCTCCCACGGCATATACTAACCTGCAGACGCTCGTGAAACCTCGTCGCAATCGGAGGAGATGAAGCGGCAGGTGCCGGTGATGCTGCCCGGGAGGAGGAAGCCTGCTCTGATACCAATTGTTGGAATTAGGGTTGCAGGAATGCACACACAACTTCAAGAAGATGAGGAAGCTTGAGCACAACACAGTAGTGTATTATGAGTGCCAAAAATGAAAGATCACAAGCCCTAGAAGATAATGGGCGTATATACAATGCACGGGGGAAAAAACCTCCTAGTGAGGGAAAAAGTGCCCCGGCGGTCCTAAGTGTGTTCACACACATCACTACTATAATATGGTAACAGAAAGCTAAGATTTAATCAATGTTTGAATGGGATTAAGAGATTGCCATGCATTGCTTGTTCTCTTGATTAGTGTAGTGGGTTTAAGGGATTGAGAGATTGATTGAGGTGTTGAATGGTTGAATCATCAAGTGGTGGTTCGTGTATGTGAGCTCTCCCACAAGGGATAAGCCTTCATGCACTAATCGGGTCGAGTCCTCGGATTGACATTGTGTTTCTCAACACATTTGTTGATCGGTAGTACTCTATGAGCACTATATTGCACGGTAGAGAGAACCGCTCTTCAATGGCGCCGCTGATGGGGAAACTAGTGCCTACATTAGTTGAGCACCATACACACACTACCACTCCTTGTTAAGCTCCAATTGGTTGCAAAACTGTTGGATAGGAGAGCAGGCATGGCAACACTCATCATTGAAATTTGTATGCTTCTTTGCATAGAGATGTGTGTGCAGTGTTGAATTTTTGAGTCCTTTTAAGAAGAGAGAAATTAATCGACTCTGGGTTGGGCTTTTCATCTTCTGGGCAACGATTAATGTACTACTTCATCCTATTTACACAGTCTCTAACACTCTCAGTCTCGCCTTGCTTGAAAGAGTAGATGTTTGCTACTGTGTCATGCTGAATCCCCATCAAGGAAAAAGCAGCAATGAATCTCTCTTCCAAAACTCGTAAAGAAGATTTGTCTGAAGCCTCTAGTGCGCCTAAAACCAAGCAAGGGCCTTTCCCCCTCAAGAGTGAGCCCAAATCCTTCAATTTGCGTATGCTTGTCAGTCACTTGCTCAGCTCGAACTACTTGCCTAAATGCTGCTACATGGTCATATGGATCTCCCGACCCTTCGTACTTCTTTACCAGTTTCTGAAGAGTTGATGGCCTTACTCGTCTTGAATACTCATCATCGGGCCTACGGCCTCTCACTCTCAGTGGGTCCTCTCTTTGGTAAGGTGGTCCATATGCATCCCAAATTGGTGTGGGTCCCCTATTGCCTGCCTCACCAACCCCCTCCAAAGATCTTCTTACCCGCATTTCAGGAGGTGCATTTATGGGAGGCCGAGTTTGCTCCCCTACCCTCCGATTGTCATAGTGAGAGAAACGTTGTTGTGGTGTGATCTGTGGTTGCACTTTTGGTGTAGGATAATATCTTGGTGCTAGAGTTGGGCTACTTGCAGTGGTCCACTTTGATGTTGAGGGTCCCTCTCTAGTGAACTCTTGTAGGGGAGGAGCAACAGTTTCTCCAAGAAAGGCTGTCTCTCTCCTGGTTTAGCTGTATTAGTTGAGAACACTTCTATGAATAATGGTTGTCCTCTCCACGTGAGCTCACAAATCTCCTTCCAATCTAAGGTTCGGTATTCATTGGCCCATTTATCAACGATTCGGTTCTTGTATCCTGCAAGCTTCTCGACTACCACCACAAGTGCTAGAGGAAGATCTAGCTCTGGCAATCGCGTTGTGGCATAATATCCTTCTAAAGAGTCCTTATAGACCTCTTGAAGTGGGTCATCCTGAAAGACCTTTGTCACTGGAATTTGTCGTACAAACTCCCATTGGTTCTCAGCCCCCTGATCCATTTTGCTCTTGCCTTTCCTGTCCCTTTCCAAAAGTAAATCATCTATGGATGGCTCTATGGATGGCTTTGAGGACTGGGCATTGGATGGTCGAGGCATGTCCGACTCAATGAGCCAATCATCTCTAGACTCCCTTGCTCCGGAAGGCTTCGATAAGTCTAGGAGCTCACTCTTAGAGAGTCCTCCTAATTTGTCTACATTCTCTGGATGATAGGTGACTTCGTAGTGAACACCATCTCCGCCCATGTACATGTTACCCTGGTCATTGACTAGAGGTGCTCTATCAAGCTCTGAGAAAAAGTCTGCAATCTTAACGAGATACTGTTGTTGTGGATCCCTAAAGATCTCACCTCCTTGAGCATTCGTGTAGACATATTAAAGTCTCACATTGAGTGGTAACCCCATGATGTCAGCTTCAAATGGATTAAAAGATCTTGTGGGTGTCCTATTTGGGGCTAAGGGATGACTATTTGACGGCCCTAGATTGTCCATAGACAATGAGCTAGTTGTCCTGGAAAGGGTATCAGATTGGGATTCGAAAAAGGTTTCAGCAATATCTGCCAAATTTCCTACCGATTGGGTCCCACTTTCCTGCGTAGGTACTCTAGAAGGTGCCCTAGACCCTATGGCAGTGTCTATATGATGTCCCGACCGCAAGTGCATAAGGTCAAATTTTAAGGTTGTTTTTTTTTTCTACCAAAAATTTTCAAGTTGGCTCAAACTTTGCCAAAACCCATTTTGAACCCCCTCGAACACATTAGGCCAAAAAAATAGCGTATTTTTTCAGGATCAAAAATCGCCTAAAAATTTACCAATTTTCCATAATGAACTCACTATGGGAAAATGGTTCCGGGACCAAAATTTCGATGAATGATGGGATCCTCTCGAAAAGTTAGAAAACCTCCCAATTTTTTGCGCTAGAAAATGAAAAATTTTCCAGACTCTTTTTTTTGCACCCCTTTATCTGGTGCGGTGGCGGTCTTTATGGTGCAGTGTGTGGGTCTCTCCGCGCGGTGCGCTGTTCACACACAGGCGCCCTCTTTTATTATTATTATTTTTTTCCTTTTTTGAAGTGCGTGTGCAGTGAACTCAATGCATGTGCAGCTATGAGATTTGCAGCGAATTCAATGTGTGTGCAGCTGTGAGATTTGCAACGAATTCGAAATGTTCAATCTTCATGTGTGTGTATAGATTTCAGTTTCTCTATAGGTGCAGGTTTAACAAAGAACTAAAATGCCCAAAATTATAGATGCAAAAAACTAAACTAAGCTAAGAACAGAAAATAAAACGAACATGCAAAAAATTGAAACTGTAAAAATTATCCTCAAACAGAATGACAGAAATGCAAAACAGGCCTCTCTCTTTCGCACACAAATTGAAATTGGCAGGCTTAGCGCCTACCTCCAATCCTTCCCGTGTATTGAATCCTTGTCCTGACATCAAGGAAGAAGTGTAGCTAGCCAATCACACTCAAATTGCAAGACAATTAAAGAGAATTTAACAACAGATTAGTCTTAAATAAGTACCAAAATTAGTCCCACTTCCTTTCCCAAAGATGGATCAGTGAGAGCTGAACGCAGATTGCAGCTTGTTCACAGTGATGTTTGTGGTCCCATGCAAACTCCATCATTTGGAAACTACCTTTACTTCGTGACTTTCATTGATGATTTTACCAGGCATGCATGGGTATATCCTTTGAAGGCAAAGTCCGAAGTGTTTTTGTGCTTCAAACAGTTTTTGGTTATGGCTGAAAATGTGTCAGAAAGTAAGATGGGCACCCTCCGTTCAGATCGAGGGGGGGAGTATATGTCTTCAGAATTTAATGCATTTCTGGCTGAGCGTGAGATAAAACACCAATGTACAGTGCCGTATACACCACAGCAAAATGGTGTGGCTGAGAGAAAAAACAGGTCTCTCATGGAAATGGCAAGATGTATGGTTAAGAGTCAAAGTCTACCACATGGTTTTTGGCTTGAGGCTGTCATGTGTGCCACTTATGTACTAAACAGGTGTCCCACCAAAGCATTACAGGTTGTCACTCCATATGAGGCTTGGCATAGCCGCAAGCCATCTGTTGGCCATTTACGTGTTTTTGGTTGCCTGGCATATGCATTAGTGCCTGTGCAACATCGCAGAAAATTGGATGACAAAGTTGTCAAATGTATTTTTGTTGGATATAGTGCTGAGAGCAAAGGCTATCGTTTGTATCATCCACAGACAAAGCGCATTTTGGTTAGCCGTGATGTTGTATTTGTGGAAGATGCAGTTCAGCCCTTGGTTTCATGTACTAAGGAGACAGATATCAGCTCACGTGATGTCTATGATACATTGTTGCCTCTTTTCAGTGGTGCACAGTCAAGTGCAATACCTCATGAGGCAGTTTTTCAGCCTATGCAGGTTTTAAATGATGGCACAGATCAGCCTATATCTGATGCAGATGTGCATGATGCACTTGAGGATGAGAGACAAGAGATTGAGGGCTCTAGGAACATGCCTAGATGGCTGGTGCAGACTTTGCGTGACAGCAAGTTGGATGCCCCTTTGTCTAGTCGCACTCGTTCTGGCTCTCATGGTGCCTCTTATGCGTCAGATTGTTATGCATTGGCTGTTTCTAGTATGTGCGATGAAAGTGAGCCTGTTTCATTTGATGATGCACAAAGTTCAGAAAATTGGATGGCTGCTATGCAAGCAGAATACGATGCTATTATGAAGAATAGTACATGGTCTTTATGTGACTTGCCCCCTGGCAAGAAGGCCATTGGCACTAAGTGGGTATACAAATTGAAGCGTAAGCCTGATGGCACAGTGGATCGCCATAAGGCTAGGCTTGTTGCAAAAGGTTATGCTCAAGAGAAGGGCATTGATTTTGATGAGACTTTTGCTCCCACATGTCGTATGACCACTGTTCGTAGCATCTGTGCATTAGCAGCTCATAATGGTTGGAATGTACATCAGCTGGACATAAAGACTGCGTTCTTAAATGGAGATTTGCATGAGGAGGTGTATGTATCGCAGCCTCGTGGTTTTGTTCAAAGAGGGCAGGAAAACAAAGTGTGCAGGTTAAAAAAGGCTTTATATGGTTTAAAGCAAGCTCCACGAGCTTGGTATGAAAAAATACATGCATATTTGACTGCACATGGGTTTAAGAATAGTCCAACAGAAAGCACTTTGTATGTTAAACGTGTGGATGGTGTACATCTAATCATTGCTCTCTATGTCGATGACATGCTGCTCACAGGACCAAATGAGAGTCATATTGCTGATTTTAAGGCTGATTTGAATGCCTCTTTTGAGATGTCAGATTTGGGACATTTGCATCATTATTTGGGGATACAATTTAAGCAGTGTGATGGAGGAATTGCTTTGTGTCAGACAAAGTATATTGAAACATTGTTGCGGAGATTTGGCCTTGAAGACTGCAAGCCTATTGCTACTCCAATGGAGACAGGTTTGAAGTTGAGTCTTCATGATGCTGGAGATCACTTTGATGTCACACTCTATCAGACAGCTGTTGGTTGCCTCATTTATGTATGCATTACGAGGCCAGACATTCAGTTTGCAGTCTCACAGGTGAGCAGATTTATGCATAGCCCAGGCATTAAGCATTGGCAGGCAGTGAAGCGTATCTTTCGCTATTTGAGTGGTACTCGGCATCTTGGGTTGTTTTATCCCAAGGGGGGATCATTGCCGCCAGATTTACATGTTTTTTCAGATTCTGACTGGGCTGGATGTTATGACACACGCGTGTCCACGAGTGGTTTTTGCTTCATGCTTGGAAGCTCATGCATATCATGGTTGAGCAAGAAGCAGCCTACTGTGGCCACTTCTAGTTGTGAAGCTGAGTACAGGGCAGCTTTCACAGCTACGGTTGAGTGTGTGTGGCTCAGACGCCTTATGGCTGATTTGGGTGTTGGGCAGCCATCTGCCACCACCATCTTCACTGACAGTCAGAGCGCATTGGCAGTTGCGCAGAACCCAGTGTTCCATGCTCGTACGAAGCACATTGAGGTGCACTACCATTATGTCAGGGAGAGACTCTCTGCAGGAGAGATCAGTTTGGCTTATGTGCCAACACAGGATAACCTTGCAGACCTTTTCACAAAGGCTCTGCCTCGTGAGAAGTTCGAAGCTTTTCGCAAAGCTTTGGGCTTACTCCCTTTTGTGGATTCGTCCACATAGCTAGACACTTCCCTATACATGAGTGCTAGCTCTTGTTCACCGCATCACTCCAGGGGGGATTTGTTACCATATTATAGTAGTGATGTGTGTGAACACACTTAGGACCGCCGGGGCACTTTTTCCCTCACTAGGAGGTTTTTTCCCCCGTGCATTGTATATACGCCCATTATCTTCTAGGGCTTGTTATCTTTCATTTTTGGCACTCATAATACACTACTGTGTTGTGCTCAAGCTTCCTCATCTTCTTGAAGTTGTGTGTGCATTCCTGCAACCCTAATTCCAACATGGATCAGCCTTTGGAGTTGCCATAGTAGTAAAAGTGATTCAAAGAGAAAGCAAGAGATGGCAAGGAGAGGAAAAAAGAAAGTAAAAAGAAAAGAGAGGGAAAACTTGTGTCATGCCCTATGCGAAAGAGAGAAGTATGATATGGATTCAAATATTTGAAATAAGCTTATTTTAGAAAACGTGTGTACTAAAGTAGTCAAGATCGCCTCCAAGAATAGGTGAATTAAAGACACTATAGATACATGATGGATGGCATATTAAAGACACTCTTCTCTAAATATAGGTAAAATAGATGCATTTAATACAACTATTTATCTCTACTATTTTAGTTAAATCACTTTGATTAAGAAAGTCAATCCAATCCTTACGTGGCCCTTTTTTTCCATTTTTTATCCTAATGGTTGGAGAGCCCATGTCCTTCTACTACCTCCTTGTAGGGCCTCCTCATAGGGAAGATCTAGGCTGGTCTCACTCACCCATGCTACGACTCTCCAAGTGATGGTGCACACCCCTTGTGGCCCCCTAAATAAGGACCTAGCTATGGGCGACTAGTTGTGGAAGGTGGAACAAATTGTAGAGACTCCTTGGCTGTTCTATCCTACTAAGAATCCCATCCAAGCATGGTGTCCTCTAGAAAATCCCAATCCACTCTATCATGTAGGCTTTCTCAGAGTTGAGTAGTGGCACTATCATATCCTCCTATCTTGGATACGTTATCCAAGATCCTCCTATCTTGGATACGTTATCCAAGATCCTCCTATCTTGGATAAACCATGTTTATGTGTCATGAAACAAATTTTGGAGGTGAGGCTAAAGGTGATGTGGCTAATGGCTTTGGCAAGGACTTTGCAGGCATTACTAAGAAGGGTAATGGGAACCACTGACATACCTCCAAATGGTCACCAGCCTCCTTGGGAATCAAATGAATGAAACCCTCTGGCATGCATACATGTATCATGATCTCATTGAAGGAAGACGGAAATCGGTAGGAAACTTGCCATGAATGGCAAGGCCCGAAGAGCATAACTTAGATCCTATCTCGTAAGGGGAGATCTCAAGAAACTCTGACAACTAGGGCAGACCACCTTGCATGCTCTCTCTCTCTCTCTCTCTCTCTCTCTCTCTCTCTCTATATATATATATATATATATATATATATATATATATATATATATATATATATATATATATATATAGCTAAGAGAATCCCTTTGGGGGGATCTAACTCAATAGAACCATCTAGTTTCCTCAGCCCCATCTTGATGGTGGGTGAGGACTTGTAATCTTGAAAAAATCTTGCATGACCTTGTCTCCTACTTGGAAAGATACAGGGGCATGATACTTGAACTCCATGCTCCTCTCCTTAATCGACATATCTTCATGCTATGGGCTATCTTCATATGTGACTAACCACGAGCTATCTAAGGTTTGGTCTTGAAGTCTTTGAATAGAGGCTAGGGTGCTCAAAATGCAATGAGTCTTGGGCTGAGTGAATTGATCTCTCTAAGCCCCAAGTCTAGATCTAATGTAGTTGACCCTTGCCTGAAGGTGATGGTGTCCCAAATCTCTACTATCTGTGTGCATTTGTGTGCTAATGTGGGTGTCCTAGACCAACCTCTATGGGATGTGCCAACACTTTGCTTTTGTCTCTCTAGCTACTAGGGCTACTCTAAGAAGGAGGACAAGGATGTGGTCTGAAAGTATGGTTCCTGTAATGATGCCAATCATGCCCCCCTACAAGCTCACTCATCCACATAAAATCTATCAATGCAAGAGAGGTTTGTTCTATACATCCTCCTATCTATGACTTGGAAAAGCAAAAGCCCACGTGGGTGCATCCAAACTCTAGGTCCTAGGGATTCTTTCCTCTCTCATGGTGGGAATCAGTTACTCTGTGGGCAGAGCTCCCTAGCATAGTAGTGTCCACTACCCTCTCTATCCTTTTAGGTCCTCTAGCATGTTCAACCACCCTCTCATGCACCAAAAATATACATGGGGTAGCTCTTAATGTATCTAGAAATCTGTCTACCCCGCCTCCCTATAGGGGGAAAATATTTAGGAGGCCCATCTCATCCTCCCCAATCCTAATGAACACCTACTTAGCTCTCCTCTGGAACAACAGTGCCTAAGTCCATAAATGATGACACCCACTGCTTGTTGTGTGACAGATGCAAACACCCCCTTGGTTTCCCTTAGGACCAAAAAGTGAGCAACCAAAAGGTGTGGCTATATCTTGGCAAGACTTTCTTGCTTATACAAGTACATCCTACAAGAGGTGGTGCTTATACAGGTACATCCTATAAAAGGTGGCTATATCTTGGCAAGACTTTCTTGCGTATACAGGTACATCCTACAAAGGGAAAAAGGATGTCTAACTGAGCCTCTTATCACAACTCTCTATAGCTCCTACAAAAGGACACCTCCCCACCCATCCCGTGAATGCTCCCCAAGATACTATATACATGGCCATGGATGGGGGGGAATAAGGCCTATTCATCAGCACACCCTCTGCATGGAGGGGGTCTTTGGGGATGTTTTAGAGGGTCTTTGGGGATGGATGGCTATATATCTACGACCGAGAAGGCAAGCTAAGTGAGTCCTAATCTAGCCTTCCATGAAGACCCACTCATCTCTTGGCCTTACTATATGCATACTTGGGGCTCCACTAATCATAGTAGGGGTAGTGATAAGTTAGTGTAAGGGGTATTGCCATTGACAAATGTAGAAAGACAATCATGACCACCTCTAGACTCAAGGAGGCATGTGATCCAAGCCAGTGCCCTGACCCTCCTAGCTCTATGTGTGCGATAGAGTACAGCAATTAGTGATTGACTATATCACTTAGTAATCCACCTCCAACATGGAGGGAGAGAGAGATAGCTTGAGAGTGGATATCAAAGGATGTCATCTCACATTACCACCTACTACCGAGGGTGACACTGAGGGGAGGAGGAGAAGGCCACTATGTGCATTGGTGTCAACCAGGGGTAGCACATTGAGTCTGGTAGAAGATCACACAGAGTTAGAGAGGAGCCAAAGTCTTTGAGAACTTACTTAAATCCATAGTGAGCATCAAAAGAGGCTAAGATCAATCCACCGGTGTGGTAAGACAGCCAACAAGTGTCATCTCCATTGGGTGAGAGAACTGGTACACACACAAAGCTAGGAAATGAGAATAAACAAGGCAGGCAAAGAGTGGGGGAGGAAAGGAAGGAAGATGGTAGGGAGAAGGAGCTAGGCGTTTGACTGAGACCCCTTGACTGAGACCCCAGAGAGGGCGAAAAATACTTGGGTACAGTGTAATTGCACCTTACAATTTTAAAAAAACCTTAAAAATTAACATTTAAAGGTATAAATACGTGTAAATTTTGAGAGGTTATAGAACAAAAACCTTCAAAATTTTAAAAATCTTTATTAATAATTTTTTAGATTTGTAGGTGAAGGTTTTGTAAGTTTTGGAAAAATAATTTTTTTCGAGCACAAGGGGCCTCAAGGGTAGGAGGGGATAGGGGGATCCCTAATCAACAACGTCATGGAGAGGAATCTTGAATCTCTTGTAGGGTGGGTGGGAACACTAGGTGGAACTAGTCCTATGATAAATGCTCATAGAAGAAATAAAGATATGTGTTCCTGTCCTCTATGCCTCTTGTGCTGGAACGAGGATCCTTCCTTGTGGTCTGACATGGATACAACATATTGTATGCCCGGTATGCCAAATAGATTTACAAGTGAGGGGTGCGTTATGTCCTTTCCATATGTATAGAAGGATACAATTAACTTTAGGGCTCTTGTTACTTCTTCTTTTTTCCATTTTATTCTACACCATCTAAGTCACAATGGGAAAATTACATGTCTTTCATGGAAGTCATGGTGGGGAGGATCCAGAGGCTTACCTTTGTGAGTTTAAAAGAGCTTACATTAGTAATGGGGATAGGAAGTCTATAGAATGGGTAGAACTGGGTAGAATTATTACCTTCATTTTTAGAGGGAAGGGATCTTCAGTGGTGGATAGAAGAGCAAGAGAAAGAAGTGGAAGTGGAAGAAGTGTTAAGTGATTGGAATAAGGTAAGTGTAGCCTTATTGGATAAATTCTTATTTAAGGAGAAGTATGATCAATTGCTTATTGAGGTCTCACATCTTTCTCAAAGTGACTGGAATAAGGTAAGTGTAGCCTTATTGGATGTATTCTTACCTAAGGAGAAGTATGATCAACTGCTTATTGAGGTCTCACATCTTTCTCAAAGCGTTGATTCTATGCAGGGTTATGGTGAATGGACCACTAAGTTCAGAGAGCACACATTGAATGTCATTTTCACAAAGATGGGGTCAAGAAAGACTCATCAATCATGGTAGGGATTGATGGGTTGATCTTGTGGCAATTCATCTTTAGATTGAAGCCTAGGTTATAAAAATGGTTAAGCATTAAGGTGATAAATACCTAGCTGGGGCCTTGAAGGTAGCCCTACCTTAGGAATCAAGTCTTGAGGAGGAGGATGTAGATCAACCAAAGCCTCATAAGTTATTTTTTATTTTGCCTACACCAATAATGTCATGCCATTGGATTTTCAAAGGGAAACATGTGATAGTTAAGTGGATGGTAATGTTATGGATGCCTTGGTTGTTGGTTTTATTGATGTGGTTGATACAAAAGAAGAAGGAGGTCACTTTGAATATGGTTCTATGGCTATCTATTAGAGGAGAATATTGAGGTGGTTCAAGAAGAATGTCAAGTATAGATGTTGATGTAGCAAGTGAAGCAACTTGGGACATCAATGTGTTTTATGAAGATCATAGTTATATGATTTAATGCAAGCAGTATTGATGACATGATGTGGACATTGAATGTGGTTCTATAACTATTCGTTAGAGGAGAATATTGAGGTGGTTCAAGAATAATGTCAAGTACAAGATGTTGAAGTAGCACGTGAAGCTACTTGGGACATTGTGTTGTATGGAGATCATGGTTATATGATTTAACGTAAGCAGTTTTAATGACATGTGGTAATGAAGGCTTTACTACAAATTTTCCAAAAGAGGTATGCTTGGAACAAGAATTGTCAACAAGTGCTTGCATTGATGTGAATTTGTTTTTCTTATGATGTCTTTGGTATTAATGGTAATGTTGTGGAAATTCTAGAACAAATCTATGGTAGTGATGAAAAATGTGGTGCCCTTAATCATGTTACAAGTGACAAAGGTTTGAAGGTGACACTTGCTTTATTAATGATATGATTAGAGTTTTTGACTCTTGCCTTAACAAGTAGATTTGTATATGTAAAAGGTATTCATGAGGATGGTGGTATTGATGATTATAGTTCTTGTGATAATGCTATTGGAAAAGACCATATGATGTCGACCTCATTGTGGATGATTGTGAAAATTTTGATAGAAGCATGATAATGTACGTTTTTATGATGAGCGCACACTATGGAAGTTGTGTGATGACATATCAAAGATGATGTGTTCTCCCATGATGAAGACGTCTAGAAAAAATGATGAATTCTCTTGGGATGGTATTTATATTGATAAAGATCACATGGATGTTATTGTCAATTTGTTTAAGGGTGTGATAAGCTTTCAGGGTTAGTTTAATGAATGGAGGCTTAAAGATGAGCAAGGGATACATTTTCTATCGATGTCTAGAGATTCTTACTTCAATAATGTAGTTCAAAGGACCTAGAGGATACTTCAAAAAGGGAATGGCTTACATGAGGGATCTTAATGCTAATTGGAAAAGAATACAATACATGGTCTTGCAGTCGACATAGTTCCATTTTGGTCCGAGGGAGATGTAATACCAAAAATTTCATATGATTAAAGATTCTTTATTATAATGAATAATATATGTGTGGTGATTATCCATGTGTAGGACCCATCATTTGGTATGCTAATAATGTTTTACTAAGAAGCAAAGATTATGTGAATACTTTCTCACTTAAGGTTTTAAGGGCATTTTGGGAAGCTTATATGAGCAGCTAGCCGATTATTGGCGGCATCTTGGTGAATTATCCTCAATGGCTTTATGATTTTTTAGCTCTAAATATCTTGTTTTACATGAAGGATTCCAAGGATTTATATGTAATATTATATATTGGGTGTGAGAATAATTGGAGTGTTCGTTATGCATACCATGTATATGATTTATAAATACATTAGTATGGGTTATAGTGCTAAATGTATATAAAATTAGTGATGAGTCATAAGGTAGGAGTGGGACTTATATCAATATGACAAAGTAATTCTAGTAAAATAAGATGCATAACACATGCCAAGCTTGTGGGGGCATGTGGAGGAGTGTGAAAGTATGCATAAGAGAAGAATCCTTCTAGAAGTCCTATGTGGACTAAGGAGATATTCGACATGTGTACTTGAGGGGACTTTGTGTGGGATCACGGTGGCATTGAGCCTATCTTCCAAGAAGTTAACAAGTTTTTGAATTAAGAAATCAAGAAGGCATATGTTAAAATTACGTTAGCCAAAAAGGACATGTGATAGTAGCATCCGTGCTCACGTAATCCAAAGTTGAATGCTTCTTCTATCTTTGAATGTAATTTTTGAGAAGAGCGTGAAAATTATTCTATATATAAGGAGAATTCTTCTATACAAGGATCTTACTCATTTATAAGGCATACTATAAATACTGCGTATATAGTAGCATATTACTGTATCTCATAAGCCACAGAGTTTCCCTAGATGCTAGAGCTACCCTCACTCTTGTAGGTTATTACTTTCCTACTTGAAATTCTAGTTTCTTTGGGTCTTGATGGGTGATGTTCTAACTTAGTAAGCTTGTCTACATATATGATGAGACTCATGCTTGTGTCAATGTTCTCCCTTATTGTCTACTCACATTACCTCTTCTACCATGTGTCTAATTGAGTCTTTTTTTATCACTTTTCATTATACTTCAACAATTGTGCACCCAATAAGGTCTTAAATAAGTAGCCCTAGCATTTAGATTGGTGATATAGTATGAAGACACCTCACTAGGTTGGCATTGTCCACTCTAGGTTGGCATTGTCCACTCTAGGCAAGGTTGACAAGCTAGTGTCACATGCTTGTTCAATAACCACACCCACATCTTCTTCTCCAAGAACTTCAAATCTCACTTCCTTAAAGGGATAGACCAAGAGAATAACTCTAGTGTCAATTCAAATGGTTTTGTCCTTGGACCATAGCAAAACACTTCTTTCCCTCTAGCTATCTCGCTAGCTTGTTTTGTCATCACGTTCCATGGTTATCTTAAAAAAAAATTGGTGCTTTTAGTGTCCTGCATATCCTTTGTAAGCATTATTTATCCCACTTGGACAATACCCCTAATCATTTCACATATCCGAAATGGCAAGGCCACATCCCTAGTAAAGCATTTTACTATCAGAAATGCTATTGATTCCTTGTCAAAGGTGATGAAATTTTGCAAGAATTTTTGAAGAAGTTAGAGCATATATATGCTAACTTCTAGCTTAATGCTTTTACCAAAGAAGGTGCGGAAATGGTAAACCTTCTTAGATCTTACTACGGGTTAAACCCCTTGTTCACTTCTATCCCTAATATTCTTGTTACCTCACCCCAAGGGTCTATTTTTGGAGAAGCAGCTATCAAAAAATTCTAGGAACAACTCTCTTCTACTTCTGATTTAGTTTTTTCTAATTTGGTCCCTAAGGTTGCCATTTCCTTCCCCTTTCCCCCTTCTAAGCTCATTGAAGTTGAAGGCAACGAACCCTATTATTGATCACCCACCATATTTGGCTAATGGGTAGTAAGAGCCTAGTTGCACCTTTACCCCCTCTGAGGCTTGGGTAACTCTAGCAAAAACATTGGAGGATCGCAAAGCTAATACCCTAGCTGGAACTCAACTTTTTTCTAAATGTGATTTTATCAAAGCCCCTTTTACTATGAGGGACGTGGATACATCCAAATGCACTTCTTCGAGAGGTATTTTCGGACGGACTAAGGGTTTAATGTCTATCCAAGATGGTGCGGAATACTGCAACACTACTATTTTGGAATGTCTTTTGCCCTTATCTCAAATGTTCTTGCAGAATATTGGATAGGGACTCCAAATGCGAGTTAGCCATTTTACGGTTGACCATGTTGTTTGGTACTGGCTACACCATCTACATTCTCTTTTTCCTAATCTACTTGAGCCTCTCTGTATGACTCTTCTCTATTCTTAGTTGAATAGCCAAGCCCTCAACTGTGTTATTTCTCATATTACTTCTCTCTTCTTTAGGAGCTTTATGTTGGATACTCTTAAAGAACTTAATGAAGGCAAACCTGATACTATGCTCACTTCACATTCTAGTTTTCAAGGTAGTAAAATTATACTTTCTCTTCTGCAACCTTCTTCTAATGATCCTACTTCTAAGAGAATTTTTTCTTCATCTCTTGTATTGGATGTTACTCATAGTGGGTCATTCACTAGCTTGTTAACACCTCCTTCTAGTAGTTTTAAGAAAAGTAAGCCCAGATTTTTTAATGGAAGAAACATTGGTATGACCCTGCTCATTTCTCTTTTAATGATATGTAGTGGAAGGAAATTTCTCTCAAATACTCTCTCTGATCACTCCAAGATCTTTGTGCATTGTCTTTTTGCCAACAAACTTTTGATTATGTACATCCTCTTGGCATTATCAACAAGGTTTGTTGCTCGATTAAACCCCACTTAGATTTATCCATATTTGCTTTAGAATGGAAATACTGTAGTAGCTTGAGAACTATTATATTAAATAATAATTTCTTGAGAACTAATGAAACCATAACTTGTAATTTTTTAAGTAGCGATTTGAGTCCCTTTTGTATGGAATTTAAAAATTTTGGAAAATATGTATATACTACTAATATATCTATAGTAAAGAATCAATATTTGAAAAAACTTATGAGTTCTGGTCTTAACCACAACCCTCTTAACCCTTTGAATGTACATGTAGCAATTGGTGCTTTACTGGAATTATGGATCAAAGTTTAACCTCACTTGCTTTTGACTCCAAAGGAAAGTCTTGAAATTGGAAAATAGATTCCTCATGTATTTTACAATAAATGCATGGATCTAAAAGATTTAAGGTTTAATAACAAAGAATTCTCATGGTTGAACTCTGATTTGGAACATGACATTGACGATTTAAATCATCAATTTCTTATTGTTGGGCTAGATAAGTTTTCTAATACCCCTAAACACTTAGCTAGAATCGTTGGCTTAGATAGATTAATGAGTGCTGATTTTTATAAAGTTAGTAACTTCCCTCTTGATTTTTCTCATATTCTAACCAATAAATTAGAAGATTTGAAGTACACCTCTCTCAACCCTCGATTTCCAATATTATTTCCCACTCCTTCGGTATATATGGATGATATTCTTTCAGTTAACAATGAACTTTTTGAATCCTTTTTGCGTGAAATTCACCCTTTAGACATTATCCGCATTGAAAACACCGGTCATACCTTTCTCCCTCCGGAAAATAAAACTTTTTATACTAATGTTACGTATTTGAACCTTAATATTAAGTTACTTCCGCCATTTGTTGGTGACTTTGAAATTAAATACTCCTAGAAAAAAAGATACATTACATGTAAAGAAAAAAAGTAACACAGACCTTTCAAGAATTGCAGTAACATGATACTTGGTAATCTTCACTTAATCATCTATGTATCCTCTCACACTTTTTTGGCAATTAAATCTATATTGAGCTAATTTAAAATTTTGAAAATAATGGCTTCACACGAAGAGAAATATTGACTTGTATTACGAGTTATCTATTGTATGATTATTTTATTGGTTCGAGAGTCGACTTCAAGCTGATCAAAGAATTAGTGAGGTAGAAGGTCCACACAGGGACCTTCTACCTCGCACCTTGTACTACTTGGACCTAGGATACGGGTGGGCGCACACACAATTACTATGTGTGGTGTGTGGCTTCCACTGAAGGATACTATCATGGTTCCCTTGGACATCTTGTAATAGCTAGTATACTCCTTGCTGGACACCTTGTAATTTGGCTATTTGAATGGATTTATGTTATCCTTTGGAGGTATTGATGCTTTGCAAAGTCCCTTTTTCTCTTTTTTTTTTATAAAACTAGTGCAAAAGAAATATTTAAATCTTTCCTCTGCACTTTTTAGAGTTACTTAAGTGCTTAATGGAATCAGTGCAAGCAGTGTTCTAGAAATGGTACGTTTGATTTGGCTTAGAACTTGTTCAATTTGAGAAAATGCATGTTCAAACTTGTGTAAGGAGGAGAATAAAACCCTTTCAAAATTATGGATCTTTAGTTATATTTATAAAATTTATACATTAAAAATCCTTCTCAAATATGAATACTTAATTTTCAATTCAAATTGTAAAGGTTTTATTTCTAGGTTCAATTAAAATTTATTTCCCAAACTATGGTCATAAATGGGCTCATATTTACATGGACATTGGTTCTTATGGTTAGACTTTTAGTCTAAACTCTTTTTAAGCACCTATTTTAATAGTAAATTATTCATGCTTATGCATATAAAAATAGAGTTTCTGTCCTCTTTTGTCGTGCATGGGTAAATGCATTATGCGCTTCTGTTTCGGGTACGCATGTGGGTAAAGCTGCTCCGTTTTCTGTTTCGCTACATGTTGCATATACTCAATTGGGGTGTCAGCTATTCAAGTGAGCTTTAATGAAGATGCAGGCTTTTCTGTTTATCTCTGCTGGGGCTGAACATGATTTCTGGCTATCTCTTATATCTATAGTGCTTGCTTCTATATAAAGAGAGCTTGCTTGGGCATTCTATACACACATCAATCTCTGAGTATGGGTATCTCAATGTTATTCAACATATAAGGCATACAATTTCTCTACTGAAGGGCTTCAAACCTCCTAATGGGCTTCGCTACTTGCACACATGGCCACTCTTGCATTAGCTACCCGAGAGCAACCACCATTGTCAAAGCAAGTTAGTTTTCTTGTTTTTCTATTCGTATTATCTATTTTTTTGGCCTCATCCTTATGATGCTAATACGATTCAGAGTAACAATCTTCTTTAGATTATTACTTTGTTGTCTATTATGGGCTTGCTCACCCAATATGATATACATGTTGTAGCATATTTGTAGGATTGAAAGATTTTTAAGTGGAACATATATTCAAAAATTGTTATTCTTCTAAACATGATTAATTTACAAACCAAGGCTTTGGTTCTTGTATAATTTTACTAACTAATTGCTAGCAACACTAACCCTTTTTGAGAGCTAGCTATATGAGCATACTTGTGTCTACCCAAAGTCTCCAGAGGAGCAATGACAGAAACTCCATACCATTGGTATTGATACCATAACCCGATCTTGGCGCCCTGACGACGTGATCAGGGAGGTCATGGTGGTAAAATAGTGCTTATCACGTATGCTCACAGTGATGAGACTGAAAGAGTAGATATGGACTCCCTACTCTTCAGCTTTTTGCTCTTTTGTTAGCAAATGTCCATGTGTTTGGTTCTATAATATATGGATGTTTGCTACAACTTTTTTCTACATTTTTGTTGGCTTTCGCAATTGGCATATAATATTTTTCATTAATGAAGGTTTTATCTCTTGATGTTAGTTAAAGTTACTATCAAATGGTTTACTTTGACTTATTGATTACAAGAGTAAGTGTCACAAATTAAAATGTGAAGGTTAAGTATAGATGTTCTAGTTTAGATCGGCAATAGGGTATTTAGGATTCAAACACACACACACACACACACACACACACACACACACACACACACACACACACATACATACATACCTTGGTCTAGTCTCATCATTTAAGGGATCTTGGGGTCTCTTCTTAATGACACTAAGGTTTTTTTTTTGTGTTTTGCATGCCAAGGTAGGGATCTAAGGCTAATGTGTGTTCAAGATCTTGGGAGTGTAGGGTTTTCCCCTTCTAAGCTAAGTTCAAGGCCAAAAAGATCAAAACTATGTAGTAGAAAAACTTTTTAAGAGGTCCCCCACCTAAGTATGTGCCTTTATGGGCTTTAAGTGTCACGCTAGGGGTTACCTAAGCTTAATGTATGTCCAAGATCTTGGGAGCGTAGGGTTTTCCCCTTCTAAGATAAGCTCAAGCCAAAAATAGCAAAACTATGTAGTTGGAAAACTATGTAGTTGGAAAACTTCCCAAGAGGTCTCCCATTTAAGTATTGTTCCCGGCCAATTCCCCATTAATTGTGTAGTTTTGAAAGGATGGCATCAACTCAAGGCATGTATACCTTCAAGTAAAAGCTTAGAGAAAGACTTTGAGGTGGTTTTTTTTTATAAAGAAGACAACTCACTTTGCTCACTCAAGAGTTAGGGGGGAGAAACGTTTGCCTTGCCTCCACAAAATCCCATTTTTGGGGGGTGTTTATAGATATTCAAAGGGTGATTCATGTGATATTTTTTGAGTTTCTCTTCATTCCCACCTTGTTCCTAAAGCCTTAAAGGACTTCAAAAAGGGGGTTTTTTCATCTAAGCTAACTTAACTATCTAAATTAAGAAAAGCATACTAACCTAGTCTTTAATCTCTCTCTCTCTCTCTCTCTCTCTCTCTCTCTCTCTCTCTCTCTCTCTCTCTCTCTCTCTCTCTCTCTTTGTGTATGATCTCCTTCAATCTTGACTATGTGCACAACGGTGATGGCCTTCCTCTTTGTCATAAGCTTTGTCATAAGTGGCAGTGTCCCGACGGGCAAGGTAAGGCCTCTCTCTCTCTCTCTCTCTCTCTCTCTCTCTCTCTCTCTCTCTCTATTTGTGTATGATCTCCTTCAATCTTGACTATGTGCACAACGGTGATGGCCTTCCTCTTTGTCATAAGTGGCAGTGTCCCGACGGGCAAGGTAAGGCCTCTCTCTCTCTCTCTCTCTTTCTCTCTCAGCTTCATCTCTCTCTCTCTCTCTCTCTCTCTCTCTCTCTCTCTCTCTCTCTTCTCTCTCTTTCTCTCTCAGCTTCATCTCTCCCTCTCGGCTCCCTCTCTGTCTCTCTATTAATAATTAATACTAAGTTTATTAATACAAATATATTAAGAGTAAAAATAATTATTATTAGGACTAATCACTTTATTATTAATATCATATCAATTTTAATATGATAACTTTAAATCTCACTTAAATAATTAAACATATAAAATAATTAACACTTTGTTGCATTATGCTTAATACACATATGCTTTAAAGTATTTTACTTACTTGTTAAACTCCTTATTCTGCTTTGTTGTGTTATCCTTTGTTGCAAATAGTTCCCAATATAGAATGGGGTATGTCTTCCCTCTTGGGAACATGGAGAGAGAATTCAAATTTGTAATTTTGGGAGAAAGATTCAAGATTTTAAAATTTGGGAGAAAGATTCAAATTTAAAAAATTTAGGGGGAAGGTTAGAATTCAAATTTTGGGGGGGAATCTCTAGGCATTGAGGAAAGATTTAGAGTACCGATTAGAGGATTTTGGCCTCAATGCTTATAGATTTAGACTCAAGTCCAAATCTATTCTAGATTAGATGGCACAGTACACACCAAGGCAAGAGGAGTAGCTTGGGATACCATTATTATTCCTAAGGAAGGGAGGATTAAACATCACATTGATCCTCAGGTGCGGTGTAAGGCTTTGCTTTGTAAGCTGATTGTTAGAGGAATTCTTCTTGGCAGTGAGCCTTGGAAGGACTTTCTTTTGTAGCAGATTACAAGGTGGTGATTGGAATTATAATCCACATTTTTATTTTTTTCTTTTGTAGCAGATTACAAGGTGGTGATTGGAATTATAATCCACATTTTTTTTAGATGTAGAGCACCGACCACCTTTTTTTGCCTTCAGTGAGATCTCTTTTGTGAGCCTAGGATTGCATGAGGAGTTTCTTGGTTCATATACCTCCGTGGTGAGTTGAGGAGGAATCCCATTGTGTGGAAAGACTTGATTTCATATGAGTATGGTAGACCTCTTGAGGCAACCATGCATATATCTACTGGGTTACCTCCACAACTCTTTTCCCCATACTGTTAGATTGGAAGAGGCTTAAGAGCCACACAGAGGATGAGAGAATGCTTCGCACACATCACTTGAGGGAACTAATTAGAGGATTATGCTGATTGATGTACCCAAGCATTGGATCATAGGGAACTTCGTGGAAGGGCCTCATCACTCATGGTTTGGGGTGTTTTCACGGAAGGGTACCCCTTTGGGTCATGTGCCTTCCCACTTCGGGTGAGGTCGATGTACCAGTTTTTTACTCTATTTAGGATAGATGGTTCTTATAGAGAAGCCTTGGGCAGGATATCTTTGAGGGTCTGATGGTCCCCGGTCAGTGAGAGTAGTGGGCAAAGCAGGGAAGAACTTTCATATTGATCCCCCTCAAGGGATGATTACATATTCTTGAAGCCTCTAGCTACCTAGTTAGTAAGAGTGGAGGGATGCTTTTAGCCCCATGAAAAGCATGCCCTTCTTTAGTTACACTATGCAGAATGCCAGGCACTTGGCTTTGGGACACATCTAGAGAGTCCCTAGTCTTAGGCCTCAATGGGAGGCTTATGGGATCACCCTTGACATTCAAAGAGATTTTTAATGGAGGTTGTGGCACTTGCACAAGGAAACAAAGATTTCCTCTTTTATTTGGCTTTCTCTACATTGTGGTCTTAGTAGCAATCAGTTGTTGGTGCTTGCACAGCTTGCCCGATATGCACAGGAGTTACAGAGAGACAATCTACCATTACTTATGGGAGTGCATGGAGGCACAAAGGCTTTGGATTACCATGCACACCTTTTTGGAAGGATGAGGAAGGATGCCTACACAGTCAGGTCTTAAACTTAGGTTTTAGGGGAACAATAAAGATACGATCATGAGGATTAGCGAGGGAGTGGGTTGATGGTGCCACCTTCAAGACCTCCTAGAGTCAGGCTACGTATCACCAGCACAGAGGTTGGACATTGCATGGGAGATCAACATCACAACGTGTCACATTGATAGGCTAGATGCATTAAGAACATGGAGAGCACTTTGTTTTATGATACACAATGTATTTGTAGGATTTGGTGTGACATTATCCACATGCTCATGGCCTCTTGCCGCCTGCATGCCTTATCATTACTTTTTTTATGTTTGTTTTCTTTATTGTTTTTTCATTCTACCCCATTTGTTTCTCTCACTATGCATCTGCACTACACCTTCGATTTGCAAGCTACTCAAGGGCTGCCGAGAGAAAGTGTGGTGAGCTCACGAGAGAGTGGGATAATGGCATCTTTTTCACTACCACTCATTTGGGACCTTACTAGCAGCACAAGGTGCCATATTGATTGAGATTTCCCCCCTACTTGATGTGAAGTCTCCCGTTTTGTAAAAGTTTTCATACTTAATGAAAGTCTCTTGTTCAAAAAAATCCTACATTGTTAATTTTATATTTTCCTCAAACATTGGGCACCTATTTTGATAGGGTCAAAAATTGAAACAAGGTGAGGAGTTCATTATTTAATACAAAAATGAAACAAGGCTAGGAGTTGATTAAAGTAAAATGTTAGACTTAAGCTCGTTGGTTTAAGGGACGTAATGGGGTGGCGTGTGACTCTTCAAACACAGCGGCAGAGAAGCTTTCGTCATCGTGGGCTCTGATGCGACCATGGGTTCTATCGTCAAGTAACATTTTTCTAGGGCTTTTTTAACGCGTGTTGGAAGCTGATGCTGCTGCACGCCAATGGCGAAAGCGAACGTTGCCCAGGAAGTCGTCTCTGTGATGCAGAAAATCGCCCATGTGACTGATGAAAAGGATGATAGCCGAGGCACCAGCATCTACACGTGAGTGACCTTCTTTGCTTTTTGCTTTTTCGCTTTTATGCCTTTTTGTTGCGTTACGTACATGCTTAGATTGCGCTGCAGTTCGTTTACATGATGATATGCCACTGCATGAGACACCAGATACATGTAGGATTAATTAAAGTTATCTGCCTTAATCTCTTTTACCATTCACATTCATGATTCTCGAGGGGGGCTTTTGGTCGCTTCAATTCAGCCATGACTAGTAACCTTGTGGGATATACCAAGATTCTCCAGAGTATCTTGACTACAAGGATGTTAAAGAGCCGATGAGTCTGCAACATTCTTGATGAAATTGGTGGTTTTAAGCTTCAACCTCATCTCTCCAACTATATCTCCATTTGGCGCATGATTAGACAGTACGGCCATGCTATCTTCTTGACCTAAATCTCTTCGAATTCTGCCAACCTGTTCAAGGAGGCATTTTCTTTGAGCTTCTTGTAGTTTTCTCTTCTTTTGAGGGTTGTAGTATGCATTCGACATATGCCTTTTTTAAAACTAGTAGAAGGAGCTTTTATTGGGAAAAAAGAGAGCAGAGGACAAAGGTTGTTTCAGAATGGAAGTGACAATAGGTTCATTCCGTAAGTACCACACTGGAACATTTGTGAAAGCCACTCGAATGAAGCCAAATGAAGACACTACATACTGTCATACCCTAGCTTTTGTAAGGTGTAGGAGGATTTCTGTGTTTTTTGCAAACGTTGGTTATCTACTTGCCCTTGTGAACTGGCAATTGAGGCAACCAGATACAAGCCCAGTAGACTCGCTTCTCTCGAGCACACTTCACTGATTTCCTCCTGCATCTTGCTTAGCTGAGTTGCCATGTATGCCTGCATGTCTGCCTTCCACCTATCCACTCCTCTTGCATGGAGGCACGCAACTCATGCCCAAGGTCATCACTATCCTTGTTCTCCCCGAGTTTCTTTTGTAGGTGCTCAATGTCAGTATCCTGCATTTTGCATACTTCTCTCATGGTGGTTAGGCATGTTTTGATATGGGGGTAGTCGATCTTCTGTGAGCTCGCCCAAATCGAGCTGTATTTCCTCTCCTTCTCACCTCTAGTCCTTGTTGCCGGCAAGCTGTCCATGTTGGACTGAAGGGGTCCCCCTTATGTTGCTGCCTTGGGGGCCTGAGCAAGGGTGGGCGGGCAGAGAGAGAAGCGAAGAGAAAGGGGGCGAAGAGAGAGAAGGCGGGTGGGAAGAGAGAAGGGAGCACAGAGAGAGAAGTGAAGCAGGTGGGGAGAGAGAAGGGAGTGCAGAGAGAGAAGCGAAGAGAAGGGAGCGAAGAGAGAGAAGGCGGGTGCGCAGAGAGAGAAGCGAAGAGAAAGGGGGCGAAGAGAGAGAAGGCGGGTGTGCAGAGAGAGAAGGCGGGAGGGAAGAGAGAAGGGAGCGCAGAGAGAGAAGGCGGGTGGGGAGAGAGAAGGGAGCGCAGAGAGAAGCGAAGCGGGTGGGGAGAGAGAAGGGAGCGCAGAGAGAGAAGCGAAGAGAAAGGGGGCAAAGAGAGAGAAGGCGGTCATCTGAGATCTGATGCACATATTGCCCTATCTCAATCCGCAGCTGGTGTGATGAGGTCCGAATCTGTCCAATGGCACAACGTATCCCATGTGATAGGTGTACATCTATGTATGCTGGGCGGGTGATAAAACCATCTCATGAGAGGTACAGAAAATGGCTCTTGTAATGAGCCATTTTCATGCCTAAGGGCTCAAGGGGAATAGTCCATGTCCTCTCTGTGTCCACTCTGGCGATATCCATCCTAATCATGCAGTTCTGCTCTAAGCGGGTGAGATCGATCCAAGTTGTACTGGAAAGGTGGGGGTGCCTCTATCCGCAAACCATGTAGGTCAAACCATGATCTCATCTGAGTATACCAGCAATGAGTATCTCCATCCTCTGCCAATTGTATGGATGAGGTCAATGCCAATCGGGAGTACCTCTGCTGAGGGAGCTCCCATAGCCACTGTAAAAAGGTAACTGCCTGGAATAGGGCCTTAGTCACTACTGGTGCGGCACCCAACTCAACTCGAACAATCTCGTGTGGTAGCGGTGATTTGCTCCGAATCACGCGGGCAGTCATCATAATCAGTGGTCTCTCCATATGCCTCCATCCCTCATCCGTCCCTCTCTGAGATCTGTGATGTATGTTGGGCCCCCAAATTGGAGCTCCATACAGGAGGGTCAGTGTGACAAGTGTATCAAATAGCCACAATTTGGTGCGCGGATCCTAAAACTGTATGTGTGCACACTGCCTCTCAAGCTCCCCCAAGGTTGCATGCCCTCGAGCTAATCTAGCTGCTGCTGCCTCCTTCAGGGAGAAGCGTGGTCCTGTTAAGGTAACTCCCAAATAGACATATGACCTGACGTACTCAACCGGCTCCCCTCGGAAAGTGAAGTGATACTCTGATCTCGTCACCCATGCCTATGTGGTGTTATGTGATCCAAGGTAGTAAATCCTCTCCTGGGGCCTGTCCCTGTGCTCGGTGACCATGCCTCTCTGCCCAGCGGCTCAGCTCCGACTCTAATATAGAGCCATATAGTTTGGCCAAGTAATGACCAATCATGATCGTCTTGTAGTTACCTGGTACCATGAGGTCCCCACTCTTAAAGAGTGGTACAATGGTATGCTCTGTCCAATTTGCCGGGAAACCCTCACCACTCCTCCAGATCCTCTGGTACCTTCCACTGTGCGTGGCTGAGGGCAGAACACTGATTCCCATCTATAACCGTGCACGTCAAGAAGCCTCTTGTTTGTGGATCGATGGGTCTCCATATACATAGCAATATCATTGTGCTTGAAAGTATCCTCAAAGTACAAAAGAAAACAAAGACTAGAGCTATGAGATGGGAATGTCAAATCCGAGCCATATGATACAAAGTGGGACCATCATTATCATTCAACCTATGGAGCTAACCCCCCGCGGTAGGGGGAGGGGACCATCAAGGAGGGAGGGGAGGGGGGAAGAGAGAGAGAGAGAGAGAGAGAGAGAGAGAGAGAGAGAGAGAGAGGCTTGACTAAGAGCTTATTTGAAAATGTAGTGAGGAGCAGAAAACTGCTTTGGAGGAAGCCAGAAGCTGCATAGAGAGGCTTTTGACAGAATACAATCAAGTTCAACTTGATCGGGATGTGATTCAACATGAAGCAGTAAGATTTTCAGTGTTTCTATAAACACGGGAAGGACAATTTTGTGTGTTGTGGAGATAGTCAAGTTTCATGAAGATGTGGGTCTTGTATAAACAAACTTTAATGTTTCTTTGATCACACATGAGAAGAGTGCATAGGTTGAAAAAAGATCTTTATATAGCAAGTCAAGCAACTTGCATGTAGCGAGGTCATTCATAATGCTTTGGTAGTTCTTTAATAGTATGTATGCTGGGCATATGTGTGTTTTTCAAAACAGTTTGCCACCACAGAGTTTTATGAGGAAGAACTTCGAAACAAGAAGGAATACATACATGAGCTTGAGCTGAATCTCGAACAGGTGAAAGTTTTTTTTTTTTTTTTTTGAGAGAGATTATACTTATGTGCGAGGGTTCATTGACAGGCCAAACTGTTACCACTCTATGTTGGCACAATAATGGTGTGGGAGTAATAGGAGTTAAGAAGGTTGGACAGTGTCATCTTTTGGAGCTTTGCTTGTGCTATGCTTTTAAATGCTCTCTTTTTAAAAAAAATTACTTTTTTGAAAGATGATTTAGCTGAAGTGAGTGAAATGTGTGCTATCAATGACTTGATTGATTTTTTCCATGATGTTTTTAGTCCCAAGCCCCACCTTGAACCTTGCAGCAGGTGTAATTTACTGAACCTGACTAAATGCTAGAATGTAGTGTTTTCAGGTTCACGGTGCCCTACTTGAATTTAGGGTTTGTACTATGCAATACCCACACAAGGGATTAACACAAAGTTGAGATGATTAGCATTAAGCTATACTCTCACAAGATTATGCACCTTGAGCAAGACTAATGAAACACTAAGCAATACTAATCAAAGAGTTACGCATATTTGAGAACAAGCATAATGGAGTTTGACACAAGGTATTCACGAAGTAAATACACAGCTACTATCCATGATTCACTTTACCTCCCTTCATTATCTTCACCTCCCTACATCAAGGGATGTGTGGCTTGATTCTAGGAGATGCCAGCTACACTTTAACCAAGATGCCTTTGACTATTACAAGGCTTTTAACCTTAGACTCACCACCTAGACTAAGGTTCACGTAGACTCATGTGTTCCACACATGGATACACAATAACACATGGATGTTAGATCATATAGGCTTTTCAACAGCCCTTAAAACATCAAACAAATTTCCTCACAGACTCACAAGGCCAAATTATCTTAAGTAGGGATTCATGTTGTGTTGCCTGGATAGGATGTGATCTGATATATGGAAATTGAGGTGAAGGTCTTGGGAAATTTTAAACATAACGAATCTCTTAAGCATGTGCAATCCTATGCCATATGAAGTCTTACTTCAATCCTCAAGAAGGATCTAGTTTTCAAAAGCACCAAGAAATCAAGGACTCTTATCTTCATACCTACTCCCTTGGAGTATTGTTGCACCTAAAGAAGGGGAGACATCTTACCTCCACATGTATTCCCTTGTGTCCATTGCACTTGTAAGGGATTGCCTTTGGCACATGCAGCCTTATTGATGATTTAATTCTTGATTGCTAAGTGGGGTTTATTGTCAGAGTAGAAGAAAAATGTTGGTTTGTTGTCTTCCAGAATCCAGGGTGCAGGTTTGCAATCCAGCTCTGCCCGTCTTTGCTGCTCCATCAGCCTACTCAAGGACTTCACAAACACAGCTTTTCTTCTGACCACGTGAGCCAGGCTACGTTGTCCAGTTTCTAGCCGCTAAAGCAGTCCAGCGTAGCAAAGTGCTGGCTTCTACGCATGCAAATCACTCCAGTGCTCTCCTTCAGCGTAGCAACCACATGCTAAAAGTTATATGTCTAGGGTGGCTCATATCAAATGATTGATTCCATAATTGAGGTCACTAATTAAGGCAACCAGATACCTAAGAGATTAAGCAATTAAAGTAGCCAAATCACAAAAATAATAAAGCGCTCATTGCTTATCAAACTCTTAATACAAATCAAGTTCAACCACACCATAATATAGCTCTATTAAGCTTACAAGCACCACACAATGATGCCACAAAGTAAAAAAATATCCAAGAAAAGATCCTTCCATTAGTTACCAAAAATGGAGCCGAATCAGCTAAGTACATGACCTAGTCTCAATCATAGAAGACGAGAAAAACAATAGGGGACACAGAGGTGCTATTCCTCACTGGCTGGCTGCTCTCGAAGGAAGGCTAACTCATACAATGGGGGGAACAACCAAACATGTGGCGTGTAATGCCAAGTAACCTTGCTGTCTTTGACCCTAAGGAAAGGACCGCTACTCCAAATCCGCAAAAAAGCCTCTCGGCGCTTTTGCCTAAGCTCAAAGCCGCCTCGAAGCTTCTCCCACTGGCCGCGGAGGGTGTGCATGATGTCCGTTGTCACCATTTGGTCCCTTCAGCAGTCTTGACTAGTGTTTCACACACTGAACAGAGCCAAGGTGCGAACGGGGATTTTCCACAGAAGAAAGCTAGAGCATTTTACTGGCATGGTTTGGCTTGAAAGATGGCCATACAGCATGAGCAGCATGGGATTTTATTCATCAAAGTGACTTATAATATTTATAAGTCGGTGTGTTCACATGTCATTAAAGACAGGCTGGACATATTATTATTTTGGGCATGGAAAGGTGGACAAGGAGGCGCCTAGATGAAACTTGGCCAATAAGCTTTGGAAAAGCATAAAGTTGATATTTTTGGGCTAAAACTCGAGTACAAGCCAAGAAAAGCTAAAAAGTTGATATTTTTGGCAAGATAAGCTATTTTGGGCAAAAAGAGGAAAGCACTTCAATTATAGCTAGTCGACTTCATTAAAGGGGCTCGCTCTCTCTTTTTTGGGCATGCGCATCCACTTTCGGCCATGTGCAGTCTCCCTCTCTCTCTCTCTACGCTGGTCAGCAGCCATACAGTACTCTTCTCTCTCCTTCACCCTCTTGCGCTGGCTGTACAAGGTACAGCTCTCTCACTCTCCGTTGGACAGGCCGTACAGTGCTGCAGAGTGCTTTCTCTCTTCTCTCTCCACTAGCTGGCCAGAGATTACAGCCACTGTATTACAGCCGCCGTCAGAAGGCTGTCCATACTGTCATATAGAGGCTGCATCAGCCCACATGTGTGAAAACACACGGCAGATTTGGGGCTGTTTTTCCGGGACTGTTTTGGAGAAATATGGGGCTCATTTGAGAGCTCTTCTGGGGTTGATTTATGGCTCTATTTTGGGGCTGTTTTGGCATGGAGTTCGGGGCTGTTTTGCGCTCCGTTCCGGGCTGTTTCGTGGAGCTGAATTCATGGGACTGTTTTGAGACAGTTTTTGGATGGCTTTTGGTGCCGTGTTTATATCTTGGCTCTAAATTGAGATCTGGGCAAGAGTTGTGCTGATGCTTTGTGGGAAATCTGGTGTTGATTGCACCCGCACCTTGGTATCTTGTAAAAGCTTGTCTATCAATAAAGAAGTTCATACGGGGGGCCGGCCATTCCGGCTCAATGTGGTGTCTTTATGTTATATGGTTCTTCTGTTGTATTATCATGCTCTGTTTGGTATTTGAAGTGTTGTTCTATTATTATCGTTCCGGGTGTCCCCCCGCCCTACTTGTGACAGTGGTATTAGAGCATAGGCTTTCTCAGAAGCAAGAGGCTTCCTTCCAACAATGAGAAAGAGAAAAGATCAGAAGTGGGGACTACACTGACCCCAACAGTTTTGCTATTGAGCTTATGGAAGCAGTCATGAACATGAGCAGTAGACAGATTTTATCCTCAGAATATGGAGTTGGTTTTATGTGCTCGTGTTCAGCACTCTTTCCATATAGACTATAGTGGATTATAAATCAAGCTTACGAGCAAGCTATATGGAGCTATATCTCAAGATGCCTTATATATATACTAAGGAGATATTTCAATTTGTTGCAAGTGTTTCTGGACGCTTAACCCTTGTATGCCTGTACAAGGAGAATTGTGTGTTGTTTGTTTGCCTTGAACTATTTTAGGTAAACAATATGGCTGAAAAGCCTGGTTTACATGGTTTTTCATATGGACATGACCAAGGACTATGGACTGAGTTTTTGGTTCCTTTTTGCTCGGATGGAGTATGTTTTTGGCTCCCTTTATTTGGGATGCAATGGATTTCTAGAATATATCTTATGAATCGAGGATTTATCTATGGATTTCTTTTATCGGCCGAAATGCCTGTAAAACTATTGGTAGTCGAAATGCCTATAAAACTATTGGCGGCCGAAATGCCTGTAAAAACTATCTGTCGCGGACATGCTGATGGAGAACTAGGATATTTATGCCTGTGGCTTATTCTCATCTTATCTTCTACACTTGAGCCCACCTCTCCTTCCAGGTCTATGATCGGGATACCACCACGGAGTGCACGTGGTAGAGTACACTTGAGCACACCTCTCCTCCTAGGTGTGTGGTCGGAGTACCAACACGGAGTGCATGTGGTAAGAGTGAACTTGAGCCCATCTCTCCTCCAAACTGTATGTTATGAGGACCGACATGGAGTGCATGTGGTAGAGTGGACATGACACCTTCTTTTGGCTGGGGACTTATGTCTGCGTCTAGATTCACTCATGAAAGGGTGGTAGCCCTGGTGAGTGATGACGTGAACTCATGGAAGGGTGGTAACCCTGGTGAGTATTCTCGGCACTCATGGAAGGGTGGTAGCCTTGGTGAGTGAAGTCTCGTGGAAGGGGAAACCCTGGCGAGCATGTTTATTCATGGAAGAGTGGTAACCGTGGTGAGTGAATTTATTCTGTGAACTCATGGAAGGGTCGTAACCCTGGTGAGTGTCGCATGAACTCATGGAAGGGCAGTTTTCCTAGTGAGTAAAGCCTCGTGGAAGGGGAAACCCTGGCGAGCATGTATGATTTCATGGAAGGGTTGTTGCCCTAGTGAACCATATGGCTTAGACATGTGTATGGATCATAGGGGTGGTTCCCTTATATAGTCCAATGGCATGGCAAGATGTTTTGTGGCTATGTACGCTCCTCCTTTATTTTTTTTATTTTTTATTTTTTGCAAGATAGAGACTTCTATTAAGAATGAAAAAGACATACAAAAGTCACGGTTGTAAGCCGGAAAAGAATAGAATCACCCCAATATGTAAGGTGATTTCAACCACCACTGAGGAGCATCATGATGCCATTGTTGAAATATACAAGTGAATAGGGTGTGTGCGGGAACAAGCCCTTAGCAAGAGGCTGTAAAAGAGAATCTATAAATGTGAGAGAAGCTGTGAAAAGGTGAGAAGTATCCACTGGGAGAAAATAAAGGGTAGCATGAGAAGATTTAGGAGGTGTGGAGATATTCTGGGAAGAGGTGGAGAGAATCAAGCAAAAGAGGTGGAGTGAATCAAGGAGAGATCAGTGGGATTAGATGCTTGGATGTAAACTCTATAAATTGAGGCATTGGCCTAATGAGAATTTGCTGGTTTTTGATTATCCATGCCTACATTAAGCTATCAGTTAATTGCTCACTAATCACATCTTAATTATCGTCTAATCTCTTTTCTAATGATGTTGATTCTAGCATTTGATCCACCATAGCTCATCACATCGCTGCAAATTCAACGTGGTATCAGAGCCTAGCCTAGAATCCATCAAATTTATGAGCCCATTATCTTGCTAATCACCTAGCTAATCAAAATTAGTAGATAATCAAGTTTTACCTCTTCTTTTCAAAGAGCTTCTGTACCCCCAGCTGGTGGAGGGGCTGGATCTCCCTCCAGGCTTAACAAAAGCCTTCAAGACTTTAGCCACAAGCCTCATGCTCCAGCCCATTCAAGCGATTCGCCAAACCGCCTTCTACAACTGCCAATTTTCGCGAATTCGCCGGTTCCTTTTTTCTGAAGAAGATTTGAGATCTTGTCTGCACCAGAAGACTCAACCTCCTGCTGGTGTCGAGACCGGATGGCCGCGATCTCTCTGTGGTGTAGCCGTGGTGTCTGGTAGCCGGCTAGTCTGGGTCGTCGCCTAGCTCGAATCTCCTCCGCTCTCGCTGAGATGTCACTCCCAATGTATGTGGCTGGGCTACTGGTGCCAATCTCTGGAAGAAGTCAGTCAACTGGGACTGTCTTCCTCCGCTATGATGTGCGGGTGTCTGAAGTAAGATCTCCCTGTGTCTCTGTAGTGCTAGTAGTAGTCTGCCTAGCTGTCTCTCGTCCGATCTCTCCCAGATCTGTCTAAGTGATGTGGTCCCTCTAAAAACCTCAGGATAGCATGCCCTGATCTCCTGCAAAGCACCACACTGGCAAACAAAATGCTCCTCTGTCTCTACCCCCTGTCTGGCATAATCTGCAAATGCGCTCTGCTCGAGGGATGCGTGCTGCTCTCCCAGTCTCGATCTCTAGTTGGTGTGATGAGACCCTTAGTCTCCCAATGGCTACTCTGGCTCCATGTGATAAGTGGACCTCCACGTATCGTGGTCGTTGGATGAAGCCGTCTGTGGAGGTGCTCAAGAAGTGGTCTCTGTAGTAGAGCATCTTCGTCGGGAGTGGCTGACTGGGAGATAGCCAAGTCTCCTGTATGTGGCCCTGCCAAATGTCATGTCTCATGACTGTTCCTCTCTGTCTGAGAGAGGCGTCTGTGTGGTGCAGCTAGGTCATACTGTAAGGGTGGTAATCTGTCAATATCAATCCTGTGTGATGATATCCACTGTACCACCTGGGAGTACCATGACCAGGTATGTCCCTCCTCAGCAAGCTGTCTGGATGCCTCAAAAGCAGCCCGAAATACCCGATTTAGTGGGAGCTCCCGCATCCTGTGTATAAAAGATATAGTCTGGAACATGGCCTCTACTAACATAGGTGGTACAGCAAACTCCGCTCGAAGGATATCATGTGGTACTGAAGGTTTGCTGTGGATCATCCGTGAGAGCATCAAAATCTGAGGGCGCTCTATCTGTGTCCATGAGGATGTAGCCAAACATGGTGCCCATACTGTTGCTGCATGCATCAATGCTGGAGTAACTAGTGTATCAAATAGCCACCCCTTAGTATGGGGCTCCTGGAAGTGTGCCTGGTGACACTGGCGTTCCAAAATTGCTAGTGCTGCGTACCCTCGTGTCACTCTGTCTCTTGTCTCTGGCTGCCTGTGCCATAGAGAACCCTGATGAGCTGGTACATGTGACCCCAAGGTATACATATGAGCCCACCACCTCTACCTGTCCCCGAGCTAGTGTAAGGATAGTCTGGCATCTGACTGCTGCTGCTGATGTATGAAAGACCATAACCTTGGTTTTCCCAAGGTTCACTGTGAGTCCTCGCTCCGCACAGAAAGTATTCAGAGCCTGTAGATGCCTTTGTAGCCCTGTTCGAGTAAACAACACAAGAATGATATCATCAGCATATAATAGAATGTGTACAGTCGTACCTGAGATGTCAATCCCAGAGCCTCCTCCGTGTATGATGTAGTCTGCTACCTCATCGATGTATAAGCCAAAGAGTGTCGGGGAGAGAGGGCAGCCCTGCTTCACACCAATGGTGCTGGCAATCATATCTGATAGTCCCCCTGGGCATCTAACTCGTCCAAACACTTGCTCATATAATCTGTAAATCCCCCACATCATGTCGGGGGGTATGCGCGGTGTCTTCAAGGGGTGGAAGAGGCGCTCTCTCGAGACTGTGTCGAAGGCTTTGCGGAAGTCCACAAAACAGCAATAGAGTCTCTGTCTCCGTGCCCGAGTTTGGTCAATCAGGCATCTCAGGGTGAAAATGTGATCAATAGTAGAGAAGGCTCGCCGAAAACCTGCCTGACCAGGGGCACGAAGCCCCTCCCTCTCAGCGTGTGTGCTCAATTCTGCCTCCAGGATAGCCCCATAGAGTTTGGCCAAGGTATGACCAATCATGATAGTCCTGTAATTACCGGGGTCCAACATGTCCCCAGCTTTGTGGACCGGTACAATAGTGTGCATCGTCCACTCAGCCGGGAAACCTTCTACCAGAGCCCTGTTAAAGAGGTAAGCAATAAAAGGAGAGAGTGTGTCATTTGCATAAATGAAATGCTCACCCTGTAAGCCGGTGTGATCCTCAGCTCTCCCATGTTGGAATCTATGTATAGCTCGAGATACCATATCGATAGTAAAGAAAACAGATGAGGTCGGTGGAGTCTCGGTGGGGCGAGGGATGAGTGGCTGGTGCGGAACATCATAAAGCCCTTCTGCATAACTCTGCCAGTGTTGAGGATCAGTAATCGGGGTGGGGGGGCATGGCTCTCTGAGTCGTCGCCAAGCAGTGGCTGCATCTTTGCTCATGAGCATGTGGGAGATGTCCCAGTATTGAGCCTCCTCATATGTGCGTCGATTACGGCGTGTAAGAGACCGCATCTGTCTACTGGCCTGCTGCTGTGTTATGTACCCTTTCGCTATCTGGGCTCGGAGATGTCAATGAAGCTCTCTGCACTCATTATCATACCATCTATTCTAGGGCATGTCCCCGGATCTAGGTGGCTTCCCTGTCTGGAGATGGTGTGGAAAGCTGTGGCTAGCTGCTGTGTGCAGTATGTGTGAAAGCTGGGCCGTCAGTACATCGATGGGTGCTGTAGGGTCCATACCAAAGAGGCCATCATGTACTTTTGAATCATAAACGTCTGCAAGCTCCCGGGTAAAGTGGAAGATGGTACGAGATGCCTGAGTGGTCGAGGGTGGCAGATCAAGAGAGCTCCTAAGAGAAAAAGCCAAATAAGTATGGTCAGCACCAATGGGGCATGTAGGGATAGTGAAAGAGTCTATCAGGTCTGTGCTCTCCCGCGAGCCCAATATGTAGTCCACAGTGCTGCTGCCTCCTGATGATGGGAAACATGTGAGTCTTCCCGATTCTGGCCATTGTGACATCCCGTTATAAATAACGAGATGGTGTCTAGCTCCCAGGTCCAGAAGGTGTTGCCCATAACCTGTACTGTCTGGCCCACTGTCCTCTGACATCCTCATGGTCCCTGCATCTACATCGTCTAGTGCCTCTAGGATGAGGGGATCTGTGAAGTCGAATGATTCACACTATCGATTCTGTGTGCGTGCATTGAAGTCCCCCATCAGGAGAACCTCCCCCATGGTCGAATAGTGTAGGATATCTGCGGATAGAGTGGCGTATGGAGACTCACTAGGAAGGGCCCCTCTCTCCTCTCCTCCTCCAATCTGGTCCTCCATGTGACCTGTGTTGAATCTCGACCCCTTCAGCGGGAAGTAGCATGTTGCCAAGTAAACTGTTCTCACCTCTGAGAGCTGTAGGCTAATCCACATGTAGCGTGCCTTTGGGTCTCTCGACACCACCCTGATACGCTGGTGTAGTGCTCGTCTGAATAGTATAGCGATTCCACCTGAGCCTCTGGAAGTGCCCTGTCGCATCCCTTGTCTATACACTGATTCCCACTGGTACCCTGCTACCCGTTGGTAGGCCTCTCTCTGGGCTTTCATGTGTCTCTGTCAGAAACATGGTGTCCCGGTTCTCCATAACCTCCTCTAGTCTACCTGGATGTGTCCATAGAGCCCCATTGAAGTTCCAAACTGCTGCATATATCTCCTTGTGCTTCTTGATAATTTCCTGTGTCCCATAGGCCATATGGCACTATGCCACCATCTTGCCCTCTATGTATACATGGCCGTCTCTGTAATGTGCCTTTTTCCCTTCAGCACGTGCTGCTTTAATTTGTTGCATGCATGATTTCCTATGTTGTCTCTGCATCCAAGTTAGGTCATCATCAAAGTAGATGGGGTCCCCTGGTAGGTTTCTCAGAATAACTCTCTATCTCATGAAGGTTTGCCTGCTCACTTCGTCTGCGAACTGTAGCACTAGGGCTTTACTTTGGGTGGGGTCCTTGGGTGGGGCTGTCCTCCATATCTTGGTGAATGGAAGTGGTGCATCCTCCGCATGGCCTATTTTTATGCATAAGTTTCGGCCGTCCGCCTCAGGGGTGCACCCCTCTGTCTCTGGAATACTTGTCACGCGTATGTTCAGGCGACGGATTCTCCTAATCTTCTCTTCATCTAGTGTGGATTGGACCATGTGTGTGTCCTCTTGTACTTCTTTCTTAATGTTTTTTTTTTACCACTTCCACCCATCCTTCTCTTACTGCTTCCATCTTGCCCTCCAGGGTTTTGGTAATCGTCTAGGTGAGCTCCTCCTTCATGGCTTCTTTGTCTGCCTCGAGGATTTCCCCTTCTTCTGGGCAAAAGCACGTGCTGCTGCCCAGCCCAGCCTGCCAGCCTTCCCATGAGCCAAAAGCGCTCCTGTGTGTATAGCTGCAGCCAACTCTAGCCAGAGAGAGCCCACGTGCTGTTCAGCCCTACCCTTCTTGCAGCCCACGAGTCGCCGAAAAGAGAGAGTCAAAGCTCCTGCATGTGCAGCTTCAGCCGGCGCTTCCAAGACAGAAAAGCACATTTTTTTTGCAGCCCGACTTCTCCAAAAAAAATGGTCTCCCCCAAAAATAATGTAACCCCTCCAAGGGGCCACGATTTCCATCCAAGGGGTCCTTTGTTTTTAAAGGTTATTACAACCTTTGTCCCCTCCCCCCACATGGGTTATGAAAGGGACTTTAATAATACCTTGAGTCCTCTTTGACCCCAAGTATGAACACTTGACAAATGTCCTACACACTGTCCGCCATGTTTCCATGCACACTTGCATAATGTCAAGAGAAAAATACAGGGCCGTAACATAACCCCCTCTTGAAAAATGGCAAGTGTCCTCGATTGCACGCAACGGCACAGTAAGGCATCCATCGAGCAGCGATGCCTCATATAACAAAAGCAATCGCCCTCAAGTGCATCTGGGTGATGGAACAATCATCCTGCACAATATGGCTATGCTCTCGTGTCAAAGTGACATGAGACTCTTGCTTGTTCCATAAGAACCTGCAGCAAAAGTCTAAAACCAAGTGGAAACACATAACCATGCGTCATTCCACATATGACACACACATCCATTCGCAAGCAATATGCTCCTCAAGATGCTTTACCCACTCTAAAGTAACAGGCTAAGGCCCATGGCTTGCATTCAAATAATACATCCACTATGTACTTTCCACGTATGTCCTTCCTGATGCTTTACCCATTCATTATATGGCCATCCCGCAGGACCCACAACATAGTGGTACACCATGAACATAGTAAAGTACCTGATGTATCATACCAACATACATTACTCACAAAACAGAATCCGGAGTATTCCCGATGTATTCTCAAGGGTACCAGGATCCAATGGCACCAGAATATAATAATACCTCAGAAAGTGTATGAATACATGCACAAATAGAGTTCGATCCATATATCCATGAACCAAACCAACTCTAGGCCTGCTCGCAAGACTCATGCCCTCCATAGAGTCTCGAAGTGTTAGCTCAGGTTGCTACAAACTTTGAGCACAACTAAACCATGCCATTCCAAAGGAGACCAGCTCCACAAATAGCATCATCTCAATATCCAATTGACCAATCTTGTGGTCAAGAATAGCCAGAACCATATGACAAAGATCAATGTTGCAATCTTCCTCAGTCATACCTTAGTTCCAAAGGCAAAAACCATCTTTGTTAACCATAGATGTAGACAAAGTTATCCATAGTTGCAGTTATAGTTCATGGCGCGGCCGACTGTGAACCATACCCAACTTTACCATCTCATGTGACTGGTACACAATATCATAGAAGTCCCATAAGCAGATGTACTGTTAGCTGTCAGTACCTTCGCCAAGCGACCTCTAGATGACATCCGAGTCTATCTGTAAGAAGGGAGCGGAGGTGCTACCCCCCTCTTGAGCATAAGGCAATGCTCCAGACCCCAGCTCTGCTGAACCTGAATGAGCCGTAGCAAGAGTCGGCTCTAACTCAAAGGCATCAAGATAAAGTTGCAATCCTTGAGGTGAATCTGCTAAGTCACCCTCCTCGATCCACTTTGCATCCATCGGTGAATAGTTCTTGAACTTCACAGGATAGCAAGCCTCATGTGATACATCCTCAAGCACATCCCCTCCGAAAGGTCTAAGTAGTCTCACATGAAATGCATTGTGAATCCTCTAGTGATCTAGTAGCTTCTAACGATAGGCCACCTCACCAATCTTTTCCAAAACTTGCTTGCACCCTACCCCAAATGGTAAGAGCAAGTCCCTAATTAAGCATAGTAGACCACCACTGCAAAACATAGAAAGAAACTGCCTTCCGAACCCATGAAGCCTCCGTGAAGATACTACCAATGTCAAACTGTCGAAAGCCATAGCCTTCAACCCATCTTTTGCTCCATAACACTTCAACTGCTTCTTGTTCCTGGCCGGCTACTTCTTGTCCTTGGTGTCTTTTCTCCTGAGCCTCATCTTTAACTTTTTCTCTTCACCTCATACAAGCAAAGACACACAATCCTGCACTGCCTCCTACACTTCCTTTTCACTTTCCACATGTTGAAGCTTTTGATGCGACTCTCATGAGACAACCACGAGCTCGCTCCCTTAGGAAAGTTGGCAATGGAACCTTGTAAACCGGCCTCGGCCTTCAGACAAACCCAAAGGGCGGTGCAAAACAAATTGGGACACAACACTTCCAACACCTTTGAAGACCTAGAAAAGGAAAACAAACAGGGGGAGCTAGAGTGCTCCTGCAAACAGCACACGAACACCAATTGACCCCAAAACGCAGTGGCGCCCCTTGCGGTATTTCTTTAATAGATTATAAGAGCTTTGATTACAGTAAGGCTAGAAACTCAGCGGTCACAGTAGAACTACTGAAGCGTGCAAAGACCTTGCATCATGGCTTCTTGTTCACTCGGCATCCACAAACAATTCCAGCTATTGTTCACATCAAAAGACTCTTTCACATGAGTCCTGCATACAGAAGCTTTCCCCTCAATCAAGGCTTCCACAACCATCCATAGGCTCTCACCCCATGGACAACATCACACCCTGACACATCCAGTGCTCCTGCATCACAACAAAGACTCCAAACTGTTTCCCAAAAGAGAACTCGCGTCACAGCATAGCATACCATACAGTCGACACACGTGTACCATCCCTCTCTGCCTTCCAAGGGTACTATCCATCTCATTCATGGATTCCCCGACGCTTGTCCAATCAGCAGAAAGGTTGTACCAAACATGTGTCCATTCCTATAACCACTGCCTACATGTGACCTATCTCCTGGAGAAACCAAAAACATGTTTCCTCGAGAAACCTACGACCTGTTTCCACATGAAACCCTTAGGTTTGTTTCCCCTTGAAACCTTTGTCTTGTTTCCACACACAACCATACGGAGCACCATCCAAAGACAGTGCCAACACGGCGCACACACAAAGGAGAGAGTTCTCACTGAATATGTCTAGCGGTAATTCTGCCTCGAAACTGAGATACATAGATATGCCCAAGACTGCAAGTCCCTCTGTTCCTTTCAAGCAGGAAGAAAGCAATCTGCCCCATGAACATGCACCCATGCGAGCTTGCATCACTTCCATGCCAAGAAACACATCCAAGTGACCCTGTACTTGCAGCCAGAAACCCATGCTTACAACTGTACTTGCAGCCAACCAAAACAGCCCATAAACAGTTTCAAAACAGTCCTCTGGTCCTCTTGAAGTTCTGCCCGCCCCTCTTCCAAACGAGAGAGAGAGAGAGAGAGAGAGAGAGAAATGAAACGAAATGAAATGATATATTAACGTCTCTAAGAGGCCATAGTGGCCTATGAGACCAAAACTGAGAGTACATCTGAAGTTGGTGTCTCATCAAAGAGAACAACTAAATGCGACTAAAAAGTACAATAAACTGATTGTCCTACAGTTATAAGAATAGAACTGTAAGACTCCGAGATGATACTGAGTAGAAAATACTCACAGAGAGAGAGAGAGAGAGAGAGAGAGAGAGAGAGAGAGAAGCCTGCACCCCCCTTCCAAAGGAGAGAGAAAACACAGTTCAGCCCGTCAACCCCTCCAAGACACGTGTGAAGCTCCAGTCCTGTCCGCCAGCCTTTTCTAGGCAAGAGAGAGAGAGAGAGAGAGAGAGAGAGAGAGAGAGAGAGAGAGAGAAAGAAAGAAAGAAAGATTTTATTAACATCTTCCAAAAGACCAAACTCGGCCTATGAGACAGATCAGTGTACCTGTGTGGGGTATCCTCTATCATCCCAACAAAATGAAAAAGTACTGAACTAAAAAGCTGAATCTGGGTGTGCAATAAGTACAATGAGTGGGGGAGGGGATGGAGCTCTACTACTAGGAGAATGCAAAGCTATATGCATGGAGTATACAATCATGATATGCAACCTAGCTAGCTCCATCCTGTACCATACTGGGGGTATAAAATGGTATGCATCAATGAAGGGGGTGTCCACAGCTCCGTGAAGAACATGCCTGGGTCTGCTCTGAAGCGTGCCAGTCGCTCCGCACCCTCTCTGTGAAACTGAGCTTTGATCTCTGTCATTTCTCTCTGGTATAGGCGTGGTGTCTGAAAGCTAGGTGTCCTCTGTCTCCTGCGGGCTCTGAGTGTCTCTGCTCTCTGGAGAGTAATTCCGTGCTGTGTAGAGCAAAAGCACGTGCTACAGCCCAGCCCAGCCCGCCAGCCTTCCCACGAGCCAAAAGCACTCCTGTGTGTATAGCTACAGCTGATCCTAGCCAGAGAGAGCCCACGTGCTGTTCAGCCCTACCCTTCTTGCAGCCCATGAGTCACCAAAAAGACAAAGTCAAAGCTCCTGCGCATGCAGCTTTAGCCGGCGCTTCCAAGAGAGAAAAGCACGCTTTTGCTGCAGCCCGACTTCTCCAAAAAAAAGGGTCTCCCCCAAAAATAACATTACCCCTCCAAGGGGCCGTGATTTCCATCCAAGGAGTCCTTTGTTTTTAAAGGTTATTACAACCTTTGTCCCCTCCCCCCACATGGATTAGGAAAGGGACTTTAATAATACCTTGAGTCCTCTTTGACCCCAAGTATGAACACTTGACAAATGTCCTGCATACTATCGACCATGTTTCCGTGCACACTTGCATAATATCAAGAGAAAAACATAGGGCCGTAAAAGCACTTGGCAAGGTCTGAAGCCACTTAAGTTCTTGGTGGTCTATTTTGACTGTGAAAACATGTCCATAAAAGAAATGCTTCCAATGTTTGAGCGTTGTGATCACACCCAAAAGCTCTCTGTTCATAAACCGAATAATTCCTTTCGGCGACATCCAACTTTCTACTATAGTTGGCCATGGGTCTATTGTCCTGCTGAAGAACATCACCTATGGCTACATTACTGGCATCGGTAATGACCTCGAAAGGTTCATCCCAAGATGCTAACTTGAAAACAGACGCTTCTGAGGCTGCTTTCTAGAGTTCACGGAATGCATCAAGTGTATTGCCTATAACTGTGACTTTTTGTCTACGAGCTTTCACCCCCTTGAGCAAGTCGGTGAGAGGTGCTACAAGGTTGGAAAACTGGTGAACATGCGACGCCTGGCAAAGACCTACGACTAAACGGATCTCTTGGGCAGTCTTAGGAATGTCCCAATCTAAGATCTCTTGAACCTTTGAGGGGTCCAATCGAATCCTGGTGGAACCAATGATGTAGCCCAAGGATTGAACCTCTGTAACGCACCAATGATGTAGCCCAGGGCCTATTGTCCTGTTGAATAACAGTACCTATGGCTACATTACTAGCATCGGTAATGACCTCGAAAGGTTCATCCCAAGATGCTAACTTGAAAACATACGCTTTTGAGGTTGCTTTCTAGAGTTCACGGAATGCATCAAGTGCCTTGCCTATAATTGTGACTTTTTGTCTACAAGCTTTCATCCCCTTGAGCAAGTCGGTGAGAGGTGCTACAAGGTTGGAAAACTGGTGAACATGCGAAGCCTGGCGAAGACCTACGACTAAACGGATCTCTTGGGCGGTCTTAGGAATGTCCCAATCTAAGATCTCTTGAACGTTTGAGGAGTCCAATCGAATCCTGGTGGAACCAATGATGTAGCCCAAGGATTGAACCTTTGTAACACGCCGAAGATAGAATTTTTGGCGTTTATGTAGAGCCCATTATCTCACAAAAGTTGCAAGACTTTCTCCACACCTTTCTCATGCTGCTCGGCGCAGTGGCTGAGAATATAAGTATGTCATCAAGAAATATGAAAACATACTTACCAATGAGGACTGCGAAAATCCTGGACATCATTTTATTGAAGGTTGCGGGTGCGTTGGTAAGCCCAAAGGGCATGACTACGAACTCGTACCACGCTCTATCCTAAAAGTTGTTTTTGAAATGTCAGCTTCAAAAATGCCTTTTGAGAAATGTGGGTGCGGAGACCAAGTATAAACACGTCCACATCCAAATGATAGGACATTAATGTATAGCTCATTTTGGTAGCCAACTGGGGAGAGATGGTGTCCTCAGAACTGCCCATGTCAAATAGGACTGCACATGTCCTCAGAACTGCCCATGTCAAATAGGACTACACATTGGCGGCCCTTGGCAGAGCCATAAGCTCGGTATGGCGATATATGAATGCACCCGATGTTTTCCTCCCCGCCTTTCCGGAATCCACGCCCCGCACAAAGTATGTTCCAAGAGGACAAGAGACAAGTATATTGATGATGCCTCTCTTCTTCCGGTCACTCCATCCGTCGGAGAGGATGCTACACCCATACTTGGACCATGCCGCCCGCACCGGATTGAGAGATCTATCGATTCTCTCCCTCTCATCCACAAGCCTCTTCGTGCGCATGTCATGATAGGAGACGCTGGTCCATCCTTCACATGGGCCCACATTTGCAATGGCTTTCACCATTGACTTCCATTGATCTACCTTGAGCACATGGAATGAGAGATTGCACTCAATAATGGTGCGTGCAATCTCTATATCCGCTAGCCGTTGCCGTTCTCGGAGATGTGATAGAGAAGAAGAGAACCCCCCGGTGGCTTGGGCTAGAGTGGCTTGCCTCATGGGAGACTCAAGCCTTTGTCTCTTTGAGGAGGCGGAGGCGGCACCGATGGAGGTGGCGGGGGAGGATGTATCACAAGGCGGGGAAATGACCTCATCATCCGCCCTTGAGCTTCTACCACTGTCATAGTGAGCACCCAATCCACCCTTGATCTTGTTGTAGATCTCATCGGGGGGGGACTTCCTTGCATGGCGCAACTTGCCCCCCCACCTTTCCAACATGTTGGAGAAGCCTAGTAACTCCACTTGTGTATTGTTTGCCACAATACTTACAAGTCCACCTATATGACTTGGACTTTCCATCGGCTTTCTCTACATGGATAGCATGCACATTGAAGGCTTCATTCTTCTCCCTTGTCATTGTAATAGAGAGAGAGAAGTTAGAAGATTCAAGAGATGGATAGGCTTGAGAGAGAGAGAGAGAGAGAAAGAAAGAAAGAAAGAAAGAAAGTTATATTAACGTCCACGGGAGGCCGAATCCGACCTATGGGACAAATCAGGTACATCCATTTACATTCCACTCTGGGTATCGATGCCAAAGAGGCATAAAACTGAAAAAAAAAATAACTCAAAATGAACTCTTAAGACTCTTAAGAGTTTAAATTACAATGGGTTCTATTGCATCTAGTTCGAAATTGAGGTTCAAAATAAAAAAAGCTATATTTCATCCATGGATGGATTTGCTCTTGAGGGGGGTGGGGTACGGAATTCTTTAATGATTGCTTGTCCTCCTCTGTATATTGCCCATTTGCCATTCTTTCTTGCTTCTTTAACTTTATTCAGCTCTGTCGATCTGTTCTTGAGTTGTAGCGGGGTGAGTTCATCAGCTATCCATACCTTTGTCCCTTGGAGAGACCTTGTTTGCTTCATCACTGCTATTTTCTCATTGTTGTCCATATAGGAGACTTTTGCATGTGTACCCTTTACTATAATAGAGATAGGGTCTCCTAAGTCCACAGGGGACTACTTTGCTCAGTTGTGCTGTAAGTACATCTGTATCTAATATGTAGTCTTCTCGAAGCTCTTGAGCTATGTTTGCCCTATCCCAGCCTTGAGGAAGACCACCGACTCTGATTACCTTTTTGTTACTTTCCATTCGTTCCTTTTCTTTGACTGCTGATATGACTTCTTTAACAAAATCTTGTGAGTTAACTGAATTTACCTTTGAAACATGGTTTGTCGTTTCTGTTTGTAGTGTTGTAGGTATGGGTCCTTCTCGTGCTTCCTCTTGCTTCGTCTTCATGGCTTGCACTTGCACTTTCAGTTCGTTGATTTGTTCATCTTTCTTGATAGTCTCGTGTTTCAGTGCTGCTAATTCTCCCTGGAGTTTCTTCAGTTCTTGCATGAGGTAGGCTTCCCATGGTGTCGGCTTGCTCACGGGTGGAGGAATGGGCGGTAATCGTGAAGCGGTGACCGAGGCAAAAGACTTCTTACTTCCCATGTGTTGCTGCTAATAAAGGAGAGGGCTGTTGGTGGAACGAGTCTCCCCTCAAGGGTACCCTCTCCCCTTTGGGAGAGACTCAGAAAATGCGACCTACAAGATGCTCAGTAGGGGAGAGTTATGTTGCTGCCTTGGGGGCCTGAGCAAGGGTGGGTAGGGAAACGAAGCCCGAGCAGAGACGAACAGGCGGGCAGGGGCGAAAAGGCGCACACAAAGAAACGAGCGCAGAGAGAGGGCGGGTGGGGATACGGGGGCGCAGAGAGAGAAGCGAAGCGAAGGAAAGGGGGCGCGAGCAGAGATGAACAGGCGGGCAGAGGCGAAAAGGGAGCGCGAGCAGAGACGAACAGGCGGGCAGGGGCGAAAAGGTGCAGAGAGAGAGAGAGAGGCTTGAGAAAATGAGAGAGTGAGGCTTGAGTCTTGACTCTTGAGAGAGAGAGAGGCTTGAGAGAGGGCCTATGGGGGAGAGAGTGGCTTGAAAGTTGAGAGTTGAGAGAGAGAGAGAGAGAGAGAGAGAGAGAGAGAGAGAGATGGGGGCTTGATGGTCACTTGAGCAAGACTCAAGAGAGGGGGGGGCTTGATGGTCACGACTCACTTGAGTAATGAGAGGCTAGAGCTTTGAGAGAAGCTTAGGGGGTGGGCATTTTATAAGCAATGAGCATGTAGCATGCATGTCCAATGGGCCAAGCAAACACATGGGCCACAAAGCAAGCCAAAAACGGCCAGCAAACGGCTACAAAACGGCTACAAAACAGCGAAAGAAACGGCGCAGGCGGCGGCGCAACGGCTAAAAACGGACATATCGTACCGTACGAATTCGTACGGTATCGTACTGTATGAATTCGTACGGTATCGTACTGTACGAACCGTACCGTACGAATAGGTTCGTATGCGTACGAGAAACAACTATGCCCGTGAAATAGAGCTAGAACTGCCATCCTTCTTCGTGTCTTTAGAAGACGAATACCTTTCCCCGACTGCGAAGCAGTTTGCTGCTGTTGGGGTTTGGTACTAGACTACGGTTGCTTAGACTTACCTCCGTTCATCTTCATTTTGAGCAAGAGTCAAATCCCGATCATATGTGTTGGGTTCAAAGTTACGAACTGTGAACCGGATGTTAGGATCTAATCCACGAATGAATTGATCCATCTTGGCCTGCTTAGATAACCCTAACTGCTATGCTAAAGTGATAACCTTACCGGAAAACTGAAGCACAGGTGACCCATTCTATTTGAGTACATAGAACTCATCTGCCAGGTTGGTCAAATACTGGGGAGGGAGAAATCTGGTCTTTAGGTCATGGACAAAGGTATCCTAGCGAAAAGCTGTGACACCTGTGGTCTATGTATAAACTAGACCAATGCTGCCACCAAGTGACTGCCTAACCCGTGAGGTGGGGAGCCGCTACGTGGACTTTATATTGAGGATTTGTTAGCTTTGCCAAAGAAAAATATACATTAAACTAATGAATAAATTGATTGACAGCTAAATGATCATACTTACTGAAATTTGGTTGAGTTCAAATAACGGTCGTTGATGTTGCGAGATTCTGGCGGGTGGCACCTATGGGTCGAGAAACTGAAGAGAGGGTGTGCTGAAATTTCAGATGCATGGCCTCCTTTTCCCGCTAGTGTTCAAGTAACATTCGCTCTCGATCGAGTTCTCGTTGGTGCTCCTGAGCTACAAATTCAGCCTAGCGCCGGTCCTCTTCATGCCTACTTTAGGCTCATAGTCCCGTCTTTTATCTTGTTGTTTTCTTGCTGCTATCTAGCCTCATCCTCTCGTCTTTGTTGTTCCATCTGAAAGAAGAGGGAGATGATGTCGGGGTTAGCTGGTGGAGTGGGTTTTGTTGCGGTTGCCTCCAAGAGTTGGAGACACTCCATGAGAAGTTGATTTTGTACTTGGAGTAGAGCTATGGTATCTACTGTTGGAGGAAGAGCACGGTCTCCTTCGAGGGAGACGTCTTCCTGTTCATGTGTACTCTCCTCTGTAGACATGTTACTGAAGTCAATGGTCATGCCAGGGCAAAGTATGACCATCCAAGGATGCTCTCACGCTACGATGCGGTCTGTGTGGATAAGCTGAATCTAATACCAATGTAACATGCAACGGAATTATGCGTAGATGTAGAATCCTGTCACACAAAGTCTCACACGGCCTTCTTTATCCTGAGTTTTGCGAGTCTTTAGCAATCCACTTTATCACTTCACAATTTAAGAGATGAGAGAGAGAGAGATAGATCTGTACACCTTGTTGGGTCCCAAATTACCCCTGAAGGGCCCCCTCCTATTGCTAGGAGTATGTGCTTTATTACTTTGAAGAGAATGACTGTATGCCTGACTTTGGGATTGTGGGTAAGCCAAACACAAGACCTTTGAAAGACTAAGAGTCGGGCTGAACTGTACACAGCTGTAGAAGCACCAATGATGTCCAATCTCAAGGCCATTGCACTCTTCCAAGGGGCTGTAGGAAGGCTGCAAACTGCGGCTGAGAGAGGGGCTGTTTTGGGACTGTTCTAGGTTGTGATTATGCAACATGAATGAGTATATATGCTGTGTTTACCTTCACCTTGATGGCTGAAGCAAACAATGAGGTGGATGTATGCTGAATTTTGCTGTAGGCTGAAAATGCGAGGGACTGAAGCGCTTTCTCCTTGGCTGAATGCTGTTGATGCGTTTTGTTGATGATGAATGCCTATATGCTCCAAGAAATGATGCTCCCAAGGCTGAGGGCTGAGTCACTTATGCTCCAATGATAATATGCTATGGAATGATTGCTATGGATGCTATTTATATGAACATGGAGCTCTTCGGCTGGCTACAAAGCTGGCCGACTGCACCATTAATGGTACACGACTTGTTATCATGTGATAAATGTTGAATAATGTGTATAAATACTAAAATAATGCTAGAAAATATGGTAAAAATGTGGAATTATGCTAAATAATATCCTAAGGCCTTTGCTAGGTCTATATCGTAGTAACAAAAAAACTCTAGCTTTCGAAACCTTGAAACCTCGAAACTTTGAAACGATTTTTAAAAAACCTCGAAACCTCTCCAGTACGACAGTTTCACCCAAATTTCAGGTTTCGTCCCCCCCCCCCCCCCCCCCCCCCGCGCCCGATTTTTATGGGATTTATTTATTTTTTTTTCTTCCATATCCTCCTCATCACCCTCCTTCCCACTTCTTCTCCTGCCTCCCTCCTTTCCTTTTCCATCTTCTGCCACTTCTTTCACCTCTACTCCTTCCTTCATTCTCTTCTTCTTCCTTTCTCTTCTTCTCTCCCCTTCATCTCCCTTTCTCTTCTTCTCCTCTCTTCTTTCCCCTTTTTCTTCATACACCATCCTTTAATGTCTTAAATCTTTCCCAATTTCTATCTTCTCTTCTTCCTGTCCTTGATTGAACCACTTGTGGCATCTAATCAAGCAAAATTGCCATAATGCCTCACCAAAATAAGGATGGTTCCCCGAGATGTGTGAGAAGGCATCATTTTTTCATCATTACACTATGTTTTTAGATGGCTACTATAAGTTCTTTAAGAAATTATTGATTTTTCGAAACCTCACGGTTTCTTAGCCGAGGGACGAAACCTTTTGAAACAAAACCCGAAAAACCTCGAAACGAAAAAATCCTCGAAATGTTTCTTGTGACTATGGTATATATGCATATGGGATGAATGCTATGCAAATGCAGACCATGAACTAGTGCAAACCCTAAGGCTTCTACCGACTCTACATGCGTGAATGATTCTCTCCAAGTGGGACTTGACTGACTAACTGACTCTCTAAGGCTGCGGAATGACCTACGTAGCTCGTGCCTAACATATTCTGGACTGAGTTACAATGGGGCCACGGCATACGACAATATCATATCCTAAAGTGTCCTACTCTATTGTATAATGATGCACTGATGATGAGCTATCTTGTCACCATGCACAACACTGCAGAGTTCATGTGACACATGTCCATAGGGGATGGCTAGCAGGAGTGTTCTATTCTTTCAAAAGCATATACTTGTGTTGCTCCAGCTTCCTTTGGGTGGCCATAAAGGTATATTTTATACCTCACCATATCCTGCAAGGGATATCAAGAAGCAAAGAGCAAGTAGATAATGAGAGAATATGTTTAGCACAAAGGGGGATTGTAATACTAAGATCTTCCATGGATGCTTATGATGTTTGGCTGGCTTTCCAAGTTGGTTGCAATCCAAGAAAGCTCCTCTTAGTACGAACAGTTATATTGACAATTTTTTCCTAGAAAATATTTTCATAATTAAGTGGTGAAAATTACATGGTCAGTATGCCAACCACATTTGGTATGAACGATAAAAAAGTTGTTATGGCAGAATCACATTCTAGAAAATTATTAATGCTATAACTTGAAGTACGACATCAAAAATACTAAACTATTTCGTTATGCTCAAAGGTTTGATATGTCTGGTGCTTGTTTGTATACAAGGCAGAAAGAAGAGTGTGTCACATCTCTTCAAAGAGAATGGCAGGAAAAAGCACGTGAACAAGCCTTGGCTCTCACAAAAGAAAAAGCTGAAATCATCAATCAACTGCATGCAACCCAGGATGAGCTCTCATCTCTCCAGAAGTTTCGTGATCATCAGGTGAAACCTAAATACAATTCTGAACAAATAAATTTTGTCCATTCTGTAAAGAAATTTTGCAACATTTTCATGTGGAAAATATGTCGTGGTCACCAGGTTGGGGGACCCTCAAACCCCACCATTGCAATCACATGAATGTTCTGATCGTGCTGACTTGTCAATCTAGAATTCTCTTGCCAGTCACACAATCGCATGAATTTTCCAATGGTGTTGACTTGCCAGCCTAGAACATGCTTGTCAGTCATATCAGGGAATGGCCAGCTGGTGAGGCATTCTTGTCTTCAAAATGGCAACGGCATCCCAGCGGCCATTTCCCCTCTTCAAAAGCATTTCAAGTCATTGTTAAAAGCAAGAAAGTCTGTTGTAATTTCTTGTAATATATATCACAAGACAAATGCCAAGGTAGCATGCCTTTTTTCAGATAGAGATAGAGGGAGAGTTTGAAAAAGCAAAAAAGCGGCTGATTGACCAGCATGCCAAAGAGCAGCAGCACCTGGTTGAGCTAGAGAGAAAGTATATTGAACAGGTAAGCACATGATAACTGACCAGTGTGCTATTTGGCTCTTAATAATCTTTATTTCTTGCATTTCTTCATAATAGTTAACAAAGACAACGTGAAGGCCTTGGCAGAAACTTTAAACTAATTGTGTGTTGAGCTTAGCATATGGGGTTGATTTATTATGCCTCAGGGAAATCATTTGAAAAGAGATTACGAGAAGAGCTTGAGCGAGATTCAGACTCAGCTTGAAAAGGAAATTGAGGAGCATGTCGGAACCAAAATCATGCACATTCTCCAAGATGTTGGTTTTTGTCCACATGCAAAACCTTTGTTGCAATACCAGATTAATTGTGGTTTTTTTGAATCAATCTCAAACATTTTCGAGACCAGTGACACTTAAGTATTTAAGTACTGTCTTTTTGTATTTACACATAAGCCATGCATCAAATCCAACATGGAGTCATTCTTCATAAATACACTGCAGAAAAAACTCATTTTAAGCCTCATGAGGGACCTCAGTAGGGTGGCTTGACCCTTCCACCCTCTCGCCGTCCCTTGTGTGAGCAATGCTCCTGGCTAGTTGGGCCTTGTAGTTGTCCAAGGTACCAGCTTATGTGGCTTTTAATGACCTTGTTTTTAGATGGACAATCGCTCTTTACTGCCTTTGAAGTTTGTATATCTCCTAGTTGAGCATTGAAAGTGCAGTTTGTATTACTTCGACCCAAAGAGAAATGGGGTAGCCCTCTTCACTGTGGCCATACTCATGGCATTTTACCCATGGCCTTGTTCTTTGCTGGGTGCCTTTGTTGTGCTGATTAAGAGCTGTGACCTGATCAGCAGCTAACCCATTATCAATCACCCCCTTAGTGACTTTGTTGTGCTGAGGAGTACGAGGCACGTAATCACACGTGATCAATCACCGGTGGATCAGTACTATTTTTTTATCAATCAGCACTTGAGAACTCACTATTTGCACTAAGCAGCAAATGCATCATAATTAAATCACTCACCATTTTGGGATCAATCAACATTTAAGCACTCAAAATATGCAATAAGTAGCAAATCCTTTCACCTCCACAGTCCATCTTGAGCATCTTAAGTGTAGTACTTGCCATTTTTTAAATTTTTTATTTTGCAGAAAAGAGACTTCTAATAAGAATGAATAAACCATACAAAATCACGGCTAGAAGCCGGAACAAAAAAATCCTCATCCCAAAATGTATGGTGATCTCAACTAGTCTGGGGCACAATGGTGCCAAGAGAGTCCTGTGGGGGTCAATGGAAAAAGGTCCTATGATCCCACTCCCTCATAAAAACAGTGTGCTTTGCTTGCACAGATCTGGATGGTCCCTGTATACGAGCCCATGTGACCATAAGAGTGAGTAAAATCTCCCCATATACTACAAATGCACTAAGGGTCGTATATCTGAATGCCCTTTATAGCCTCTATGCATCTAGTGCTCCGTATCCGCCAAGCTGTGATATTGGCAATGATCTCCCAAGTAGTAACAATCCTATGCAAAGGTGGTGTGTACCGTGTATTAGGAATATCCAGTAGCATGCAACGTTGGGCCACACCTCCGCATATCATTATGGTGGTGTCAAAATCCCTGCCCTCAAAAAGTATATGTGGACCAGACTGGCTGAGCCAAGCAATAGCACCCCAAGTAACATAGATGGTATCTCTCCTCAATCTGCTCATAAATTGAGTTATTGAGCCCCAATTCCTCTGACCGGGTGTACACCCCAATATGCAATGTTGTAATGTCTCAAAAGCTACCAGCACAGGAGTCGTCTGCACCAAAATAGCCCTCCATTGATTAATGGGGAGGCCACCGTGTAAGAATAACCACAAGAAATGGGAGATATGGCTCCTCCTGCATGAGTGCCAAAGTCTGTGCCAAAATCTCTTTTGAATCAATGGAGTAATGTCATAACTTTCCCAAAGTGCCACGTAAGTGTAGGAGTCCTTTGAATCTATCCAAGTAAAAGGAGCTTGGCATAATGGACAGTGTAACTGAAAAAAGGCTGACTCTTCATTGGATTGGATGCATATCAATCCAATCCCAATGAAGATATATGATAGGACATCCACCATACAACCATAAGCACTAAGACCCATGGGAGGGAAAGGGTCAACTACTCTCAGTGAATGAAGTGTAGTGTGTGGAATAATCTCCTGCATATCACATCTCATCAATCTTCATCCTAGCTGGAAAGAATAAAAACCACAATCTCCCTCCATATCTTGATCCAGCAAGGCTAACACCTGTAATGGCACTGCTGTCTTGCTGTCTTGGAGAAAACACCCAGCCACCTAGGATGATGCTGATTGTGAAATGTGCTAGTAATCCACTCCTGAGGTATAGTTGCATCAATCTGATCATCGATCCATCTAAGACGCCCTGTGAGGTGTTGGATGTACGCAAGTCTAACAATAAATGTCGACTCATATCTCTCCCAGCCTAGCCACTGCATATATCCAGACACACCCAAAGGTTGCCCAACTTCATCTCTAATGAGGTCATTCCACATAATGGGCTGTCTATCAGCCTCATCCTTTGATTTAGGAAGCTTGTGTCTCAAAAAAGGTCTCATGCTGCTCCAGGCTCTGATAGCGGCTGCTATAGCCTATAAGTGGAGAGGAAGGTGCCCTATACTCTGCCTCAATAAAGATGAAACGTCAACTGGGCATCCAATCTCCACCACCATGGGCGTACATCCGGAGATGTGAAACATAAAGAAATTCTTCCAAGGCTCAAAGCTTGCAAGGAAGCCTCTGATTGCTAACTTGTAAAGCAATGCCGTGCACTGTATATTTGGATCTACAATATTCAGCCCCCCTTCCTGCCTGGTGCAAATTGCCACGCTTGCAACTAGATGCCAGGCATCTGTCTAGAAGCATGTAGGTTGCATGTAGAAAGGGGGCAGCCCTTAGGGCTACCCCAGGAAGGGGTGTTACATCCCTTGAATGCGCAAGGAGTAGGTCTTATGCCACCCCAAGGGGCCCAAGAGGCCCATGGCCTTGCCCACCAGCCAAGAGAGGCTGTGGCCTTGGAGGGTGTGGGTCAGCATGTGGCGTCACATGGAGGGTAGTCTTCTTCTGCTGCACTTTGGGTCTGATGTGTTCTGCTTGTTGTCATCCGAGGGCATCTAGCGGAATCTAGGCATTTAGGCATCAGGATGGAAACTCCCTGCAGCTGCAATCTCTTCTCTATGTGTGTCCTAGTCTGGTGCAGTGGCATCTCCTCCTTGCCATCTGACTCTTGCACTGCATTGTCCAATGATACAAAAGAAAAATGTAAGGAGTGCAATACTGGCTCTGTTTTTCTTGCCTCCTCTATCCCTTCATGAGTCAGTCCTTGTGTCTCCGAATCTCATGCAAAAATAGTGCCACATACCTTTGGTTCTCACACTTCATGACTTAATGAAGAGGACAAAAGTCATCTCTAAATAGGCAGTGAAAGTCTCCTCTAATCTTTTAGTGTGGTGGGCATTAAAGGATGGCGTGATCCTCAGCCTCAACTTCATGTCACATACTGTGCATGCTCACAGCTCTTGATTCTTACCTGTGGATGGCACCTCTCCCCCTGGTTCAATGTGGAGCCTATGTGATTACACCTGGAGCTGCCCCATAGAGACCCCTAGGGCATGTGGTATATGACTCTCGGGCATCTAGATATACCCATCTGTCAACATTGTTTACTGATTTCACTTAGTGGGGATGTCATAGTATCTAGTCCATACTATGCATAATGGAGTTTATAGTTATATAGTCTTGTGGGTTGACTACCATGAGTATATAACATGCACGTTCCTAAAAGGTGAATTTGGGCATGTTCCTGGATTCATCTAGGTATATATGTAGTTGCTGGTTCCAAGAAACGGGACTCGCGGAGGGTTTGATGCTTTTGACTCACATGCATTGCATATGACTAATTGTTTTTATTTGACACGACGATATATTTTTTTGCAAAGAGATGGCTTCTTTATTTTTCCACTGTTACAATAAAAAAGGCGCTATGACTTTGCTTTGCCAAGGGCTTGGATATTGTATCATAAAACAAACAAATATTATAGCACTGTCGTGAATTTTGGCAGAATGAAAGGCTGCAAGAAGAGCTAAGGATGCATGTTGAAGTCACGAATGGTCTTCAAAAGGAAAAATCTGCATTGCAGTTAGAAACTGCAAAGTTGGGTCGTGATTTGGATTTACTACGACAGGCTGAAGCTCTCCACCTACAGCGGAGCTCTAGCCAAGCACGATGTATTGCAGAAAACAGCAACAAGGTACCTCTTTTATCTTCTGCAAGAATTTGAAGATTCCATATTCTATATGCCTGCATATAGCTACTTGAACATAGTTAAGCATGACAAGGGAATTGTAGAAGCTACAAGTGGATACAAAAAAACATATGGCATTTAAGTCATATATTTATTTGCATGAGCGCACACAAATTCACAGAGGGAAAAAGAAAACATCCATGAGGCCTTGAATATGCATCTAACTGGCCCATGACATACACGAACTCAGCCATGAAACAGTCCATAAACTCTTCCAAATCAGTCCACAAACTTGCCCTGTTTCCACCCTCCGAACTACCAAACCCTTCCTCTCACAAAGGGCCAGAAAAACGACCCCGAAACAGTCACGAGCCAGTGAAAAGAGAGTCTTAGTTTGACACTTCTTGTAGTCCCACCTGCTCACAAAGAGAGAGAAACTTACAGTCCTTGTGTCGCTTTTCACAAGAGAAAGGAGGCGTGAGAAAAGGCATGTTCTGTCTTGCCCTCTTGTCTTCCAGCCGCCTGCAATCCAGCACCTGATTCAACGTGAGAGTGAGAACACTTGTGGGTGAACCTGCTGTCCAGCCCTGCACTCCCTCCTACAGTCCATGCCTCTGTGTCCAGCTCTGCCTGTATGTACAGCAGTGCAGCCCGACATCCAGCCTCTTGCCAAAAACAAAGGAGAAAGAGAGATTCAATAGGTGCCTATGTGTACTATTGTGCAGCAGCCAGACAGTCTTCTCCCAAAAGCCACGAGAGAGAAAGAGGTTGAGTCTGCGCCTGTGTTTTCTGTAGCGCAGAAGCCAGCCAGTCTTCTCTCCCCAAAAAGCATGCATGTGTGTGATATTCAGGCAGTGTATAATCCAGCGCAGCCCGCCAACAAGTCCTTCCAAAAAGTGAGAGAGAGAGAGAGAGAGAGAGAGAGAGAGAGAGAGGAAGCGTGCTAGCCCCACTCTCCAAAAGAAGTGTAGGCCCCCAAATTAGCCTAGGGGCCACGATGCTTAAAAAAAGTTTTTATAAAGGTTATAAACCTTTAAACTTTTGTTCCTTTTTGTCCCCCATGTGTTCGATTGCATTCTGGTGATATAGCAAGACATCCAAAGCGGAACCACACTGATAATGAAGGCTGCCCAATATAGTAAGATATCAGCCATGTGATCCAACTAAAAATGAAAAGTACAATATGGCAAGATCAGCGTCCCAATCTCTCTAAGCCATGCATATGTAACAACATTAACTGCAAACCAATGGTGTAGTAATAGTCCAAGTTATATACTACTGTGAACCATACACAACCACAACATCCAATGTGACTAGTACACATATATCATAGAAGTCCCATAAGCAAATGTACTGTCAGCTGTCAGTACCTTCGGGTGAGACAAAAGGTGCACCAAGTGACCTCTAGATGACATCTGGGCATGTCAGTATCAAGGGAGCGGAGGTGCTACCCCCCTCTTGAGTATCAGGCAATGCTCCAGACCTATGCATTGCTGAACCTGAATGAGCCGAGCAAGAGTCGGCTCCAGCTCAAAGGCATCAAGAAAAAGCAGCAATACCTAAGGTGAATCTGCTAAGTCACCCTCCTCCATCCACTTCGCATGCATCGGTGAATCTGCTAAGTCACCCTCCATCCACTTCGCATCCATCGGTGAATAGTTCTTGAACTTCACAAGATAGCGACGGGAAACTTTACCTCGTACCTTTCTTTCCTTGTGTGCCAATATCTGCTCGAGAATAAGAACCTCATCAAGTTCCTCAACTTCTGGCTGAGCCTCATCTGATACATCCTCAGGCACATCCCCATGGAAAGGTCTAAGTAGACTCACATGAAATGTATTGTGAATCCTCCAGTGATCTAGTAGCTTCAAACGATAGGCCACCTCACCGATCTTTTCCAATACTTGAAAAGGTCCATAATAGCGCATGCTCAACTTGGGGAATAAGCGCTCTTTACCCTTCATCTTTTTGAGCCTAGCTTTCTCAAATCGCAAAAGAACCCAATCACCCAATGCAAACTCTAATGCACGCCTGTGACAGTCTGCTGCCTTCCTTTGCTTTTGTTGAGTTTTTGGAGTGCCAACTTGTGAGACCCCTGTCCTCTTTGCGCATCGAACTCTGGAGTGCTAGCAGCGGAAGTAGCAACCCCACGCGCAGGGCAGAGCTTCCCACTCGTTGCCTCGGCCATGAACGTCCGGGCAAGGGACTAGTCCGGCGGCTCCTCCAAAACCGAACTCGGAAAAACTTTCCTCGTCCAAAAAGCATAGGCGATTCCTCCAAGAAAATTTTCTAACGAAAATTTATCTAATGGGGTCAAGAGTCTAGGCTATCCTTCACTCGGATGACCGACTTGAAGGAGGAACAATCTTTACACTTGATTCATAGAAACCAACGCTTTTTTTCCCATCAAAAGAGGCACAGCTGTTGATCTGATATCTTAAAGCAGATTGTTCAAGTTTCTAAGCTACTGATCACATCCTAAACGAACTCCTACCGAGATTAACCTTTATTATTTAATTTATAAAACTTCCACCGTTCCAGCCTATCCAATCCCATGGGTTAGCCGACCGCCCAACCACTGTACTTGGTGGAATATTCAGTTACTCACACACCTATAATTGAATTGCTATTCTTAACTTTAGCTTTCGAAAACAGTTACGCACGCACACCTCGTACGCGCACACTCCTCTTTCAAAACATGGAAGAGTAACCAAATATCACACCAATACATTGATTACAAAATATCATAACTCAAAAATAATCCAGTTTCATTGATTTTCAATCAAGTGTCATCCGGACTCTCCGTTGAAGACCGGCTAGTCAACCAACGAGATCCAATTTCATAGTTTTCAGTTTACTTAAATAAATTTCTTGCCAATCCATGAAGATCTCCCTCGACATACGCATGGGTGTCATCAGTGACCACAAGCCCGAGCATCGCCTGGTCAGAACCCTCTAGGATCCTCCTTACGTGTCCTAGCACTTCACTCAAGGACCGCTTTGTCGACCCCTCGCCCATCGTACTGGAAGCACACCATTTTTAACCGTACTGAGGCTAGTCAAGACCTTGGCAAGCTTTACCCTACGAGAGACGTCCTTCACTGACTTTCCGCCGGCTGTTGCAACATAAACTCTCCTCAGGTCCACGACCTCATTTAAACAATAAACCAAATGCTTCCTCCAGCATTCTGGCGTAAGACAGTCCTTTACAAAAAAAAAAACAGAGTTTCTATGCAAGTAGGATTTTTCCATTGAGTTTGTTTTCATCTCACGAAAAGCTATTTCACAAGAAAACATCTCTAGTATTGGTTTCACAAGACCTTTCATTCAAAACCCAGACTTCCTCAATGAAAATCACGAATCTCGTATCTCGGGTGATCCATCCATCAAATACAAATCAAAACGAATTTCTAACTTATTTCTGGACGATTTCAGGTCTTAGGGGAAACTTCTGTAAATCAGGCGGGTATCCCTTCTTCGTACTGAAGAAATGGGAATGGTCACAAATCTTTGGCTTAATTTACGATTCAAGAGATGGGCAGGCATCTTACTGTCCCACCTTTCTCAAGTGGTCATGGTCTAGTACCAAAATGCTTGAATTTATTTCTAGATTTATTTTCTATAGATATGATTCCCTCGAAACCCTATTATAGCAAGAATCAAACGGCAATGGATGGTATTCAGTTCCACGCCATCATGTATTCTTCTTTCCAGTTTAATGACGCCCACCATCATTTCCTGGTTGATGACAATGTCGACGACGCTAATCGAGAGGGCGACCGGTCTAGTTCCTGCATGAAAACATTGTACAAGCTCAATTATGTACTGTACAAAGACGTTGCACTTACTCTTGCTCGGTGTAATGAACGCGTTTTCTTTGTTTTTCTCCATTTATCTCATAAAATAAATGTGAATTCTAATCGCATGGGCAAACATCCAATAATATGAAAATTCATTCTACTTTGGATATAAAAGAACTATAAATAATTCTACTCATGAATAATGGAATTTAAACATGGATATTTCTATTATCCATATGCATGAATATAATTATGGAAATATAACAAAAATTCCTCTTTTTGAAATCTAAACATTCATGCATACACATACTATGAATGTATACACAAAAATATAATGAAAATCGTTCTTTTAGTATTTAGAATATTTATACATAAATAAATATTTATACATAAAAGTATCATGAAACTTTCTCTTTTAGCATTAGAATATTTATGCATAAACATATATAAATATTTATACATAAAAATATCATGAAACTTCCTCTTTTAGCATTAGAATATTTATGCATAAACATAAATGCATCTAAACATCATTATAAACCTTAAAATAAAGTATTAAACATGAGGATTAACATCTTTACTAATATTAATCATCTACTTGATTTATGGTTTAAAGAGATAACCATGAAAATAACATGCTTCCAAGCATGTGGAAGAGAAGAGAAGAAGGAGATTGATCCTTCATGGATGCATAACCAAAAAGAAAGATTATCTTCATTCTAAACATGAGTATTAATCATAAATCATGACCATAGGCATGAAAGATTAGTATATAAACCAACTCCACATGGTTTAAGAGAAGAACCATCGATTAGAGAGCTTTCAAAACATATGGAAGAGAAAAGAAGAACTCCTAATACTTAAGAAGGAGATTAGACATTTACTTAATCCATATAACAAGACTTCAAGAAGAGAATCATGCAAAAGCATGTAGAGGAGAAGAAGATAATATAAGCATCATTATTTAGGCTTACCCTTGGTGTGAGCTTGGTTCTTTATCTTGCAAGGAGATGTGTAGCCCTCATTCAATGGTCCAATTCAATGGATCATGCTTAGCTGCTTGTTGCAAGGGATAAAGTAATTGTGAAGAGAGAAGAATTCCAAAACCAGCTGCCGTCCTCTAGTACTTTTGCAGCGGTTGATGGGGCAGTTGCCCGTGGAAGATGAGCATGATGCTCTTTTACATGATGCCCAGCACATGGATGTACATGTGGATGTTCAGAATGAGGTTGAGCAGCCATGGGTGGAAGTACGTGGTAAAAAGACACGATTTGTTGCCCCGCGGGGGGATTTCTCAGATGCTATTTGGCAGAGGCCTTTGCGTACTCATCAGGGGCCCTTACATACATATGCTCGTCGCCCTTTGGGTTCAGGATACCAGCCAACAGACCAGGATTGAGAGGCCGGGAGGCCAACTTTCTCAGGGTACATGGGCTCTTGGGGTGGATAGAGTAGAACGCTATCCTATTAGAAGTCGCCTAACAAAAGAAGCACAACAACAATTGCCTCTTGCGTTTGGTTCAAAGGGTGAGGTCATCTCGCCATGGGATGGTCATTACCCTTTGGCACATGCTCGGGAACTCCAAGGGCAGTCTGAGATCACAAATACCATGTCTAAAAATGCAATGCTTCAAAAGGTTCGTGATTTGGCAGATTGTCCTGGGCCTAGTACACGGCCTTGTTGATTCCTTTTCTGGGAAGGCTTATGAAAATTGTACAATGGAATGTAAAGGGTATTTCTTCGCGCCAAAAGCAGTTCAGGCTTTGGCGTACAACATTTTGTCATGGTTGGGATGTTTTGTGTGCAGTTGAACATAAGCAGCATAAGTTGGCTGGCAAAGCCTATGTATATAAGGGGTTTCATGTTTTCTACAGCGGACATCCTGCTTCGAAATCAGGTGTTATGTTTGCTGTTCGTTCGCAGTTTCAGCCTTCTCTTGTGATTCAAGATGTTCATGGAAGATTTCTAGTGATACAGATTGTTTGGGATGATACGCCTTTATGGTTGTTAGGGGTGTATGCTCCAAATAATGCTCATGCACGCCGTTTGCTGTGGAATGACTTGTGTGCTCTTTCAATCTCTCATCCTGGCTTTGTGATGGGAGACTTTAATATGTGTGTCTCCAGGGAGCAAGCCACGTCGCCTCATTCTGTAATGGATGGCCCGGAGAGAATGGTGTGGGAAGCTTTTGCAGCAAGGTCGCTAAAACAAGACATGTGGTCTTGGTTGCATCCAGATGAAAGGGGTTACAGTTATGCCTCACAACAGTTTCGGGGCACTTATGCTAGATTGGATAGGATGTATATTTTACATCAAGATCTCTTTTTGCCAGAGGTTCTTACTATGATGGTTGATTAGCAACAGGGTTTGTCGGATCATTGGCCGCTTGTGTTTGAAATGGTCTATCATCCTGTGGATGCATATAAAGGCTTGTTGGGACGCTTGCCTTTGCGCTTAAATCACACTTTTTTGGAGCATGAAGTTTTTGATGTTTATATGCGTCAGTTGATACGACATTTCTCCACAAGAGTGTCCATGGCTGATTATCATGCTTGGCCAGTGTTCCTTACCAACACTCGGAAATTAGTGTGGCATTATGGTCTTGCTAATGCCTCTATACAAAAACAGCATGTGGCTCTTCTTGAGTCACTTTTAAAGGGCTTGCAGGCGTTCATGTTTACTGACTCTATGGATGCTGAAGTTGTGGATGCCATAGAATGGCTGAAAAAGGAGCTATCTAGGGTGCAGGAAGCACAATATGTTCGCTTTAAACTACTTGCACGTCTTGATGCTTTGCGGGATGCTAACTGTCAATCTCATCGCTTCTATGATAAGTTGCATCAAAAACATATGCGTGAGAATATTGTTAGGCTGATGGATGCCCAGCGATCTCACTTATGGGTATTATGTATAAAATCTTTACAAAGATTTTTGCCAATCGCTTGCAGAGGGTGCTTCCTACTCTTATTCATCCATATCAATATGGATTTGTGCATGGCAGGAATATTTTGCATAATATTCTTAATGTTCAAATTGGAGTGGATTATGCCAAGGCAAAGAAGCAAGAGATTGTGATGGTGCAGCTGGATCTTGAAAAAGCTTTTGATCATGTCAGCTGGTCTTTTCTTTCTCAGTTAATGACAACCATGGGCTTTGGTCCCAAAATGGCTAATTTGGTGCATTTACTTGGCTCTGGCTCTATCACGTGGATTATGCTCAATGGAGGACTTTCGGATGGTATTTCTCTCACCCGTTCTCTCCGGCAGGGCTGTCCTCTTAGCCCTCTTTTCTTTGCCATTGCCACTCATCCTATGTTATCTCGCCTAGATGCTATGGCATCGCATGGTGAAGTGGTTGGTTTGCATCTCCCTCATGGTAAGCAATTGGTTGCTCAAGCCCTTGCGGATGACACTTTTATGTTTCGCAGGGCCGAAAAAACCAATATAGATCGAGCAATGGAAGCTTGGAATAATTTTGCATTGGCTTCCGGGCTGAAAATAAATTCAACAAAATCAGCCCTCATTGTATGCACGGAATTTGATCTTGAGGCATTAGGGTGGCAAGGCCGTGTGGTGCATACAGGAGACATTGTTCGTCATCTTGGGTATCCAGTGGGTGTGGATGTGGACCCCCAAGCGCTTCTTGCTTGGATTTCTGCTCGGATCTCGGATAAATTTGTGTATTGGAAAGCTCAAGGGTGGCCTATGCACGTGAGGGTTAAGGTAGCTCAGGTTATTATGCTTAGCATGATTTCCTATTTTTTGCCTTTGCTACCTTGGACGCACAAATCTCTTCTCCGTTTGGTTGCTCCCATTCGGTTTATGCCTTGGAAGAGGCAAGGAACTATTATGGGTCAAACATGGATAGCTTGGAATCACATTACGACGCCCAAAAGAATGGGTGGGGCTGCTCTACTGGATGTCCGCTTGCATATGGTGGCGCGTAGGTGGGCGCTTTTTCAGGATATGTGTTTGCAGGAGCAGCCTTGGGTATTCATGGCTCGTGACTTGATTGAGTTCGAGGGATTGTCACATGGACGGACACGTGCGCAAGCTTCATGGTGGGACCATAGTTGCAAGCATTCTTTGCATTCGTGCATTCGCATTCGAGAATGCCGAGTTTGCAAAAGAATGCATGGAGGGTGGATGCATTCGCATTCGTGGCGGGTAAAAAAATTATTTTTTTGGGCATAAATAGAATGTTCAAAGTCAATGCTTGAAAACACAATGAAAAACTTGAAAGCTTGAAACTTAAAAGATGTTAGAATTTAGAACTTAAGACTCAAGACTCAAGAGTGCTGGAAATGTACTCAATACTCATATTATCGCATAAAGAGTGAAGTACATAAGTCAGAGTACTAGACTGTAGTCCCAAGGCAAAGAGCCCAACACACTAAAAGTGAAGTGTGCTCACACGGGGAAAAAACCCTTGTCCAGCCAAGGTAAAAAGTGCCCGTGTATGAGAGGTCATGTACATGGTGAATCGTGATCATTCATCATCTTCCTCTTCAGAGGAAGAAGATGAAGTAGCATCCTCATTACTTCGGACAGTCACCTTGTGATATTCCATTTCCTTAGATGGACAGGACTTTGGCATATTTGGACTACACGGAATGGGTTCATCTTTGATTCCTTGTCTGGAATACATGGGCACATTCTACGTATCCGCGGTTTGCTGCTTTGGCAGTTTTCTTCTCTTCTCTCAGCTCAACTACTGGATGCAGATGTTATTTCGTTATGGTCTACAGCGGCTCGTCTGGCTCATCTTTGATGCTTTTATCTGGGATGCTTATTTGGCTAGGAGGCTTTCTTATCAGTGTACAGGTTTGCATGGTCATGATCCTTTAGAGGATCTTTTGTGGGGGTTTTTTTGGGGCCATAGGTTCTGTGTGAGCCATGTGGCTGATGTACATTTTTACATATAATATAAAACACCATTTCACGAAGAAAAAAAAAGAATTCCAAAACCACATGTCCTAAGAGCTTCACTCTTGGTTGTGCAAGGAAGCGTTTCTTGGGATCGAGCTGTCCACCATACTCATCATAACGCTCAAAAGCTACAGCCAACTTTTCACAATGATCTTGCTTGGAGCTATATATATAGAAATCATCAATGAAGTCTCTAACAAACTTAGCAAGGAAAGGAGACAGCACCCAATTAGCTCTCTTTTGGTAATGAGCAGGACCATTGGTTAGTCCAAAAGGAAGAACTTTGTAGCAGAAGCAATCCCAGGGTGTAATGTAAATGGTTTTCTTTTGGTCTTCAGGAGCTATCTTCAATTGAAAGTAACCAGAAAAACCATCACAGACACTATACCTTTGAAATCCAGCTACTGTGTCGAGGATCTCGTCAAGGAAGGGTAATGGATAAGGATCTTTCTTGGTAGCCGCATTCAAAAAGGTTTGAAGTCTACACAAACCCTCCATCTTCCATCTTTCTTTGGAGTGACCACTACTGGGCTCACCCAATCAACGGTGTCGACAAGAGTAATGAAACTTGCTCGAAGAAGCTTGTCTACCTCCTCCTTCAAAGCCTGCATCTGTTCACGTCCCATTCTTCTAAGCTTTTGCCTTACGGGTTTTGCACCTTCCTTTAACTCTATCTTCAACTCCTCTCCTTTGAATCCCCTTATTTCCTCATATGATGTGATAAAAAGATTAGGGAACTTACACAATAGCTCCATATACCTGCTTTTCTCCATAGGAGATAGATCTGCACTCAACATCTTCATCAAAGATCTTGTTTTTGGCTTGGTTCCACCTTCGGCTGCATAAGCTTCTCTATTACTTCATAGGGTCCAAGAGTGTCTTCTTCTTCCATATTAACCTGTGCCACAACCTCATCTTCACCTTTCTCTTTATCTACTAAGAGAAAAGCAATATCAACCTCCTCTTCGCTGGTAGAAGAGCTACTGGTTTCTGTTTCAGAATCAGAAGAGCTAGTAGATCCCTCATCACTAGAATCATCTTTATCTTCACCTGCATTTTTCAATGACTTCCTACTATGCATATCAAACAGCTTCCTATTCCCTTTTTTGTTGTAGAGGCAAATAGTGCCACGTCTCCAATCCTGTACAGCTCCTACTGCTTGCAACCAAGGCCTTCCAAGGATGATTGGATAGGCTCTTAAACTTGCTGGCATAACATGAAAATCCACAACCGCTTTAACATCATAGGCTTCTACTTCAAGGTCTTTCACCAATCCCAAACACTTGACCTTCTGATGGTTGGCCAAGCGTATACGGAAACCTGAAACACCAGAGATGGTAAGACCAAGCTGCTCCACAAGAGTGGGTAATGACACATATCTGAGCACCACCATCTACATAGGCATGTCCCATGCTCTTTCCTTTATGCCAAGCATCTACAATAGGGCAAATATCCGGGAGTTCTTCAATAGCGAGAGCCTTCACCGATCCCTTCTCTGGCTCCTTCTCAATTGGATTAACAAGACTTTTCCATTGCCTCCTTAACCTTGGCACCATTTCAATCAATTGTCCAAAAGTCACATCTGTCTTCCTGTCGATGATGTCAGACTTCAAGCTATAGCTTGATTGGCCATCCCCCAATGGAAAATCAGAAACATGGTATTTTCTACGAGGCCTCCTCTTTCTTTTGGCTTTGGCGTCTTCACCTTCATGAACCTTCCCTTTTTTCTTGTTGGACCCTGCAACACCTCTTCCTTCCCTCTCTTGAGTAGTCCTCTTTCCTATTGGCATTACCACAACCTTCTCCTGCTTCTTTGCCTTCTCTAAGGTCGCAATATTCACCACCTTAGTTTTTCCTTTTTCTTCATTAGATAACCCGCTAGGACCTGCTTCACCTTTGATCTCAATACCATAATCATTTGATCTATTAGGCAACTGCGAAGGTAAAGGATACATGTCACCTCCCATTCTTGGTGGCTTGTCACACAGTTAGTGCTTAGATGTCCCAGCTCTCCACAATTGTAACATGTGCGTATAAATCTACGTTCCCTGCCATATCCACGGCCTCCACCATTACTTGCTTGGCCTTCACCATCCCTGCAGCAAGTGTGTTCCACAACACTACTTCATGAGTGGTAAGCTTGTCCAATACTTCCTGCCCTTCTAGAAGCGAGCAGAATTTGGCATACATGTTCACCAATATGTTGCCAAAGAAAGGGTCTCTTTCAAGTCCCTTCTTGCATATCTCAGTGCGTATTTCCTGACCTTTTGCTAAAGCTCCGATGATGTCATAAGCTTTCAGGCTACAACAAACATGTTAGCATCAGTACACAACAATAAAACACTTCCCTAACCTCTCGCAGCCTCTTGACCAAAACCCCCTTGTGCTTGAGGATGCCCACTTGTCTCTGATAACCACCCTGTGTCTTGTAACCAGCACCCCATCTACCATAGTCTCAATCTCTACCTCATCCACCACCAATAAAATTCAAGTTTAGGTTTTGCATGGTAGCCATCGTGTCATTCATGCGTTTGTTCAAATCCCTCTCCTCTTGTGGTTTAGAACCCACTAGAGAATTCTGTACAATTGTAGCATTCCTTGTGAACAACATAAGCATCTCCAAAGCTTTAGGCTCCACCCTTGAAATAGCATTCATGCCTAACTAACTAAGTCATTTCCAATTTGCACTCCTTTTCTCTAGCCACTGCAATAGCATCATCAAAATTCTGAGGTCTTTTAACTCCACGTTCAACCTCAAGTCTCCCTTAAAACTAGAAATAAACCTACTTTTTTAACCTGGCTGGGAGAAACTCATCTCCTAAGGATGCCTTCCATCTATGTACAAAAGTGGTTCTTGCCAACCACAATGAGTGGGGTATTGGGCATTCAAGTGCTATATGAGCATGCATCCATATGTACATATGCCAGAAAACCAAGCTCAAAAAAACTCCTAACAACGGTCACTAATGATAGACGAAGGCATGCCATGATACTTGAAGATGTTCGCCATGAACAACTTCACCATGTGATCAACTTTGATCTTCTTACGCACGGGAATGAAATGAGCCTACTTACTGAACCTGCATATTATAGTCCAAATGCCATCATTCCCCATTTGTGTCCTCGGAAGATCAAATATAAAATCCATGGCAATGCTCTCCCATGGTCTATCTAGAATAGGTAAAGGCTGAAGTAACCCTGATGTCTTCTGACAGTCAAACTTCACCTTCTGGCATATGATGCATTGTCTAACAAAAGCATCAACATCTCTTCTCAAGGTCGGCCAATAAAAGAAAGCCTCAACTTGTTAAAATTACAGCAATGTGATGAGCTATGGTGGATCAAATGCTAGAATCAACATCATTAACAAAGAGATTAGACGATAATTAACACGTGATTAGTGAGCAATTAACTGATAGCTTAATGTAGGCATGGATAATCAAAAACCAACACATTCTCATTAGGCCAATGCCTCAATTTATAGAGTTTACATCCAAGCATCCAATCCCACTGATTTCTCCTTGATTCTCTCCACCTCTCCCAGAATATCTCCACACCTCCTAAATCTCCTCATGCTACCCTTTATTCTCTCCCAGTAGATTCTTCTTACCTTTTCACAGGTTCTCTCACATTACAGATTCTCTTTTACAGCCTCTAGCCAAGGGCTTGTTCCCGCACACACCCTATTCACTTGTATATTTCAACACCTCCTCTCAAGTGAATACTCCTAGCACACCTGGACCCTATACCAAGTTTCCCTCTTACTTGATAGTCCGCGACCAGTGCCTCAAGTCCCTAAACTCATAGTCCTTGACACTCTCTCTCTCTCTATGTGTCCAAGGCTACTACAAGTGCCCGTGACCTTGACTAAAGTGCTCACACATACATCTACCACATGGCCTACATCATCAGTGGCTCAGAGGTGGTTTTACTCTGTTGGGGCAGGTTACATTGGGTTGTGGGGTTTCTCTCTCTCTCTCTCTCTCTCTCAGAAAAGATGATTTGACTCCACTTCCTTAGGAGCCTCCATGAAGTTTGCCGATGTCGTTTCTTCTCCACTGGGTTTGCTGTAGTAGCAGTCTCTTGCCATGTGTCTTGGCTTTCCACAGTTGTGGCAAGTGAAGGTCCTTCCTCCTACTCTGCCTCTTCCTCGTCCTCGTCCTCGAGAGAATCCTCCTCGGACGAAGAATGTTTTTTCTTCTCCTGCTATTGAGTCGAGCCATTTCTTCTCTTTGCCTCTAGTCTCTTGCTCTAGTAGAGCTCCTTCTATCTCGTGTAGCTTCAATTCAGGTATATTCTTTAGTGTTGCTACAATGTTTTCATATTCACCTTTGTCCACACTCTTCAGAAGCATTGCTAGTGTCTCATCATCTTCTACCTTTTTGCCAATAGCTGCTAGTTGTTGCTTAATGCTTTTATATCTGTTCGAGTGTGTGATTAAAGGTTCACTTTCCTTCATATCCAATTTGTAGAATTACATTAACAGATTTATCTTTGAATTTTTAGCTTGTGTGCCAAATAATTTATTGAGTTCATCCCATGCATCTTTTGCCCATTGTATCCCTGTGATGTGATGAATGATTTCATCATTTAAACTGAGTGCGATAAGTCCCAATGCTTTTTCATTCATGCTCTTCCACTCATTTTTCCCTCTCATCTCTGGGCATTCATCTCTTCCCTCAACTAGCCCCCACAGATTTTTCCTCATGAGCAGATACATGGTTTTATCTGCCATGTGTAAAACTGCTCCCCATTAAATTTGGCTATTTCTTGTGCCGTACTCATGATAATGTGAAGGGGGTCTTACCTCTTGATCCAATTTCAAGATTCAAGGACAGTGTCTACCCTTTTACAACTCAATCTAGTGTTTAAGAGATAATTACAACAGATTTATCAGCATAAAATCACCAAAAATTACATTAAATCAAGGATAACCAATTTGTACGGAATGGTTGGAGTATCAAACCATCTCCGAATTGCAATCTGAAGTTATAGGGATCTGTATCAGATACCTATTGGTTAATTTGAACCCTCAATTGCACCAAAAAATAGTGATTAGCACTGATTAATCACTAATTAGTAAATTAATCCTCTGTTTTATGTACAGAAAATAGAGTATGCGAGGAGTCCAGATCTGAGGCCTTAGAGTTCAAATGAGCTCAAATGCTTTCAAGGCCATCAATAGCAATTAGTCTCATAGAGGATTAAGCCAAGAAACACAAGATTTGACCAAACATTGAATGCTTAATCTCTGTTTTATCAAAGTCACCTGCAGATTTGGTGAAGAGCTTGGATCTCACTGTAGACTTGATCAAATCAAATTCTGACTTACCAGCTTGTAGAGCACCCTTAAAAACCCCTAGGGCCAAGAGGAATCAGACCCATTGCAACTGGAGAAGAAGAGATGTCATTTTTTCCTCAGAAAAAAAGGCGCCTGCAGATAAGCGAAAAACGTGAGCTTTTGTAGGCGGTTTGTTGCGCTGATTCGTTTGGCTGGAGCACCAATGAAGTAGCTATATATACCTAGAAGGGCTTGCCCTAATGTTGCTCCTGGAGGGAGATCAAGCCCCTCCACTGGCTGGGGTACAGAGGGCTAGTTGAAAATAGCTAAAAAAGTGATTATTTCCTAATCATCTACTAATCCTAATTAGTTAGATAATGGACTCATAAACTTGATGGATTCTAGGCTAGGCTCTGATACCATGTTAAAATTACAACAATGTGATGAGCTATGGTGGATCAAATGCTAGAATCAACATCATTAACAAAGAGATTAGACGATAATTAACACGTGATTAGTGAGCAATTAACTGATAGCTTAATGTAGGCATGGATAATCAAAAACCAGCAAATTCTCATTAGGCCAATGCCTCAATTTATAGAGTTTACATCCAAGCATCCAATCCCACTGATTTCTCCTTGATTCTCTCCACCTCTCCCAGAATATCTCCACACCTCCTAGATCTCCTCATGCTACCCTTTATTCTCTCCCAGTAGATTCTTCTCACCTTTTCACAGGTTCTCTCACATTTACAGATTCTCTTTTACAGCCTCTAGCCAAGGGCTTGTTCCCGCACACACCCTATCCACTTGTATATTTCAACACAACTACCTTTACCGTGGCGTCAATGCCTCTATGACCTGCATACGGTGGAGCATGACTTTCAATCATAACCTTGAGTCGTAACTGCCTGGTAACACAGTCTACCATGCATCAACAAGAAGCCATCCTTGAGAGTATAATGATCATGCCGCTGACCCTCAGACATTTGAGCATAGACCCTACCAAAATCCTCATCCTGGGCATACTGCGCTTTCATCTCATCAAGCTCATGATGATAAGCACAAGTGAAACTGTTGAGACCTGTGGCTTGCGTGACAAAGCATCTGCCACAACATTCTTTTTGCCTTCCACATGTACAATCTGAAAGTGGAACATAGACAAAAAGTTGGCCCATCTCATATGCTTCTCAGAAAGTTTAGTTTGCGTGAAGAAATAACACAAGGTCTGATGATCTGTCTACACAGTGAAATCAGCCCCAAGCAAACAGTGTTTCCATGTAGAAAGAGCATGAATTACATTCAACATCTCTTTCTCATAGACCTGTAAATGCTTCTCGGCATTCTGTAATATACGACTCTCATAGGCTATCACATGTCCTTCCTACATGAGAACTTCCCCAATGCTGTTCCCACATGTATCACACTGGACAACAAAAGCTTTTCGGAGATCCGGTAGTACCAATATGGGATCCGAAGTAAGCTTTTCTTTAAACGTTTTAAAGGCTGCAATTTTTCGATCAGCCCATCGACACGGAGTTCCCTTCTTTGTTAAAGCATGAAGGGGCGAAGCAATCTCAGCAAAATACCGTATGTACTGCCTGTAATAGGAACACAATCCCAAAAAGTTGTGTACATCATGCACGGTCCTCAAATCTGGCCAATTGAGAATTGCTTCCACTTTCGAAGGATCCATACTACGGACTCTATCGTTAGACACGATATGCTTCAAGAAATGTATTTCTTCCAAGAAGAACTCACTCTTCTTTTGCCATTTATACCAACCTATGCTTCCGGAGTTCTTCAAACACAGTAGCCAAATTCTTCCTATGCTCCTCTTCTGAGCGTGAATGCACAACCATGTCATCAAAGAATGTGCCCACAAACGCTCTATGAGGCCGGAAAATCCTATCCATCATCGTGTTAAAGGTGGCGGGAGCATTTGTCAAGCCAAAGGACATGACCAAGAACTCATATAGCCCAAAGGTGGTCTGAAATGCTGTCTTATGCACATCCTCGGGTCTAATACGTATCTGATGATACCCGCTTTTCAAGTCTATCCGACTAAAGACTGTGGAGCCCTGTATAAGCGGTCCAATATATCATCGATCCTCGGAATAGGGAATCAGTTCTTGATGGTGTTCTTGTTTAGCACTCTGTAATCTATACACATGCGCCGAGAACCATCTTTCTTTTGCACTAAGAGCACAGGTGAGCAAAAGGGTGATGAACTAGGCTGAATCAACCCCTTTTTCAACAACTCTTGTACCTGGCTCATAATTTCCTCTTATTTGGCTGCACTAACACGGTACAGCGGTCTATTTGGTGGGGTACTCCCCGGAATAAGATCAATAGCATGATCTTATGGCCTTTCCAGAGGGAGTTCTCCTAGCAATGACTTGGAAAAGCAATCTTGGTACTCACGTAGGAAATCAGTTCTTTCTCTAACATAGACACACCTGTGTCAAAGAAAATCAAAGCATTCTGATCTCTAACTTTGCCCCATGCCCTACACAACTCAGTCTTCTCACCACTTGGTTGTTCGCCAACAAGGTCAGGAACTAACCCTACAGAAGGCTTTGCTTTCTTAGACTTGGGTTCCCCTTTAGTGTCAAAGTCCTTGTTGGACTTACGCTTGGGACAATTGAAAGACATATGTCCCTCTTCGGTACAGAAAAAGCATTTCTTGGCATCCAACAAAGCCTGTTTCTCCTCAGGAGTTCTCTTGGGCATTGGTAACATCTTATGCCGCTTCTCTGCAGGCACTGTTGCATCACGCAATGCATGCCCTGACTTCTCAGTTTTCTTGCCAGTGCTTTTGCTGCCCTTAAATCCAGTTGAACCCCCAGTGAGTAACGCATTTGCCGTCATGGCATTCTCTATCATCTGCGACATATTTGTCACTCGATTCTTAATGTAATAGTCACGCACTTCCTTGGGCAACCCACAACAATACTTCTCAACCTGCTCTGACAGTGGTACTACACGATAAGAAGTAACTGGGAGTAAAGCTTCCCAAAGCTTCTTGTTGTAATCCTCAAGATTCTCACATTTCTTATGTCATGTTGTCATTACATCCACCTCAAATGTAGATGTGGGACACACGGAAGAGAACACCTGTTTGAACTGTACCCAAGTAGATGGTGCTATGCCCTGCAAAAGAAGAGTGAATCACCACTGCAATGCATTGCCCTTGAGAAAAGTCGCAGCTTTTCTCACTTTCGAGGATTCCGTGTAATTTCCACCAAAAAAAGCAGCATCAAACTGCTATAACAAGGTAAGAGCCTTGAGCCTGCCACTGAATGTGTCAAATTTTACTGCACCTCCCCCTTCCTTATAATCCTTCGCCTCACCCATAGGCGTTAGATTATCGTAAGGAAGTGGTCTCACAAGATTGCTACCCCTTGCATTCATGCCCATAGTAGGGTCAACATTGCCAGTTCCCACACCTTGCATACCATGCAATCCTACTGATCCTCCCATGTTTCCAAACATACCACTATGCATACCAGGCTGCATGCCCCCATACATGTTTCCTTGCATTCCGGGCATGCCCCCATACATATTCCCTTGCATTTTGGGCTGCAAACCACCATACATGTTGCCTTGCATTCCAGGCTGAAAATTAGCTCCAAGATTCCCTTGCATTCCCATACCTCCCTGAGGGTAACCCCCAGTCATAGATTGGAACACGGAACCACCGCCAAAAAGGAACTCTGTGAGTTTGCACCATAAGTGTTCTGCATGTTAGAAATCTATCCAAAAGCAGTCCTGTGGGAAGGCACCACTATTGCCCTGAGGTGGGTTCCTAGAACGCACCTTCTTTTTCTTCTTCTTGGGCTCAGAAGGGGCCCTCATAAATTCAACAAACTTCTCACTTTGCGTGAGCTGCATAAGCACATCCACTGCCCCTGCCAAACGGGCTTTGAATTGGGCATCATCTTCCTCTTTACTTGGCATATCTTTTGGCTGCATTACATCCTCATAATGTGCATCTTCTGCAGCCTGTTCTCCTACAAGTACATCCTCAGATTCAGTCCTCTCAGGAGTGGTCTCTTGCTCTTCCTCATCATCATAATCATAGTCATCCTCAGAGTTTGACATCTTGCTGAAATTTTCAGCAACGAGTTTCCTCGAGACAACCACGAGCTTACCCCCTTAAGAAAGTTGGTGATGGTCCCAGCAACGGAACCTTGAAACCGGCCTATGGTAGAAACCAAAGTGCGGTAGACTAGCAGTCACCCAAACCAATTGTAGTCCAGCAGATAAAACAAATATATGTGAGCTAGAGTGCTCCAACACGAAAAGAAGAACGACACCTGTTGGCCCCAAAGCTTGGCGCCCCTTTCGGTATTTCTTTATTCAAATTCAATGGAAAAGCTTAAATGAGTACAACATGGCCATTCATGGCTTGTATGTCTACATGTCCAATCTGTCAATCCTCTGGACCTCTTAGCATAGAGGTTACACAAGCTTTGTGTCCCAAAAACACCACACTGTTATCTCCTCTAATCTACTAAGACAGTGCATCCATGAGGCCTTGAATATGCATCTAAATGGCCCATGCCTATAGCCACAAACTCAGCCATGAAACAGTCCATAAACTCTTCCAAATCAATCCACAAACTTGCCCTATTTCCACAAACCCTTCCTCTCACAAAGGGCCAGAGAAACAACTCCGAAACAGTCACGAGCCAGTGAAAAGAGAGTCTTAGTTTGACACTTCTTGCAGTCCCACCTGCTCAAAAAGAGAGAGAGAAACTTACAGTCCTTGTGTCGCTTTTCACAAGAGAGAGGAGGCATGAGAAAAGCCCTATTCTGTCCTGCCCTCTTGTCTTGCAGCCGCCTGCAGTCCAGCACCTGATTCAACGTGAGAGAGAGAGAGAATATTTGTGGGTGAACCTGCTATCCAGCCCTGCACTCCCTCCTACAGTCCACGACTCTGTGTCCAGCTCTGCCTGTATGTACAGCAGTGCAGCCCGACAGCCAGCCTCTTGCCAAAAGCAAAGGAGAAAGAGAGATTCAATAGGCACCTGTGTGCACTGTTGCGTAGGAGCCAGACAGTCTTCTCCCAAAAGCCATGAGAGAGAAAGAGGTTCAGTCTGCGCCTGTGTTTTCTGTAGCGCAGAAGCAAGCCAGTCTTCTCTCCCCAAAAAGCATGCGTGTGTGTGATATTCAGGCAGTGTATAATCCAGCGCAGCCCGCCAGCAGCTCCTTCCAAAAAGCAAGAGAGAGAGAGAGAAAGAAAGAAAGAAAGAAAGATTTTATTAACGTCTTCCAAAAGACCGAACGCGGCCTATGAGACAAATCAGTGTACCTGTGTGGGGTATCCTCTGTCATCCCAACAAAATGAAAAAGTACTGAACTAAAAAGCTGAAGGGTAGCCCCACTCTCCAAAAGAAGTGTAGGCCCCCAAATTAGCCTAGGGGCCACGATGCTTAAAAAAAGTTTTTATAAAGGTTATAAACCTTTAAACTTTTGTTCCTTTTTGTCCCCTCCACACATGGGGTTGTCCACACATGGGTTTATAAACCTTAGTTCCCTTTTTGTCCCCAAGTATGAGCCTTAAACATATTTCTTGCTCACCAACCACCATGCTCACACTTATGCTGCACAAATTCACAGGGTCATGACAGCTTCAGAGAGGAAGAAGACATCTCCAACCAAAGACAGTTTCCATCAAGATTGACTACTATCTGCACCCTTCTGGTGTTAGATGAATGTGAAATTATCTTTCCTTAATAAAAACCTGAAGCAGAAGGTTTATCTTGAGCAACCACTGCGTTTTGCAGTTTGCCCAGTTCAAATAAAGGTGTGCATACAGGCACACTGCACACCACCCTTGGGGAGGCTTGACACTACTTGGGAGATTATCACCAGCATCACAGCGTGGCAGATCTGGAAAGCCAGATGTAGAGAGGCGATTGAGGGCACTTTGATTTATGGGACCCAGTGCATCTGCACCATTTCGGGAGATATTATCCATACTCTTATGCCCACTTGGGCTCGTCTTCATGAGAAAATGGGATCACGGGATCTTCTTCTCATCAACTCCCACTGCACTTTCTTGGCATCACAGTGCCCCTGATTGGCTGTGGGTTTCTTACACTCTATGATGAGGATCTCTGGCTTTCTTCCGTGATTTTGTATTTGTTCTTTCTTGCTTAATAGATTTTTTTTTTTTTGTAGCAACAATAAATAAAAGTGTGCACGCTAAGAAAGTGTTCTTTAAGCTAAAGTAGGCCTTCGAGATTGGCAGCAACATTCCAATGCCAATTGATAAGCTGTCAACCAGCCGATCAGCAAGATTTGCATACCTACTGGAACAACTGATGTGATGCTTCCCCACATGGGCACCCTTAAGTTTTGAGCTCTAACATTTGCTCAGAGGTTTCCAAATGCAGACCAGAAAGCTTGTACAGCTCATTGCATGGTCTTGTGTGCCTCCTATCTTGCCATCATGTCCAATATGGCAGCAGACCTGCTAGAGGGAAGATCCGTGATCTTTGCAAGCCACTTTAGTTGGAGAGCAGAGCTACAGCACAGACATTCAGTTCTCTGCAATGGCTACACCAAGATAGAGTTTGACTCGGCTCCCCTCACAGACAAAGCCTTGCAGTTGAGCCCTGTCATGGCACACAGTGCAAGCATACTTTGCTTGACTCCATGGTTTCCTTCCTAGTGAGACTGTTTCCCCAGCCTCCCCAAAGAGTACCATTCTCTTCTCTCGACGATTGGATGCCACTTCATATTGGTGATAGAATCCCCCCAGACCAGGCAACTAGAGTCCACGCTCAGGTTGGTCATCTCCTTCGCCGAGAACATCCCACAGTAGCTTTTCATCTGGTTAATAGGGATCAATGTGTCTTCCACATCTGTGACCTCATACAAACTCTCTACATCCACTGCCTATGGTGGCGCGCTCCTTCCTGCCTGGAAGATCTCTCAGATTTGGAGCTATCACATGGAGGGTTGTCTCGGTTCAGGAGGCCTTGGAAATCTTGAACACTGTAACTAGAGTGCTCTCTCCAATGTAACCCCTTGGAGGCATGGAATTGAGGTATCTCTAGTGCTACCAGTATACACTTCTTCATCCGTCTGATGAAGTCATTCTCATGGTCGTGTGTGTGTACACAAGCATGCATGTGCGCTTCTATTACTCCTCACCAGGTAGGACATTATCTGTTCTAACCTTCTTCAATTTTAGATTTGCACCACATGGCTACTCCCCACTGCAGTTTCCTTCAAAGCTCCAATTCTACGGGGAGCACTTTTTACAGATGACATGATGGCTTCATCTTGAAGCCTGGCTATTCATACAGACACATGTCACATGCATGCAGATAGGGATGGGACAGATCCAAGTCTCATTCTACTGCCTAAGAGTGGAGAGAGCACAAGAGAGGACAAAGTTTGTTTGCTAGACTCTGGAGTTCGAGACATATGCCTGGTGTGGTATGAGATATGAGGAAGGTTCTGATATTTTTGGCCCATTGACCTGAATCATTGCCTTTCAAGACCAGCATTGCCTAGGACTATACCTGATATAGCTGCATCGAAATAGAGATCACCCCAGCCCCAAACACTTAATAGCCACCTATCACTACCCAAATGAAGTCACTCGATGAGAGGTGGTGCTCCTATTGAAGGCATGACTACACCTTTGAAGCATCTTACCGCCATGCTGGGTGCGTCCTATGGTAAGATGGTGCTCCTATAGTGTCAAGACAACGTTCTCACCAAGTCACAAGGAAATGCGGGGTAGGGATGGGTCAGTGACAAAGACTACTGCATTGGAGTGGCAAAAGGGAAAGGGTGGCAGATCAGGTGACGAGGCAGGCTGATGGGTTGGGGGGTTGGGAGGGACCTGTTTTAATTCTTGCTCCATTGGCAGCAGGTCTACCAAATCCTACAGAAGCCTTTGTCAGGGTTCCTGCGGTAAATGATCATCACACTTCTTATGCTTTGCGGATGCCTCAAATTGTTGGTGGTGGGTCCACCAATCTACAAAGGCCTATGTGGGGGGATCCTGCAATAAATGACCATAACAGTCTCATTGCTCGATGGGCACCTGGGCTGCAGGGAGGTCATTGCCTGAGGGCAGCAACGTGGGTGCCTTAGCCAGGCATGTTACCTGTCAGCTCTAGGGTCAATGGATTGTTTTAAACAATCTTTCTGGGTGCCTCTAGAGCAACACAATTCTGTTACCACCTCAAGGCCTTTTCTGATACTTTTGTGAAGTCCTCCCTGGAAGATAAACCCCTTGAAAAAGATTCGTGTGACCAAACAAACCATAGACACAAGCAGGTAAACCAGAGCAGAATAAACAATAGGGGTTGATGGGAGGGGACTTTAACATGATTGAGACCACAGAGGACTGGAGTGGTGGCAGCCAAGACACCACAGTGATGGTCGCCAAGAACCCGTTCTGGGAGGAGCTGATCTTTTGCATTTGTTGCCAAGACACCTGGCCCTGCTTTACCGCCGGTAGTCTTATCTTCTCCAAATCTTTTCCAATCATCTCAAAGCCCTAGGCCCAACTTGGCTAGGTTGGACCAATTCTATGTTTATGAGTGGGCCTGCAACCACAGCGGCACAGATGGCATTTTAGCAGGCACCACCTTCTCTGATCACGCCCCCATCATCCTCCACCTGGGCAATCGGTGGAGTCAGGACCGCAAGCAGACCACTCGCATCCCGGATTTCCTCATTAAAGACCAAGAGATCTGACCAAGAGAGATCTCAGAGCATTGAGGGAGCATGGGACTGTGGGAGGCCCTAGTGCCACTGTCCTCTCTTCAACACCTTGAGGAGAAAGTTCATGACAGCCCCTGGATTGGTGCACAGATGGCGGCTGTTCTTAGTGCTTTGGAGGACAGGAGTCAGAGTACAGATATCATGCCAAAGCCTCCTTCTACCATCTGGACCCTGGGAGGGGGGACTGAGTTTTAGGTGATTTCTTCTCGCCCACAGGACCACACCACAGGCTGGATGGTGTGCGCAGCCTCGGGCATGATGGGATGGTGGAGTCGGACCCACCTCGGGTTTGGGTCATTGCCTCTGAATTCTACTGCTCTTGCGTCTCATCACAGACCGTAACTGCCCACAGCGCAACAATGCACGCCAGAGCGTTGGCACAGGAGGGTGGTTGTAAGTACCTTGCTGGATTCTCCCTTCTCCATCGATGAGCTGGGGGAAGGACAGGCTCTTACTTGGGGGGGAGTACCCAGGCAAGAATAGCCTTCTGGTTTCTCTCCTCTTGCAGCACTGGGATCTTATGATGAAGACTAACTTGCAGAGTGCCTTCAATGAGATTATGACAGCTGGAGCCATGCCTGAGCAGCTTGTGGAGTACCTTTAATGAGATAATGATGAATAGAGCCATGCTTGATCGGCTTTTGGAGGGATCCCCAAGGAGGGGGGGGACCGGGGGGGTGGGGGGAAGGGGGAGCAACTGGAGGTGTGCCAGTGGAGACCCATCACTCTCTTAGTACTGCCTTCAAAATTCCAAAGCCATCAGCAGATGTCTCCAACCATAGCTCCCAGACTTCATACATGGTACACAGACTTCATGAGGATAGGAGCATCCTATCTAACCTTTTCACCTTATGGGAGGTGACAACATCAGCCAGGATCTGCTAGGAGGACTTGGCAGTGCTACGTCAGGACTTTGAGACCTACGACCAAGGGCGGACTGCTTGAATGCCAGATTTCCAAGTGCACTTTTCTCTCAGCATTTTTGGATATTTGACAGATACGAGCAGAGATTTGCACATTTGGCTCCGTTTTTCTAATGGACGCAATTTTGGGCTCTCTAGAGAGTTTAGATTGCTGGTTTTCCAATCTATGTGTTGTATTGACACCTAGGATTTCTTGCATAGTTTATCTGTGTGTTTGACTGCCAGATTTCCTGGTACACATTCCTCTAGGAACTTTTTGATCTTTTGGAGATATGAAAGGAGCCTAACAAGAACGGCTTCATTTTTTTAATGAACAAGATTTTGGGCTCTCTGGTCGCTTTGGACTGCACACGATCGACTGGCTTTCCAATCACCCCCAATTGACAAGTATTACATCATATTGTGCCAATCCTTATATGATTGCCATTAGCTCCAACAGCTAGATACACCTAGGTTTGTTTTCCACTGTTTTTAGTTTTGTGAATTAATGAGAAACACTCTCATGAGGGTGCTTCTCTCTATACAGAAAAGTAATAGAACAGTGGTTTTACAAAAAAAATTGTGTGTGTGTACGTGTGTACGTGTGCGTGTGCGTGTGCGTGTGCACACGCGCATGCCAGAGAGAAAGAAAAGAAAGAAAGAAAGATATATTAAGCATCTACTAAAGACCCAATGGACCTATGAGACCAAAGTGATACAATAATGTCCATGGCATATCTCATCATTAAAATAGAAACAAAACAAAGCTATCTCACTGGGGTGATACAAAACTATCCATGGAATCTCATCATGGAATACGAGAGAGAGAGAGAGAGAGAGAGAGAGAGAGAGAGAGAGAGAGAGAGTTCAAATTGGTTTCTTGATGCCACAGCTGCAAAAACTAGAAAAAAGCCTTGGTCAAGTGATCCGTCAATACAGTGCTGAGAGGAGAGACCTTGAAGAGGAGCATAAAAAGAGGATAGCAATTTTACAGGCTGAAAAACAGGTCTGCCTTGGCAAATCAACTACAATAACTTGGGGGAAGATTCATGGACGAGTCAATGTGTTAAAGAATCCCTGTATGTAGAGAGGAATCCTTCACTTGAAAATCCCTAAAGGCTTTCATGGCTAAGGTTCTTGTCTCTTTGTTTATGATAGACATTGAAGCGGCTGGCGCAAACAAAGATAAACGAGCTGAAGAAAGTGCGGCAGCTTGCACAGCAAGTGCTCAAAGAGCGTGGAGAGGTGGAAGGTTTGCTGACAGAGTCTTTGCATCATGCTGTGGATCAGACACAGAATTCGAAAAAGTCCCCAAAAAAGCTTTATATGAATTCCAATCATTCTCATCCCCGTAATCTAGTATCTTTGACAGCGGAAGGGAGAACTTCATTGCCTTCAATTCCTCACCTTCCATCAGTGGGTGCCTCATCGTCCTGGCCAGGACTGGGCTCACCCTTGAGATCCAAGACCAGTCCATTGCCCCCCAGATGCACGGCTCAAGAAGGACCAAAGAGGAACTTTGAGACGACAGCAGGTGAAAGGCATCTCCCCATCTTGCAAAACCTAGAAGAGGTACCAGTGAGGATAGCCCCCAAGGTTGACATCTCCCAATTAACATGGGAGGAGAGAGAAAAAGTGTTTAAGGCATTTGTTTCAAAAAATCCACAATGCTCATCAGAGTGTGGTTGGAGGATGCTACCCCATAGAGACAAAATTGTGGTGTGACAACGTGCACAAGGGAGAAAGCATTGAGCTCTCTATGAGAGTTGAGCTCTTGAGTATTTGTTGGGCTTAGCAAATCTCTATAACAAAAACAAGGGCAGGGAAAATTCAAAGTTTAAGCTCAAGATCAAGACCCAAAAAAACAGGACCAGGGATGACACCATCTTCAGCCAATCTTGGATGTCTATGTTGGTAGCATGGTGCCCTTGTTGAAGGCCCACCATTTTCCAAGACACACGACGCATACTTCGACAAGGCTAAGGTAAGTTCTTGACTTGAATATCTTCCGATTAAGTTCTAGTTTTTTTTTTCCAAACAAAAAGAGACTTCTCTCATAATCCAATTTGCGCTCAATGGCCTCAGTGCATCTAGCCTTTCGAATGGAGTACTAGGGACATATCTTGACTCTAGCATGTCTTGAAGACGACATCGCCCCTGATTGATCGTAATGACTAGATTCATGTCTTTCCCCTCATACCTAATTTTTAATCAATCTTGAATTGGGATCTAACTTTGGCTCTATTTTAATCCCAAGTTTTATTTAAAAATAGCAATTAGAGAGTGAAGATGAAGTCCAATTAGTAATGCACTCTCAATGCATGATAATATGAACCTAAGTGAGAGAAAATACATTAATTGCACAAGAAATTTAGAAACACAATACAACTAATTATAAAATCTATTCTATCCATAAATGGAGTTCGGAAAGAAAAAAAATAAGCTAATGCAACTCTAATATGTGGACAAATTAAGTTAATGCAACTCTAATGCATGGACAAATTAAGTTAATGCAACTCTAATGCATGGACAAAAGAAATGAGCAAAAATACACATATAATCTCACTAAAAAATAGAAATCGTTCCATTGGTTATCTTTATGCATCAAACTCGTTGATTTCCAACTTCTTTGCAACACAAATTATATTACAAAATAAAAAACACATAAAATAAATAAGCAAAAAACACATAAAATCACACTAAAAAATAAAGAATCATTCCATTACATCAAACTCATTAATTTCCAACTTTGCAACACAAATTATATTACAAAATCAAAATCAAAGCCTTAAGATTTAATTTGATTTTGATTTTCAACTTTACAACACAAATTATATTACAAAATCAAATTATATTACATTACAAAAATCTTAAGATGAAAATAAAAATCAAATTAAATTCATGAAAACTCTAAGATCACACATCTTTTGTGGTATGCCATTAATCAATACTGAGCAATGGGTGACTCTAATCGACAATAAGATTGGGGAAAATGACAACCAAATGTATCCACTTAAGATTACTTTCATTTACATGACAACATGATAATATAGATAGCATGATCGGAGAAACATGAGATCAACCAGACTGACTTAAGCATTACTAGTGCAAAGAGAGGTGTAAGAGCTATGTAGTAGTACAATATGATAATACGATAGTCTCAAAGTCTTCTAGAACTACACTTCAAAGGACACAACAATGCTCACAAGAATCCATCAATCCTCACATATATTACTCAAAAGAACAACCCTACTCATCAAAATGTTGCTCATGCATTACAACAGTCTCTATGCAACTTCTACACATTTCCCTACTATCCTTCTCTTTCTTCCACTCTTCTACTCTAGATCAAGTACTACCCATTAGCACAAGGCAATTACAAGAACTCATCTTCATGATGGCCCTATTAGTGTTGAGTTGGCAAACCATTGGTAGTGAACTTCTAGAGCTAGTTCACCTGCTAAAACTGTACATGATCGAGGATGATGGTGACAATGATTCTTTCAATCATGAGGTAACACTAAACAAAACTATTCTAACTACGAAGGTAAGGGTAAATCTCATTGTTGAAAATTAAATGAATCATTAATGGAAAAGATGTTACTATTTTGCATAATGATGCTAATGCTGTTACTATTTTGTATAATGATGGAAGCACACATGACTTCAAAGAAATTTGAGATTAGCACACATGACTTTAATGAACTTTGAGGCTAGCACACGACTTCAAAGAACTTTGAGATTGCTAAAACTCGAGTCTATAGCCTCACTATATGATTAAATCTATAATTGCACTAGAGAAGTGAAAGGTTTAATCATCATCAAAGCGCTAATCCATGTCAATATATATTGTATCTATGCTATCGATGTGTTTTTATGGTGCTTAGTCACCCCTTTTTTAGCAAACTGCTGCTTATTGATCGTGAACACCTACAACTTGCTCTTGCAGAGCAACAGCAAGGCATTGCAAGATACCATCCAAGCATACATGAGCTAGAAGGTAAATCTTCATCTGCATATTGCCTCACTTAGGTCCAATCTATCCGAATACTCTAGCTTCTTATAGGAGGATGTTGCTTATCGATAGAGAGAGAGGAGGACGTCTACATCTTGGTTGCAGCAAAGTAGTGCAAGATACCAATCCGAGCGAGCATACATGAGCTAGAAAGTAAGTTTTCATCTTTCTTGCTGAATATTGCCTCACTCAGGTCCAATCTATTTGAAAGGCCCTTTTTCTCCTATCTCCCTCCTAGAGTAAGTCATTTATGGTCAACGAAACTAGGGTTTTCAAAGCTTGAGCTTCCCCATTCCAAATATTTTAAGTAGCATTTTCGTCTTTCTACATTGATAAGATAGGAGAAAAAAAGGCTATCTCAATAAAGGATGGGGAAATCAAGGTTTCTAATCTTGTGATTCATCCCAAAGATGCAAGAGAAAAGGACTTGATAGGGTAGGAGAAACAGTCTAAGACTAAGCTTGAGAAATTCAGGGTTGCCTTAAGATTTGGTTGCACGGTTGAGTAAAATACCTCTTATGTGTACCGACTGAGATAATGTCGCATTGCTAGGTTTTGCTAAGTAAGTCACATGCCAAGCTCTATTTTTAGTCCATGATGGTAAAGTCTCCTTTTTTAATTCAACTCAGTGACACTGCCATCGTCACTTCGGCGTAGGTTCTTCAAAGACTCCAATGAGATGCGGAATAATCTCATGTAGAGAAACACATGAAGCCCTTGATTTGTCTTAATGGCCATTTATGTTACTTTTGAACCTTGGTTTTGCAATCTATTATGGGTTCTATAGGAGGATGGATGTGAAGTTTCTATATTGTTTATTTTCCAATGATGTGTGCATGTGACAAAAGAATACCGTGTGGTGGGAAAGTAAAGTTGCAATCAATTGTCATGCCACCGATTATAGATTTTAATATAAAGAATGATCAAGAGAAAGGTGATGCACTCTACATTATATTTTTCAAGCTACTCTTTTCTACATTGCTAGCTTCTCAAGGCCGTATATTGATATTCTCATATCCAAGTATCTCATTAGAGGTTAACATCCTTTGCAACAATGGAATTAGCCCTAGCATTAGAGAAGCTGATAAATGAGAAATTATTGTAACTGCCTTTATGTCTCTTTTGTTCACGGAGAAGACGATCTATGTTCCACAATAGCATGATAGATCTAGATAAGTTTTTGGAAGAGATCCTAGTAATGATTATTACCTGAATAATGAGGTGTTTAACCAAGTTACTAATTGAGGAGCATGGGGATTCTCAGATGCAAGACTTTATTGAAGGTGCGTTCCTGCATCCCCAAGTGTGTAATCTCACTGTCCTTTGCTTGGCATGGAAAATGTCATGTTTTTTACTTGGTAACAGTAAAGAGTGCATTAAAGACATTGTGTCACGTTCCTTTCCAAAGGTGACTCTGTCTTTGTCTAAGTTTAGTCTCCTTAATTGATAGGTTGAGGATATCAAGAAGGTATCAGAATATGTATCTCAACTTTGAGGAGTAGGCAAAGGTCATGAACGTATCACACAACTTACCTTTTAAGTGGTCGTGGGCTTTTGTTTCCTCCGTAAATTCTAATTATTGAGTCACTAGGCATACTTTAGAGGGAAGGCTCTGGCAACGTGGGGGTTGTATATTTGGATTTTGTTTTTTTGTTGTGTTATGATATCTTATGATGATGATTAATTGGCATTGTTCAGATGTAGAGAGAAAAAGAAAGAGAGGTTTTTGTACGTCGTAAAACAACTATGCCAAGAGCCCTAGAAGGGCTATCCGACGAAGCTGAACTCGAACCAAAGTGGATCCATGCCAACTTAAGGGCCCTTCTTGCATAGCCACTTGTTGCAGAAGGGTAGTGGGAGGGTCCCTTTTTATCACACACACCCGCCCAAGTCTAAGAGAAATAGTTCATTTTTTAACTATATGTCTCTTTTGAAGGTGACGCACTACTGGCGGGGAACTTGGAAGGGTCAAAGACGAAGGCGAGGATGCTGAACCTGCCGGCGCAGCGTCTTCCTCTTAAAAAAGGTAGCCCACAACCATGGCCATAGCCAAGCACTGACATAGTCTCTCTCTCTTCCTCTCTGTCTTTTTGCGAGCACAAGGTGCATTGCAATCCTTCTCCTTTGTTTGTTTGTTGATATATACAGGTATAGGCTCCATGGATACCTTCTACATATCGCATGGGTCTCCGATGCTGGCCTTGGATGACTGCCCCGCGCGGGACTTTCTGAGGCGGTGGCGGCAGTACCTGCCGGAGAGGCCGAGGGCGGTGCTGGCCGTGTCCGCCCACTGGTCCACCTCCCAACCTGCCGTCTCCAGCACGGCTCACAACACCACCATCCACGACTTCTATAACTTCCCTCCCGAACTCTACAAGGTAAGCAATCAAAGCACCCACACGCACCCACCCTCTCTCTACACAAACCCAGGGTTTTTCCTGCTAACGAAATCCGGGGCTTTTGCAGGAGGAATTATACCTTGTCCCAATTGAAAGATTGCTTGTTTTTGGTAGAAATATAGGACTGGAATCTTGGGTTCTCTGGCGTCTGCTTTGTTGCTAATGTCCCATGCATATATTTTCTCCTTTTTTAAAAGATATATAATATATATACACACCACCAGATGCAAAAAAAAACCTATAGTTCAAATCACCTTGGACATGAGCAAACAGTAAAGCCTTGATCTTAGCAGAAAACCCTAATCTTGAATATGAGCATGTCATGGATGTGTAGCTGCATTGGACAGCCTACACCCGCGGATGCCTATAACTAGTGGTGGGGTTGTGATCTTTTGTGGGTCTCATCAAGGCCTCTGTTAATGAAAGGTTCCTTCTCTCATTTTACAGCTACAATACAATGCTCCCGGTGCCCCAGAGCTCGCAAAGCGAGTCAAAGACTTGCTGCATGCTGCAGGCTTCATTTCCGTGCAGGAGGATACCACGAGAGGGCTGGACCATGGTGCATGGGTACCATTGTTTCTCATGTACCCAGAGATAGACATACCAGTGTGCCAAATATCAGTTCAGCCCTACAGAGATGGCCTACATCATTACGAGCTGGGAAGGGCTTTGGCATCTCTCAGGAACGAAGGTGTTCTTATTATGGCATCAGGGAGTGCTACGCACAACTTACGCACCTTGGCTTTCGACAACAGCCCGCCTCCTGCGTGGGCAGCTAATTTCGATGACTGGCTGAATGACTGTCTGGTCAATGGCAGGTGATCTTTAATTTGAGTTTTTGCAAAATTTGCTCTCCTCTGATGATCTGGGCTTGCCATGGCTTTTGAGGCAGTGCTGTACATCATGTTCTTTTCCTGCCAACACTTGGATGTGTTTCTTGTTCAAGGCTAGGTCAAGTTGAATCTACATGATGGGTGTAAGATGTATGTGTGGTCTGATGACTATGACTGACTGCTTTTCCAGATTTAATGACGTGATTCAGTTTGAGAACAAGGCTCCCAATGCAAGCAAAGTGCATCCAACACCTGAGCATTTCTACCCTTTACTAGTTGCGCTTGGGGCAGCTGGAGAAAATGCAAAGGCACGAAGAATTCATGCGAGCTGGGCCCATTCAACTCTGTCTATGGCTTCCTTTGCCTTCACACCATGAGCATACTCACCATAGATCCTATGCTCGTTGATTTCATCCCCACACCCAAAGTAATGCACGCCCTTAAAATCTAAGGCTACATCTCAATAAGCTCTTCCTCTCTACTAAATTTCACCAAGTATCATAAATTTGTTTAGAAGATAAGAATTTGGAACTATCAGGCCCTTGTGCCTAGCACTACAATGCTTTGTATTTTTTTTAAAATTATGTAATTATTTATAAATAAAAGCAGTTTTCCTTATTTGAAACTACATTGAAATGTAAACTCATCTCTTGGGTAGACCATAATCTCAAAGTCAAATTCTTGAAAGAGTAGTTATTTCCAGATCTTTCAGGCCATTTGGGCTTTATTCAACAAATACTTCAGTTCTTGATAGTCCGTGATCACCACAAAGTGATGCTGTAATAAATAGTGTCTGAATTTTGGAAATGAGTACACTATGGCCAAACCTTCCTACTCTATGATTGAGTAGTTTCTCGACTCTATTGAGTTGCTTACTTGCATAGTAGATATACCTATCCATCTTCAGTTCTATATCTGGTTACACAAGCACTTGCTCCTACTGCTATTACATTGGTATCCATGTGCACATGGAAGGTCAACTCTCAATTCGTGGTGATGAGTATTGGAGCGTACATCAGTATATGCTTGAGAAAAGTGAAGACTCTCTCTTGATCTAGATTCTAATAGAAGAGAACATCCAACTGAAGTATGCGGTTGAGTGGAAAATAGATATCTGCATATATGCGGATGAACCGACGTTGGTAGCTTGTATGTCCGAGCGATTCTTGCATACCTTTAGAATTGAACGAGGGCTTAATTTGAGAATAACAATGATCTTGTCAAGATTTGGAGAGAGAGACTATTTGTTGAGATGATGTGACCCAGCAAGGCACCATGATCCACCAAGAAGTGGCACTTGAAGGAATCAAGGCGAAGACCTGATACCTTGCACAATAGTCTTGAGGTGCTTTGCCCGCCTCTCTTTGTGAGTGCGTCAAGGAGGGGTTATAGGCACCTTTGATGACTCCTCTTGAGAGACCTTCTTTATAGGTTATCTAGAAAACTCTGGTTCCCCTAGAGCTATGACCTTTGTCTAGAAAATTGTGGTTCCCCTAGAGCTATGACCTTTATCGCTTCCCTGTTGAGACACTGGTGCAGAGGAGGAGGTCAGAGTAAGCAAGGATTTTGTCCAATCTCGTACTACTGCTTCTTCGGAGAGCTCTTCTTCTTGGGACACCTCTTGAGTGGAGTCTGGGTCCAACTCTACTATGTCCACCATATTGCACTAGAACCCCTCATAGGAATTTAACCAATTCCATAGAGGTTCTACCACCTCTCCTTCTGAGCCGAATGGATCCCAAGCCTCATCCAATGGTAAGCCTTGCCATTCATATGTTATGAACTCCAACCACCAGGGGTTGGCTAGCTCCTACTCTTCCTCTTCACTAGTTCCTTTCTCACGAATGAGAATTGTGTCATGTAGGGTAGTGTCCCTTGCACTCTCATCGAGGCCTTTTTCCAAGGACAAGGTCATTGTCTCCTCTTGGTTAGGGACTTGTGTAAAGAAAAGTGCAAGCTCTATGAAGGTTATATCTTTCATTAACACAAGCCTCTTAATATAGGCTTCATACATCAATCCCCTTTACAATCATTGGTGCCACTTGGACATTAGCTTCCTCCTATTGGACTCTTCTATTCCTAAAAATTGCTATTGGACCCCCCTTACAACCATTCTTTTTCCTTATGCACTAGTGCACATTTGCTCATCCTAGGCATGCTAACATCATTATCTCAACACCCCCCTTGATGTGTGCATGGTCATTACCATACTTGAGAGGTGAAAATTCCCCCCTTAGTACCCACTTAGGCCTTTAGCACTGTGGTGTTTCTTTCAGGTTTAGGATTCTTAAAAAGAAAAGGATTACAGGATAGACTCATAAGTCTTATAGCTCATAAGCTTTAAAATAACATGTCTTGGGGTACATCAATTGCATAATTGAATTGAACTTTCACATAATTTGCAGACCAACAATTGGATTCATCGTGACCAAATTTGTTACATTTCTTACATTGGGGCTTTCCCTTGTTGCAACAAAACTTCTCTATGTGGCCTTGCATGCCACAAAAGTCACAAGTGCTTCGTGATAGTGCTTGTCCTTGTCCTTGCTCTTGTGATGTTGATGCTCTACCTCCTCTTGAATAGAAGGCCTGCTCAATATTTGATGTAGAAGCTTCACCTGCATTCTTTAGTTTGACTTCTTTGTCAAGAAGAGAAGCCTCTATGTCATGCATTAAGAGGTTATCCATGTTTGATAGATATTCCACCAGATCACTATACCCTTCAATGTCGCAAACTGGGTAGGAGAATGGCTTTGGATTCATCTTCTTCAAGCTTTTTATCTATGGAAGTAAGTTGCTGCTTAATACTCTTGTACTTATTTATGTGACTCATCATATCATCATTCGGTTTAAGCTTGAGAATGGCTTTGGATTCATCTTCTTCAAGCTTTTTATCTATGGAAGTAAGTTGCTGCTTAATACTCTTGTACTTATTTATGTGACTCATCATATCATCATTCGGTTTAAGCTTGAGATTATATAATTGTATAAGCAGCTTAACCTTAGAGTGCTTAGATTTAGTGCCAAAAATCATCTCTAGTTCCTCCCATGCCTCCTTAGCATTAGTAATACCCTTAATGTTATGTATTGCTTCATCCCCTACTAATGCCGAAGCTATGGTGCCTAAGGCTTTCTCATTTCTCTCAACCCAAAGTTCTCTCGGTTTCTCTCCCTTTGACTAATCCTCCCCATATATTTTTTCTCATAAGTAAGTACATAAGCTTGGATTGCCAAGTGTGGAATCCGAAGCCGTTGAACCTATCAACCTCAATAGTAGGTGCCATAGCTTACGATAAGAAAGGAGTTTAGCAAAGGTAGTTTTTTTTAATTAACTTAATTCTTGAATTTAAAGGAGGGATTAACGAGGCAATGTAAGGCAACTTACTAAAATAAGAGAAGAAAAGCACTTTTTTGAAGACTGCAGCCAATCGTCGTTTACTTTTTTTTGAAGATGACAACTAAATGATCTCGTGCACCACTACCTTGGCCCTTGGGAGGCTCCTTGATTAAGCCTATCACCACTATGCATGGCAGTTGTTATTGTAGAGGTAGAGTCAAATGTTAGTAGAGTCGAGTGTTGCAGCAAGAACTCGACACACGACCAGCAGCAGCAAAAGTTGAGGAAGAGATAAGGTATCGACACGTGGTAGCAGCAAAGCAAGAAGTTGAGGAAGAGATAAGGTTTGCCTCAGTTATGCGGAGTACCTCAATACGCAGCAGCAAGAAATTAAGGTCGCCTTCTCCCGCTTCAACCAAGGCTCAAGAAGGACCACCTCTTGAGTGAGAAATGATGTGATTACTACAGCTGAGAGAGATGCGATGGACTGGGGTCTGATACCATGTAAAGAAAAGTGCAAGCTCTATGGCTATGGTGGGAAGAGATGTGTGTTGGCATTATCATCTCCAGATTGGTCATATATGTGCATATTTCATGTTGTCTTGGCCAGATTTATGAGGCCATGCATTCATCTGGCTAGATTTATTTCATGCTGTATTTGGCTAGATTTATGAGGCCATGCATTCATCTTATTTTAGATATTTTTTTGCTATTTTTGTCTATTTTTTAGACATTATTTTAGTATTTTTGCATAGTCAGCCAGCCCACTATTTTTATACTGGCCGACCAGCGCTTGTCCAACCTATAAATAGGTGGCTTGGGTTAGCATCATTAGCACTTCATTATTCAGCCATTGCTGTTGGTTGTATACACCTACGGGCAGCACTCATGCTCTACTTCAGCAGATAACAAGTTTTCTACTTCAGTTCTTTTGCACATGTGCTTCTTTGCAAGATCTATTTGCTGTTTTTCTATTTTACAGCCATTCTTTCATGGTATCTGAGCCCAGTGTTGCAAAGGGACCTGCGTTTTCTACATCTACTGCTGTAGACAAAGATCCACCGCATCTACATCTACAAAGGAGCTGTGTTTTCTGCTGTGGACCTGCGTTTTCTGCTGAGGACCTGCGTTTTCTGCTAATTACCTGCGTTTTCAGCGTGAGATCTGTATTTTCAGATCTCAGCCCCGTATTCCGGTGCTACAACAGGGTTTTAACCCAGGGGAGTCATTTCTTACCTCTTCTTTTGGTTTCCCACCCCCCCATCCCTTCTTCTCTTTCCTTTCTCTTGGTTGCACTCAGCTTTCGAGGAGGAGTTTTCTGATTTTCTGATCAGCTTTGTTGAAGAGGAGGATTTTGCTGTGTTATCAGAGATATGGCTTCTGGTCATAGTCATTCTTCTCACTCGGGGATTCTATTTTCTTCTCCCCACTCCCAAGCCCCAAATTCACAGGCTTCTTCTTCCCAGCTTCCTGTTTCTCTACCTTATTCCCATATTCCTGCTTCTTTTCCTTCCATATTCCCCACCACCACCACTTCTCTTGTTTCTCCCCTCCCACAAACCCTCATCCCAACCCCTTCCCATGTGCCATCCTATTCACTCCCTCAAGTGAGTGATTCCATGAAGCTGACTGCTACCATACTTGGTCGTTTTATACGCAATTGCTTCTTGAAGGAGCAGGTGTGTGGCCCTCTGTCACCACTCCTCACTTGGTGGATCTAGCGTTTCGTGGAGTTTTGGATGCACAGGCCCGTCTCATCATCATCCATTGTATGACACCATCTATCCATGCACAATTCATATCTTCCTGGAGTGATGCCAGTCAAATGTGGAATGAGATTCAGAGGAGGTTCGGGAGAGTATCTTCCGTGAAGATTGCTAAGTTGGAGGCGGATCTTGAGAAGATTACCATCAGTGACTCAGATAATATCATTGATAAGATTGGGGAATTCACAAGGATCAAGCGGTAGCTTGAGGAGTATGGGAGCTCAATCAACAACCCGATCCATAAACTGCTTGGTAAGTTGCCATCATCCTTTGACTCTTTCAAAGATCACATCTACTTCCGTGAGCCTCTCCCCCCCTTTTGAGGAAGTCGTCAGTTATCTCCACGACAAGTGCATGCTTCGTGGAAAAGGCAAGTCAGGGTCTGCATTTGTTGCCTCTAACAAGGGCAAGGACAAAGGCAAAGGCAAAAAAGGGAACTCCAACAACAACAAGCAGAAAGTCACCACAAAGTCATCTTCTGACGACGACGACGATTCTGACAGGAACAAGGGTTCCAGGATGAAGGAATCTTGTCAGTTTTGTGGTCGACTTGGTCATTCTGAGGCCAAATGTTTTGCCAGACAAGCTCCTTCCCGCAAAGCTAAAGCCAAAGCTAAAGCAAAACAGATGGCTCAAACACCACCCATGACAGATGGTTCAGATACTTTGCCAACGACAAAGGAGGGTACGAAGTCTCATGCTAAGATGGCTTCTCTTACTGTCTATGATCCCCCGGTTCTTTCATCTTCACAGGAGTAGGATGAGTCCATCTTGGTGGTCACAGAGGAGACTTCTGATTCAGAAGGCAGTGCCCTATCCGCAACAGAGGATTATTTACAGGAATTTCTGATAGAGACCTTATCAGTTCCTCTAATCCCTTTGGATAAGTATCTCCCTTCCCTTGTGTTGTTTCATGCTGATGCTATTCTTGCATATTTTCTCTCGTCTCTTTCAAAGGAGGATAGTGGTTCTTCTACTAGGCAGGTGGATGAGGAGGCATCTTCCACTATCTTGGAGCCTATCCCTACTTTGAATTTGACAACTTCTACTATCATTGATGATCAGTTTGTTCCAATGGTTGTTTCATTTCCTTCTTCTTTAAAGGAGAAGTCTACTTCGGTCCCAATACTTGTTGCAGATGCAGAGGAGGTACCATCTATGGTTCCATCTCCTAGGCTTCTCTCTTCAGATTGATCCTATTGTTTCATCTTCGATATCTTCTCGATCTTCTCGTGGCTTCTTTCGAAGACCTTCTCGGTATTGAGATGTACCATATCTTCGCGAGCTTTGTGCCTTTTATGAGGAGGTTGTTCTTTCAGACTCTTTGGAGGTCTTTCTTCAGCGTGCTGGAGTTGGTCCATCTAGCGGCGTTGAAGAGGAGGTGTTGGCATTATCATCTCCATATTGGGCATATATGTGCATATTTCATGCTGTATCTGGCCAGATTTATGAGGCCATGCATTCATCTTATTTTAGATATTTTTCTGCTATTTTTATCTATTTTTTAACATTATTTTAGTATATTTTGCATAGTCGGCTAGCCCACTGTTTTTATACTGGCCGACCAGGGTTAGCATCATTAGCACTTCATTATTCAGCCATTGCTGTTGGTTGTATGCACCTACAAGTAGCCCTCGTGCTCTACTTCAGCAGATAACAAGTTTTCTACTTCAGTTCTACCATTCATAGTTGATAAGCTAGATTGAAGATTGGGAAAGAACCACGCACTAGTCATCAGCAAGATGTGGACCAAAGAAAAAATAAAAGGTTATATCTTTCATCAACACAAGCCTCTTAATATAGGCTTCATACATCAAAATCCCCTTTACAATCATTGGTGCCACCTGGACATTAGTTTCCTCCTATTGGACTCTTCTATTCCCAAAAATTGCTATTCAATTTCCATTCTTTTTACTTATGCACTAGTGCACATTTGCTAATCCAAGGCATGCTAACATTATTATCTCAACAATATACAAGTTGTCCAGGCCCCAATCATGGATCACCCGAGCTGCCCTCAACCAAGTCCTTCCAATGAGCAAGCTGTAGGCCCCTTTAGTTGGTGGGAGGTCTAACACCACAAAATTCATTTCAAATACTAATCCCTCAAAAGAGATTGAAACTTGCCTGACTAGTTGCAAGGGCATCACTTCCCTTTGGTTTGCCACTCTCTGATGGGCGAAGGGAGGCTCGGGAATTCGAAGACCCAAGGTTTTCCTACTAGCTTCACGCATGATGTTAACACCGGAACCACCATCCACAATGACCCCTGTAATTTGAGTTCCTCCCATGGAAACTGTCACCCTTGGGCTTCGACGATCAGCCACTACTGGGGCGGTGATGCATACCCTTGCTTCCTTCATGGGCTGTTGCGCCTACTACTACTGGGGCGGTGATGCATACCCTTGCTTCCTTCATGGGCTGTCGCGCCTACTACTACTAGATGTGGTTTCACCTTGATTTGCCTTTGAATCCACCCAATGCTAAACCAAGCCTAGCAGTAGTTGCTCTCCTATTTCTTGGCTCAAACCACATAATTGAGGAAGGGTGATTTCCACCTTTGCCCTTGCCAACACTGGCCTCCCAAGGTAAATTACTAACCTTGGGTTGGGTAGACCCCCCTCACCCGCCTTTGAAGGTATGGTGGTTGGGGGAATGACCAAGGTAGGGACCGCTTCCATCTCCATGGGTGGTGTTTAAGTGAATTCCTCCGCGGCCTCCTTATAAGCTTGTTCCACAATGGATGGGTGGACTGCACCATCAAGGGGAGGAGTTGGTTTCTTTGGGGCTCCTTGGGACCGGGTGACTGCCGCCACTATTAGAGTGTCAGCCTTGGGAGATGGCACCACTATTGGTGACTACCGCCACTATTAGAGTGTCAGCCTTGGGAGATGGCACCACTGCTTCCACCATGTTAACCAATGGGATTTTAGGACAATTCCAGTGGCTCTCCAGACAATGTATGCATGGGAGTGAGCCCTCTGGTACAATGCATTGAGCTTGCATGTGGGTGGCTACTCCCCCCACAATAGTAGCATATAAGCGGTTGGGTTAAGTTGTTGGCAGGATGGCAATTGGGGAACCTTTGGTTAGTCTGGGGCCCATACGTGTTGTTAGTGTCTGGAGGTACTCGAGGAGCTGCCGCATAGACCACTAGGGGTGGGTTTTGAAAGACTTGGAGTGTTTGTGGGACTGGCACGAGTGGGAGGTACGGCTGATAGGCTAGGAGAGTGCCTACTTGATATTGGATTTGCATAGGCAGGGGGGTCGTATGTTAGTGTTGCTATGGGATGAGGGGTATTTGTGTATGCTACAATGGCTACTTGAGCTACCTTCACTGAGATGATGTGGCCTAGGGCAGTTGAGAGGTTGGTACATAAGTAACCATGGGGGGGAGGGAAGTGTGTGTGGGGGAGCTAAGTAGGTGGGGCCAATGGTGAGACAAGGTTAATATAAGCTTGGGATTGGGGGGTAGCTATTCATGCTTATTTGATGGTTCAAGATGTTAAAAAATACAAGTGAATAGGGTGTGTGTGGGAACAAGCTCTTGGATAGAGGCTGTAAAAGAGGAGATGTAATTGTGAAAGAACCTGTGAAAAGGTTAGAAGAATCTACTGGGAGAGAATAAGGGTAGCATGAGGGAATTTAGGAGTGTGGAGTTATTCTGGGAGATAATCAGGGAAAAGAGAAGAGGTGGAGAGAATCAGGCAAAAGGTGGAGATATTCTGGGAGTGAATCATGGAGAAATCAATGGGATTTGATGCTTGATGTAAACACTATAAATTGAGGCATAGCCCTAATGAGAATTTGCTGGTTTTTGAGTATCCATGCCTACATTAATCTATTTACTAATTATTCACTAATTACGTCTTAATCATTTGCTAATTACTTTGTTAATGATGTTGATTCTAATGTTTGATCCACCATAGCTTATCATTATGCTCAAATTTCAACATGGTATCAGAGCCATGCCTAGAATCCATCAGATTTATGAGCCCATTATTTAATTAATCAAGATTAGTAGAAAATTATAATTTTCCCTCTTTTTTCAATTAGCCTCTGTACCCCCAGCCAGTGGAGGAGCTCCCTCTCCTTGCACACTCAACCATTGCCCAAACCCTTCTAGCCCAAGATAGCTAACCCATAGGAGCTCCAGCCCATCAAATCAGAAGCGCAAACCGCCCACGGAAGCTCCCGATTTTCGCTGATTAAAAAGCTACGTTTTTCTGCAGTAAATCAATGATTTCTACTTCATCAAATCAAATGAGTCTAATTCCTCTTAGCTCCAGGGGTTTTCAAGCATGCTCTACAAGCTGGTGAAGACAGAATTCAGTTTCATCAAGTCTACAGTGAGATCCAAGCTCTTCATCAAATCTGCAGGTGACTTTGGTAAAACAGAGATTAAGCTTTCAATATTTGGTCAAATCTTGTGTTTCTTGGCTTAATCCTCTACTAGACTCATTTCTATTGATGCCTTTGAAAGAATTTGAGCTCATGTGAAGTGGAAGGCACCAGATCTGGACTCCCCGCATACTCTGTTTTTTGTACACAAAACAGAGCATTAATTTGCTAATCAGTGATTAATCAGTACTAATCACTGTACTTTGGTGCAATCGAGGGTTTAAATTAACCATTAGGTATCTGATACAGATTCCTATAACTTCAGATTGCAAATCGGAGTTGGTTTGATACTCCAACCATCCCGTACAAATTGGTTACCCTTAATTTAATGTAATTTCTGGGAAAATTGTGCTGATAAAATTGTGAAAATCATCATTTTGCATTTAACCCTTGGTTAATGCCAGTAAATCTCACTCAAATTCAAGATTATTCACAGCCAGAGTTGCATTTGGGAATGTGCATGAGAATGAATGCTATACGCATTATGTATTGGGCACATTGCATCAGTGTAAAAATGGGAACAAACACTGCCCTTGTCCAGAATAAGGCAAGTGGTAAGACCTCCCGCATAAATTTGGGTTTGCATTGCATAATGATACAAAATAAACATAAAAAGCCCAAAGGAACTGTCAGCAAAACATTGAAACATGTTGCTCACATGGAGCAAAATGACCTGACGGACGAGCTCATGGCCCCAGCCATGAAAGAAGAAGAATATCTCTTCCCAAGAAGAGGATCCACACCGAGAAGAAGATCTGAAGAAAGACATATACACGAGAAGAGAAGCTGCCCCACGAGAAGAGAAGCTGCCCCGAGAAGACTGAAAGAAGAGACGGACGCGTGGAGAGAAGCTGCCATGACAAGAAGACTGAAGACAAGAGAAGATGTGAGGCTCCAAAGAGTGAGGAGCCATGTGAAAATCTCAGAGAGAGAGAGAGAGAGACCCCACAACCCAATGTAACCTGCCCCAACAAAGTAAAACCACCTCTGAGCCACCGATGATGTAGGCCACGTGGTAGATGTATGTGTGAGCACTTTAGTCAAGGTTGCGGGCAACTATAGTAAGCCTTGGACACATAGAGAGAGAGTGTGTCAAGGACTATGGGTTTAGGGACTTGAGGCACTGGTCGTCGCAGGCTATCAAGTAAGAGAGAAACTTGATATAGGGTCCAGGTGTGCTGAGATAACTTGAGGGGAGGAGTAGACACTGGTCGCGGACTACCAAGTAAGGGGAGGCAAACTTGGTATAGGGTCTAGGTGTACTAGGAATATTCACTTGAGGGGAGGTGTTGAAAAATACAAGTGAATAGGGTGTGTGTGGGAACAAGCTCTTGGATAGAGGCTGTAAAAGAGGAGATGTAATTGTGAAAGAACCTGTGAAAAGGTTAGAAGAATCTACTGGGAGAGAATAAGGGTAGCATGAGGGAATTTAGGAGTGTGGAGTTATTCTGGGAGATAATCAGGGAAAAGAGAAGAGGTGGAGAGAATCAGGCAAAAGGTGGAGATATTCTGGGAGTGAATCATGGAGAAATCAATGGGATTTGATGCTTGATGTAAACACTATAAATTGAGGCATAGCCCTAATGAGAATTTGCTGGTTTTTGAGTATCCATGCCTACATTAATCTATTTGCTAATTATTCACTAATTACATCTTAATCATTTGTTAATCACTTTGTTAATGATGTTGATTCTAGTGTTTGATCCACCATAGCTTATCATTATGCTCAAATTTCAACACAAGAAGGGTGTTGGGTTTGGTTGGTGGTTAGGGATGTAAAGAGAAGTCGAAGCACTGTTGGTTGGGGTCACCATGTAGTCTTCGGCGGTGGCGAAGGGATTAAGTGGGGTGGCCTCTTGCTTAATTTGTTGTTGTATAAGTCGACGTCCCTTGAGGTAGTAACACTCCTTGTCCTCATGGCCCGCCCTTTGAGCAAAATGAGCAATATTTCTTGGTGGGACAATCACTTGGAAGATGGCCTTGCGAACTACATATCGGGCACCATGGACTCGTCATGGACTCGTCTTGGGATCTTTGGCCTGCTTGATCTCCTTTCTCAGCGCTGCCACCACAACAATCACTTGGAAGATGGCCTTGCGAACTACATATCGGGCACCATGGACTCGTCTTGGGATCTTTGGCTTGCTCGATCTCCTTTCTCAGTGCTGCCACCACGACCGCGTCCTCTTGCTATAACCTTTTGAAATCTTCAAGCTCTTTCTGAGCTTGGCAAGCTCATCCAAGGAATCGGATGTAAAAGCTACCATCAGGGCTAGAGGAACCGTTGGAGGAGCCGAAGACATGCCAGGAATAAGTGGAGACCAAGAGGTACTGCGCTCCACCACCATGAGAGGCGAGCATTCTCCAATTGTGTAGCTCTGTCTTGGAAGTCTTGTAGGGTGCCTTGGTGTGGAAAGGTCTCTCTCATCTTTATCGCCATTTGAGTAGGGAGTGCGCGAAGCACCCACTTGCAGCATCTAGTTTATCCAAGATCTTAGGGTAGCTCTTATGACAAGCTAGGCCATTGACTCCCCCGCCTTCATGGATAGTTGGTTGAGCTCTTGAGTAATGAGATCAAAGTGGTTCCTAGACTGAAAGGTAGCTAAGAACTGTAGTATGAGAGTGGCCCAGTCTGGGAAGTGGTTGGCGGGGAATTGATTGTACCACCGGTCTGCACTTTCTCCCAGCATTGTCGGGAACAAGACCACGGGTGCAGCATCATCTCGACGATTGAGCCCTTGAGTCACACATAGTGAGGAACCGCCACACATGGTCTTCCCCATCTTCAGTGATGGAACCTTTGAAGGTTGGTAGTTTAACTTACACACAACTAAGGATAGTAGCCAATGGCTCTGGCCCTAGTGGAGCCTCCATAGGGTTAGAAGAGGAAGATGCTAAGGTAAGAGTAAGGGAATGAGGAAGAACCCTATGACAACTATTTCAAAGATAACAAAGGGGTGAATTACCTCCAGAGTTGCAAATCATCCTTACAAACTTTTATTTCCTCTATTTTTTAAAATCCATAATGTCTTTCATATGAGTTTATTAAAGAAGTATGTTATCTGAGTCATATATTGGAGGATGAGCATGTTATTTTCCCCACTCAAGGTCAAGTGGAATTAGAACCATAAGCAATTTTGTACGTCAGAGAAAAACCCCTTAAGAATAGGATCTTAAAATAATATTAATCAAATGTCACATTTGGTCTATTTTTGTCGTGCAAGCAAGTGTAGCTTAAGGATACACATTTCTGCAAATCTAACCAAGAGTACAGAGGGCATAACTCTTTTATAGCAAGAAATAGAGGTCACTATTCCCTCGCTTTCCTCGATTCCATGCATGTGGGTATTACTTGTACCATGGCCACGACACCAAGTGTTGTCTGGCTCAGAAAGAGGATGGGTTCACTCATGTTTCAAAGGTGGTATCATGCAAGTGTGCTAAGCATACATGTGGGAAGATGATGAAATTCATTAACTCATTGTATAAAGCTTGTGATTGGCATTTAGAATCATGATAGAGATAATCACATGTCCCCTGAAAATAGGATCACGTGATATGCCTTGCTTGGAAATCTTAAATAAAAAATCCATAGGTTAATCAATGTGATAGAAAGGAAAATGATGAAGGAAATGGATAAACCAGAACTGATAGGGAAGTATTAGATGAAGAATCCAAGGTTAAGATGAGGAAGGCCAAGAGAGCCTAGAGGATTCTTTGAATGTGCCTAACCTAGACAATCTAACTTGCACTGATTCAAATTTGTGTATTTTGTCATGTACAATAGTAATATTTTTTAGATTGAGGATCCCATTAATGGGATCCAAATGAGATGATTTCTAATCATGTTATATGTGATAATGATGTGATTGCATGTAATGACATGATTTTTGATGATGTTATATGTGATTGCATGTAATGACATGATTTTTGATGATGTTATATGTGATAATGATGTAATTGCATGTAGTGACGATTTATGATGCTACTTATAATGACATGGTTCCTTATGAAAATTATGTTTCATGTGTGATGACACTTGTGTTATGATGATGCTATGGTATATGATGCCCATATGGATGATAGCATGTCACAATCGGATGATTTGACTGCTACCAGGCTCCCATTGATGATCAACCACATGATGACACATACTCTTGTCAAGATGCTATGCAAGATGATAATGGGGATATGGTTCCTCATTGATGAGAGTGCTCTATGTGCTGATGCCATTGCCCATGATGTTGTTGCTCAAGTTATTTATGATGGTTCACTAGATGAGACTCCAGTTATTTATAAGCAACCACATGATGATGCATACTCTTCTCAAGATGATAATGAGGATATTATTCCTCATGATGAAGAGAGTGCTCTATATGATGATGCCATTGCCCTAATGTTATTACTCTAGTTATTTATGATGGTTCACTAGATGAGGCTCCCATTGAGCCATATGATGTCGATGATCTTGTCTATCATGATGATATAGTTGTGTACATTCATGGTTAAATGTATGATAATCTTAGGGGGTTCACCTAAAAATATGTAAGTATAGCTCGTGAGTTCAAATAAAGAGGTTTTTTAATTCAAAATTTTAAGGTAATTTTATAGAAATAAATTTACGAAAGGGGTTTTTTTAACCAATTTTGAATTAAAAAACCTTAAGTCTATAAAGAAAAAGGGGTCATTTGATTCATGAAAATTTCACAGGTAAGGGGATTTTCAAATATCCCTTGAATGCATGTGATACATAGGGTTTCTTGCAGTACACCCTTGAGATGATAATGGTGACATTTGTGATGCCTTTTTTATTATCCATGTCTACATTAAGCTATCAATTAATTGCTCACTAATAACATCTTAATTATCATCTAATCTCTTTTTATTATCCATGCCTACATTAGGCTATCAGTTAATTGCTCACTAATCACATCTTAATTATCATCTAATCTCTTTTCTAATGATGTTAATTCTAGCATTTGATCCACCATAGCTCATCACATTGCTGCAAATTTAACATGGTATCAGAGCCTAGCCTAAAATCAATCAATTTATGAGCCCATTATCTTGCTAATCAGCTGGCTAATTAAGATTAGTAGATAATTAAGATTTTTACCTCTTTTTCAAGTAGCTTGTACCCCTAGCTGGTGGAGGGGCTTGATCTCCCTCCAGGCTTAACAATAGCCTCCAAGCTCTTAGCCATACATAGTCATATTCCCAAGGCTTCAGCCCATTCAATCAAATCATCAAACCGCCAAGCAGAGCTCCCGATTTTTGCTAATTTTCCAGCGTCGTTTTTCTGAGGGAAAAATGAGATCTCTGCTGCTCCAGATGAAATGGCTCTAATTCCTCTTGGCCCAAGGGGTTTTCAAGGATGCTCTACAAGCTGGTAAAGATAGTTTTTTATTTGATCAAGTCTACACTGAGTTTTTTATTTGATCAAGTCTACACTGGTGAGATCCAAGCTCTTCATCAAATTTACAGGTGACTTTGGTAAAACAGAGATTAAGCATTCAATGTTTGGTCAAATCTTATGTTTCTTGGCTTAATCCTCTACTAGACTAATTGCTATTGATGCCCTTGAAAGGATTTGAGCTCATTTGAACTCTAAGGCCTCAGATCTGGACTCCCTGCATACTCTGTTTTTTGCACACAAAATAGAGGATTAATTTGCTAATCAGTGATTAATCAACACTAATCACTATATTTTGGTTCAATTGAGGGTTCAAATTAACCATTAGGTATCTGATACAGATCCCTATAACTTCAGATTACAATTCGGAGATGGTTTGATACTCCAACCATTCCGTACAGATTTGTTACCCTTGATTTAATATAATTTCTAATAAAATTATGCTGATAAATTTATGGTAATCATCATCTTGCATTTAACCCACACACAAATTCAAGTTATTCACAGCCAGAGTTGCATTTGGGAATGTGCATAAGAATGAATGCTATATGCATTATGTATTGGGCACATTACATCATTGTAAAAATGGGATCAGACACTACCCTTGTCTAGAAAGGTAAGAGGTAAGACCTCCCGCATAGATTTGGGTTTGCATTGCATAATGACACAAGGTAAACATCAAAAGCCCAAAAGAATTGTCAACAATACATTAAAACATGTTGCTCACATGGAGCAAGAACAAACGGACAAGCTCGTGGTGCCAGCTGAAAGAAGAAGAACATCTCTTTCCAAGAGGAGGATCAACACCGAGAAGAAGAGCTAGAGGAAGCATTGAAGGAAGACATGGATGCGTGAAGAGAAGCTGCCACAACAAGAAGACTGAAAGAAGAGGAAGACATGGACGCGTGAAGAGAAGCTGCCCACGACAAGAAGACTAAATACAAGAGAAGATGTGAGGCTCCAAGAAGTGAGGAGCCATGTGAAAATCTCTGAGAGAGAGAGAGAGAGAGAGAGAGAGAGAGAGAGAGAGAGAGAGAGAAACCCCACAACCCAATGTAACTTGCCCCAACAGAGTAAAACCACCTCTGAGCCACCGATGATGTAGGCCATGTAGTAGATGTATGTGTGAGCACTTTAGTCAAGGTCACGAGAGCACTTGTAGTAGCCTTGGACACATAGAGAGAGAGTGTCAAGGACTATGAGTTTAGGGACTTGAGGCACTGTTCGCGGACTATCAAATAAGAAGGAAACTTGGTACTACAAGTGGAGCTTGGCAAATCCATATTCTCCATGTGGAGTACCCAAGGGATGGAGAAATCACATTATAAAGCAAGAGGGGTTTATTTCAAAAATACAAGACATGGAGGTGGAGCTTCTGCAGGAGGAACACGTACAAACTATCTACAAGAGATGTTCTCAATTGGTTTTATCGCACAACCTTTGGAAGGGTATTGGTTAGGGAGCGACCCCACAATCTAAGCTTGTGCAAGAGGCACGCAAGGCTGCAAAAAGTCATGCTCGGCTTTAATGGTTGTAGATCAATGCTCCCCATAGGCATGGTGCTTGGCGTGCACGAATGAGGAGACAAGGGAGGCGTTGGGTTGTGCTGCACGCACCAGCATAAATCTAGATGTAATAAGGCTAAGAAAATAAGTTTAGTTAGGTTTTTTTTTTGCCCTAAAAAAAAACTATTAATAGTTCCTTCTCTCACTTCATTTTCATTTCACTTTTTTAGAGAGCTTGAGCTTAAGATCTACGTAGACACCCACGTAAGGACACTAGCACATCACCACGTTAGCATAGTCGTACATGGATATGGCACGCACCAAGAACACCGCACGTGTTACCATGCCTTCACAAAACACAGTGCAAGGCACCCAACGACCACATACTGGTGACACCACGGAAGAGAGTGACCCCTTGGATTCTAGGACATGCCCAATGGGATCACCAGAGTCCAACCCTCCTCCCATAGCAACACCAGTGCACATACATGCAGGCCCTTCTAGTGGGAGCAAGCATGTGAAGAAGACCCCACAATGCAGCTACCCTAGAGATCAAGACAGAGAGGCCGATGATGAGCAATTCGAGTGGGTTGGTGAAAACATTCCTACATTGCGCAGCACCATAGGTGGCAAGACCCTACTACCAGGACACGGTCCTCTACCTACCCGGGAGGAACTTGATACACATGTACCACAGCAATAGGAGGAGGAGGATTCAGACTATGAGAGAGACCAAGAGGAGGTTCCTGCAAGTGCGCGCAAGCGTAGAAAGGTCAAGCTCTTCAGCCTACTATATGTTGGTAGGGCTATGCACCTTGCTGCTGAAAATTCAAGGTCCCCCATTTGCCATGATTCTGAGACCATGGTTGTCCCCTCCTTACGCTTTTCCAATCTGTAAAAATATAGAAAGTGGCACAATAACCAAAAAGTGTAAGGGTTAACTCTAGACATGTAGTGGAATCAGATATACCTTTCTTCTCATCAACTTGAAACTTGACTCTTCCACATTGTCAAAGCCCATGATGCTAAAGTGTTGACGCAGGTCTGCTAAGCTCCAATGCTTGCTTGTTGCCACTCGCTCATGGAATTGGCATGGAATTGAACATGTGCACAAAAACATGTAAAGGACAAAACCAATTTAGCCCTACTGACCTAGATGCCTTTGAAAACTTGAGTGATGTCTTGATATCACTTACCATCTTAAACTTTAAGCATAAGATGGTCCAAGCATTAGGTTTGGGCCATTCGGGATTGTTAAGAGGGGGGTTGGGGATCTCTTCTAGCTTGCGAAATAAACCTGGTTTTTTATCTACAAAATATGAGTGAGAAAAGATAAAGATATTGTTCTGTACAAGATCACTTGGGCTTTGAGATACAAACATTGCCTCTCCAATGGGATGCATGCATAGTATAGAAAACTCCAGTGAGGCTTTGGAGTGGTTGTTCCTCAATATAATTAGAGGGGAAAATATCTGCAGAGAGACATAAGAAAATGGAGAATTATAAGAAAATTTGAAACAAAAAATCCAATATTAGCATGTTGTTAAAGCTGTGTTTATGTTACACTGACAATTTGAAGGAAACCTTGGTTGTTGGACTTGAATGTACAGGTCTCCAAGGGTATACACATGTTGCACTATGGCAACCAGTCCTTCCTTCTTAGTATGCTTGAAGCCTTGTAGCCGCCCCTTCCAATGTGTAGCATATTCCCGAGCTTACGCACTCGATGTGGTCCCTTAGAGCTTGGCTGCATGTAGATCCAAGCCCCAACCCTGAATCTTGCTGGAGCCCAAACTCCATTCTCATCTCTTATGTTATGCAGCACAAGCTCTTCCACCTTCTCCCTAGGTCTTCTCACATTACTGGAAGAGGCCATGGTGGTAAGAAAAGAGAAGAAGGAAAAAGAAAAGCTTGTTTTACAACAGAAGAGTGGAGAGGAGAGAAAGTTCAGGGTTTTCAGTGCAGCAATGGAAAGCTTAAAAGAGGGTTAGAGTTTAAGAATAGGCTTCCTGAACCTAGAGTAGTAGACTAAAGAGCGATAGAGTTTCTACAGCAATGGAGAGGGAGGGAGCTTGAGAGAGAGAGAGAGAGAGGGAGATTGAGAGGGAGGGAGCTTGAGAAGGAGGGAGAGCTTGAGAGGGATGGAGTTTCTGCTGTAATGGAGAGCTTAGAAAAGGAAGAAAGAGGGAGAGGGAGCTTGAGACTGAGGGAGCTTGACAAGGAGGGAGAGCTTGAGAGGTATGGAGTTTCTGCAGCAATGGAGAGCTTAGAAGAGGAAGAAAGAGGTTCAAAATGAGCTTTCCAAACCTAGAGTATGTTGGGGGGAAGTTTGAGAGGGAAAACACACTTTTGGAAAAAAAGTAAATTTTTTTAATTTTTAGGGTTTTTCATCTGCGCGATTCTAGGTGGGGGGACCTCTAAGTTTGTGCCCAAGAGGTAGGGGGACAAGAGTAGTAATTAGGCTCCATTAGCAAACCAAAGCCTAGGCCCCCTAGGGTCAAAGAAGTCAAAAATGTGCACCCAGCCCTCTTCCTATTGGTCCATTCCTAATCAAAAGTTAATCCAAGAGGCCCTCTTTGGGTCTAAAAAATTCCTAATGTCAAGTTCTTTCATTGGGTGTACGATTATGACAAGATTCAATGCAAAAGCTCCGACTAACTCTCTGACAACAGCAGTCGTCAGGGGGGGGGGTATTATTCGGAATGACTGGGCGTAAAGGGCATGTAAGTAATGAATTAGGTTGAAAGTCAAAGGCACCACCTCAACTAGAAGAATGCATCAAAACCAATTCACTCGAGTGGGATAGAGAGGAGTGGAAATCAAACCTACCCACTTGGAAGCAAGTACATTAGTACATATTGGGCATTAGGATCTCAGACACGCTACTTGGGAGGAATATATAGGTAGACATGGTGAGGGTCAAAGGCACAAAATGATATTTACGATTCAAATGATATTAGAGTTAAGAAACCTGGAATGGCTATCAAACCAGGGTTCAACATCGAGGACTCTCGACATCGTTTGATAGCACGATGGGCTCGAATCTAGATCGAAAGTCAGGCCTTGCAAAACCAGTCTAGGAGTTGGATGAGATCAACCTATTTTTAGCAGCGTGCAATCCTAGGAATCTCAAAAGAGATCAAGGGATTATCATTTTCATGAAAAAGCAAGCTAATTCTCACAACCATGAGAATGCTTATAGAGCTAATTCTCACGAGCATGAGAATGCTTATACATGTTGACGTTTTTTGGTGTTTCTCATGTCTAAATGATTTATTTTGAATCATCCAACCATATATTTTTGAAATTTTCACTTAATAGGACTACATTTTTTGAATTTCTTGACATTTTTGAAAAGAAAAGAAAACACAACACAGAAAACTTGCAACTTTATGTGGTGAAGATTTTGTAGCCATAAATCATGAAAAATCAAACAAAAAAACAAGTGTTTGTGCTCCTCTATATCTTGAAGTACTTGAAAACTAAAAAACTTCCAAAATTATAACAATGGTAACCTTAAAATCCAAAAGATGAAAAAAGGAAGCTGAGGGAAAGTCTATCTTCAAGGGAGTTTATAGAAGAGATAGAGTAAATCAAGACAAGACTTAAAGTATTTAAAGAACTAGAAAGGGGTGGATTGGCATAGGCAGGTATAGAGAAAAAAGAAGAGCTTAGGGAGAAGAACTAGCAAACTAGCTCTTTGGTGATTTGTTAGTTCAAAAGAGTGAGGTTCTAGAAAAGTTCATAGAAGGATCCCAAATGTAATCCATAGATTTTAAAGAGACTCGAGTATATGCTTCGTTAAGATCAAACTACTTTAAAATGGGTTATATATTCTAGTGAACACCATTGATGGAAATCATCACAAGAAGCTCAAAATCAAGAAGCTCAAAATCAAGAGATAGGAATAATGTCCATGGCCCTACTTCAAAGATGAATTTGAAACAGAGCCCTTTGAGCATTTCTAAAGTTCCCTTGGCCACCCAATAGTTTGATTCCTATGTGGCTACATGAACCTCATGCAAGTAGAACTTACAATGGCTACATGGATGAACCTTATGCAAGTAGAGCTTACAATGAATACATGGATGGATGGTAGATTGGATGATGTTGAAAGAATATGTTGGAATGATGTCTTATATGTTTTTCTTGGCCAATTGTTGCAAGTTCCTTCAATGGGAAGGAAGCAATGAGTGAAAGAAGGTAATTGTTTAGGGCAAGAAAGAAACCTTGCTCAATCCCACACACATGTTTAGTGTAAGAAAGAAACCTTGCTTAATCCCAAGTGGTCAAGATTTACCACAAGATAAGCCAACTCCCCCAAGGGATGATGCTAAATGAATATGCTAAAAGAATGTCTTATGTGTTCTTGGACACTTGCAAGTTCCTTCAATGGAAGGCAATGGAAGGCAAGTGCAAGAAGGGTAATGGTTTAGTGTAAGAAAGAAACCTTGCTTAATCCCACATAGCAAGTGGTTAAGCTTTACCATGTACCACATACCAAGTGGTACAGGTTTACCACATACCCAGTGGTACAGTTTTACGACATACCAAGTGGTACAGCTTTACCACAAGATAAGCAAACTCCCCTTTGAGTGTAACAATTATTAAAAAGGTTTCCTTGTTCTCTACTATAACAAGAGAATGGATGATGCATCGGGACAATTTAAAGAATAGGCTATGGTCATGAATGAAGATCAAAACACCAATTGTTTTGGACAACAACGGGAGGACAACATAGGATATGCACTAGAAGAGGTCCTTATATAGCTACGAATATCAGACTTATAGTCACATAATTTTGAAGAGGTGTTATACATGATACATGATACATGACTAGCATTTGCATTTCAATGTTGGCATAGGTGAAGGATTCATAGCTAACCTTCAAACTCTAAAATTATCATAGAGAAATGGTAGACCTAAATTCATAAATTTGGTATTAAGATAAGTACTTTTTTAGCTTCAAACCTACATGGTGGTGGTAGTTAAATGTAGAGACTTAACAGACCCTTTGAATGCACTTAGTACATAATGAACTTGTTAGCATTTTTGGCCAGCACTCTTGACCATAGTTTACAAACCATATTGTTTCATACATGCACTTCAATAAATGAGTTTCTTGAAATTACAAGTATGCCAAAGGCACATGTGAAATTAAACTAACGTGTTTGATCACATCTCATTTGTTGACATACATAGAAGTACATTGACAAATCACTAATTTTACTAGTCAAAATAGTGTGGTGTGATGTGAATTTAAGAAGTGAAAATTGAAAAGTTCTCATTTTACTTGGTTCTTGCTCTTTTACATAGTTTTGGGTGGTGGATGGTGATGTTAAAGTAGCACTACACAATATCAAAGTAGCAATAGTTTGGGTGGATGGTGGTCTTAAAGTAACACTAAACATAAATGAAAAAACAATATCAAAGTAAAAATAGTTTGGGTGGACGGTGGTCTTAAAGTAGCACTAAACACAAATGAAAAACAATATCAAAGTAGCACTAAATACAAATCACAAAACAATATCATGAATGGAGTTGTGGTACCAAGTGGTGCTTTATTAATTTAGGATGAGTGGCTTGCAAATTGTACACAAAAGGTGCCATAATCTTCAAAGAATGCACATGAATGTATTCTTGGGAAAATTCATCTCGTACACAAGTAGGCAACTATTTGTTGAAAACAAATAAATTGGTAAGGCCCTCATATCTGATAGTGCGTATCTAGCTTGAAGGGGATGATGTAATCAAGATGCCATGTATGTGATGATGTAATCAAGATGCCATGTATGTGATGATGTAATGAAAATACCATATGTCAAATTGATAAAAAGGCTAATAATGTGAATGAAGGTTGAAGGTAGGATAAGAAAGTGATGGCATAATCAAGTGAGAGGTTTGCATTCATGAAGTTGAGGGTTCCAAAGTGCAGGAAGCAAGAACCTCCTCATGTTGATGCCAAATGCATTGTAAGAAGCTCCTGTACTGTCCGTGTGCAAAGCCCCAGGGTCACCAGGATAAGCCCCTTCTCCAAAAATGCCGGCGCAAGCTGTGCCTGCTTCAAGTGGCACATGTGGGTCACCTTCATAATAGCCATTCCCATTGGGGTTGGTAACAGCTCCAGCTAAGCTGGTGGCTATGTTGATGACCATCGCATCCATTCCGGGATCTCCATTTGGAGATCCTTTGGGGGACTCTAAGGAGTTATAGTCCATGAATTGGGGAAGTGCAAAGGGCCAAGCACACTGGCCCGGACACTGGGTGGCGGAGTTGCCCACCCATATGAAAGGGACAGTAAGGCCGGACACCTGTACAAGTGCATGGGTGGCGCATTGGCTTTCACAAAAGTCCTCTACGAGGACATTTTGTGAGGTTAGGATTATGTAGACGGCGGAGGCGTCGGGTGTGAAGGCGCTGACCGCTTCCTTGGCGATGGTTTCTATGTCGGTGGAGGTGAGGAGCTTGCCGTGTGGGTAGTGCGTGTTAGCGAGCTGGCCTGCGAGCTTGAGACTAGGCGACACAGGAGATCCAGTGTGGTCTTTGTAGAAGCTCATGGTGCGCCACCAGGAGCTTACGCTAGGGGTGTTTCCTGCGGTGGGCGTTTCCGGTGGGATGGAAGCGATGAAGTCGAGCACTATTCTTTTTTGGGGCTTGGAGAAGTGGCCATACCAAACAAGGTAGACGTCCAAGGTGGGCATCTTGGACAGCAAAGGGCCGCCATGGTAGGTTAGGACTGGGCTTGGCAGGGGTGCAAGCACAGCAAAGCTCAAAGGAAAAGAGAGAAGAAGCACAACACATGTGAGGATTGGGAAGAAGACGATGAAAAAAGACATCCTTCATTAATCTAACAAAACTCATCATACGTAATGGGATATTTATATTTGATCACACTCAAAGTGGCCTTGAGTTTGGCATAATTTGACCTCCAAACTGTAGACAAGCTTCTGTTTAGTATTAGATTATTCGGCCACCACCCTGGAAAGAAGAATAACGGTTAACCACGTACTATAAGTGATACTTAGTATAAATAAGTGATACTTAGTATAAATATTGAATCAATTTGACCCCCATATTTGGATTAATTAAACCATTACACTCTCATGTCTTGGATCTCGCAGATCCATCCCTCATGGGTTATCGTGTCTAGTGAGATTCACCAAGATACGTGGAGATCGATGCTGCGATTATCATGCGTTAAAGCTGCTAATCTTTCGCTTAATCCTTTCGCTCCGAGCTGATGATCGTTTTTTTGTTTAATTAAAGACACTAAAATACTTTTCATGACGGCAATATTAATAACTAAGCAACTGCTGTTTTGCCGTTGATGGTCACGTTCCAGATACGATCCTTGTTCTATGCTTGTCGAGTTTCACAAACATGTTGTGTGGAGATATAAGGTTCAATGTATTTGAGCTATACATAAATAGATACATGGAACATACATTGATACATTGGACCATCTTGCAATGTATGGTATAAACATGCAATTTTAAATACCTTCACCCCTCTCATTGGACAATATTGGTACATTGGACCGTCAATGGTGGTGCTTGATGTGCTCCAACCCTCGAGATAATGTGTCATATATACATCAGTTTTTCACATGTGAGTGTCATGTAGCAGGTCCCAGAAGAGGATACGCATGTGGCCCCACTATCATGCTTGTAAAACAAACAACCTTGGCTTTTTAGTTCTTCGAGGAGATGGTCCTTTTGCACTTACTGCTTTTCTTCTCCCTGCTTTCTTAAACGCATTGTTTGAAGAGTTATTCACTTCGTTCACTTACTACTTTTCTTCTCCTTACTTCTCAAACGCATATTGTACTGCTTGTTTGAAGAGTTATTTACTTTCTCAAATGCTATGAACTACATGCTTGAAGAGTTATTCACTTTGTTCTCCAAGAAAGGCCACTCTTCTTTTTATATAGAATATAATGAGAACTAAGGATGCTTTTAAAAACATTGTCAAAATTATGATGTTTAAAACATTCTATCTCCTTGAAGATTTACTCCAATCTTACTATTGTTCAATACCTCACTCAGATCTTGGTTCTTTCTTGTGGTACTTTTATGTGTTAGTGTTAAAAGTCTAACTATGTCCATATGATACACCATGCAAGTAAAGAGGAATATTCATGAAAAGGATACTTCTTAATTAAAAAAATTATGCTTTGAACAACTTTGAGGCATGGATAGGGTCTTCATGTCTCACTCTTCATCATCAACCCTTCTTTTCTTCCATGCATTTTTTTTTCTATCCTTACTCTACTAAGAAAGCTAGATGGCCTTTCCATTGAATGAAACACTAATTTACGTTTATAGTTTAAAAAATGTCTATCATGATTCTTTGCCTTGATTAGAATAGGTTGAGAGATCAACCCAACCAACCTTTAAATAATTAAAGGTCGCATCACTTAGTTTGCCTCTTCTACTCACATAGAAAAAAGAATGGGGGAAAGCATGTAATAGGTGTTGGAATAATTTAGTGGCCTAATAAGTGTAAAGATGTGAGTTGTACCTTGTCCATGGCATTCTAACTTGCCTTGTTTTGGCGATTTCCTTCTCCTTTTTTTTGTGCAATGTTTATCAAAATATATACACTTGTTTCTTCAAGTTTGTCAAAGGGTTTTTTCACATCATCTCCCCCTAATGAAGACCTTTTCTCCCTATTGGACATCCTTTTTCCCACTTTTTAAAGTGAGGCTACTACTTAGCCAACATCTATAACATAGTGTTTTACACTACCTTGAGCATTTATTTACTATTCCCACTTCATTTACCTCCCCTTTAGTAAAGATTTATTTCATTTAAAGATATTCTACTCCTTTTGGACACTCGTTTACCTCTTATTTGGGTGTATGTATTATGTTTTTCCAGTGTGTGAAACCTGTTATTTTTGATCCACTTCTAGAGATCTTTCACCCAAGCCTTCTTCCATGTGTTTGCACCCTTGTATACCTCTGTGTATACCTCTGTATACACATTCCATCTTCCATTCTTTTATGATATTAATTTTAGCCACTATACTTCATGTGGAACCATCCTAGCCACTTCACTCTATGTGGCACCACCATGTCCATTTCACTACTCGTCACCATCAACACCCCTTCTTTGTTTGAAACACCACTTCACTTTATGTGGTAACCAGTTCACTTCGCTAATCAACACCTTGGCCACTTCACTTTATGTGGTAACCACTTCACTTCGCTAATCAACACCTTGGCCACCTCACTTTATGCAGCAACACCATGTCCATTTCATTGCTCATTCATCAACACCCTACTTTATGTGGCAACAACCACCATGTCCATTTCACTATTCATCAACACCCCTTCTTTGTTTGAGACACCTCTCTAAAGGAATGCCACGTACATTTCCATTCCATCATCATTATTTTGGATGAGTTCCATTCTCTAGTTCAAGGTTTTAGAGCTTCATCAGCTATCTAAAGGAATGCTAAGTACATTTCCATTTCCATTTCCATTCCATCATTATTCCATTTCTAAAGGAATGCTAAATACATTTCCATTTCCATTTCCATTTCCATTTCCATTCCATCATCATTATTTTGGATGAGTTCCTCATTCTCTAGTTTAAGGTTTTAGAGTTTCATCAACTCTTTGTGTGAACATTCGTTGACATCCTCATTGAGTGTCCCGCTTCTTCTACAACATAAACTTTACAACATCAATGAAAATCCTCCTCCTTTTGGGTACATTTTTTTCCTTTCTCATTTTGGAAACATTTTTTTCCTTTCTATGAAATAGAAGGTTATAGCCTTTTGGTTAGCATAGAAGTCGAATTCTTTCCCAAGTTGCTTGTTGGAATTTTTAGTGTGAAGTCATGGATGTGTATTTATGGACTTGCATTTTTGGATTGATATGACATCTATGGTCATGCATGGCTATCCTTTGTTGTTAATTATCCATGCATGTTTGATATGAGTTTACATAATTCTTCAAGCATTCATCTTTCCTCCATTAATGTGGTATTACATGATGAATATTTCTATAAGCACAAGGACGAAGAGAGTATTAAGATTAAGGAGAAGGCTGTTGCCTTTGCTAAGGCCATATACTTTTCACTTGCCTAACAAAGGTATAATATTGATGTTGCACACAAGAAAGTGAAGAATAGGTTTTTGATTAAACCAAGCCTCATAAAAGAAGTGATAGTCTTTAAAGCTTTAGTGGGGCACTTTTTTAGTACATAGGTAGCATAAAGAACTACTTCCATCCAAAATTTATGTGTGGAAGTTGATGACCCTTAACCATTCATCTAACCATCTCCATGAGAGTCCTTTTTTTTTTCTCACTGACATCATTTTATAATGGTGTATAAGGAGTTGTACATTGATGCTTAATGCCTTTTTGTGCCAAAAATCTTTGAATGAATTGGACACATGTTCCCCTCCTTGTATGAATAGACAGTTTGAATTTTTAAGCCAAATTCATTTTTAACCATGGCAACAAAGTGTTGAAAATGAGAAAATACTTATGATTTTTCTTTCATATCTAGAGTAAGACCACTTGTATAAGTTTTCTTCCAAAGAAGTAATATGCATTAGACCACACACATCACCTCTATATTTGTTGTAATCATCAATGAATGTAACAAAGTATAAGTTTTCTTCCAAAGAAGTAGCCTGCATTAGACCACACACATCACTATATGTATGAGTTGTAATTTGTGATCACCTCTATCTCGTGCATTCTTTGGGAAAGGTTGATGAGCAAGTTTACTAACAAGGATGTATCCTTCACAAACATATCTTGGTGTGGTAGATCAAGACTTAGTGGAGGAAGATCATCTAACACCCCATGTTGCTAAAAAACAATTAAACCACTAATAGAAGTTTGATCAAACCTAGCATGCCATAATTGGGCACCTTTCACTACATTAGAAGTGTCTACTACTACCATATAAGCAACATCATACTTATCATACATGTCCAATTTGTACAAGCCACTAGTGGTTAAAGATCTAGTAAGCACAATCTGTTTGTCAAGTTCCATGTCACAAACAATGCATTTATCATCTGCAAATTTAACATAAAGCCCCCTCTTTGCTAGAGTTGGTACAAAAATTAGATTTTTTTTGAATACGTGTGGAACAAAAAGTACATTTTGAAGACAAAGATCCTCACCACTTGTTTTACAAGACTAGATTTGTGGAACAATAGAACTTTTAATTGACAAGGCTATCCATGCCAAAGCTTGAGTATTATGTGAATGTTATCTTCTTTGGTCAGCAGTAATTTAAAGAGCTTGTTGCTAGGTCTATTAGCCCTAACTACTTTGAGAAGTAGTAAAAGCAATTGTGCCACACCAAAGGCCATCACACCACTACTAACATGACCCTATAAGTCCTTTGTAAATAACGACATTTGTTCTATAAAACACCAAAGGGAGTAATTTGACCCATCTATTTTATCCTCTTTTGAAAAAATACAAAACAAATCATTTGTAGAGTTATCGGCCATACCTGACTACAAGTGGAATATGAGAAGGGAAGATGGAAAAAGGAAGCTTGTATTGAAATCAGCTTGTGATGATGAATAATTTGTAAATAGAATCAGATGATCCTTGAAGGTGTAGTCAAATGATCCTTAAAAGTAGAGTCAGGTGATTTAAGGAAAGTAGTCATTTTCTCTGAAAAGTTAAATTAGTCAATCCAAGAAGTGGAATCAGTCGATCCCAAAAAGTAGAATCGAATGATGCCAGAAGTGGAGGTAGGATCACTAGAGAAAGTAAAATCAGTAAAAAGTGGAATCGATGAAAAGTGGAATCATCAAAGTTAGATTGTTAGAGTTGATTGGTTGCTATAGAGAACAAGGAATTAGGAATAGTTGAAATCAGTCAATTGAAGAAATCAACGATGTAAGAATTGAATTGATCGATTATAGAACCTGAAAACGATTACAGAATCACCTGATAATATTATAAAACGATCTAAGATCAAAATGATTCGAGATTCGTGTGATTTTATTTGCCATGTGTTGAATCCAAGTGAAGCAGTGGAAAGTGGATTCGAACCATTTATCATTAGCAAGCAATTTGGACTCCAAAAGATTTCTAATTTTAAGGGATTAATGTTAAAAATGCAGAGGCTTAAGGGGACAAGGCCAATGATGACCCCTATTCTTGGGATCTTTTAAAGACTTTCCATCCCCCCTACTTGCCTCTATTCTTGGGATCTTTTATAGAATTTCCATCCCCCCCCCTACTTGCCTAGACTTTTCCTTATTTGTAGAGCCTAAACCAAAGATTCCCTATCATTACCCTCCCTCCCCCTACTTTTTTAATATACAAACATTCCTCCCTCTTTACTCTTTTGATTTTTAAACATTCCTTCCTATTACTTTTTGAAAATTTTTATCCCTAACCTCACTCCTCTCTCTTGCCACACATCACCAACTTAATGGGTGTTTTTAAATGGGGCGGCCTAAAAAATGTAAATTTTAACTTTTTAAAATTTTGACACTTTCTACCTTAAAAACTCCCCCCCCAACATATATCTATATTAAAAAGTCATTTTTCATCCTATAACTACTTACTTGTCACATCCAAAAAATTCAAATGGGCTTTTTAAAACAATTAAAAAAAAACCATAAGTTTATAAAGAAAAAGGGGTCATTTTATTCACAAAAGTATGTAAGTGTAAGTGGTTTTTTACATACTACTTGAACGCACATACATAGGATTTCTTTATAGTGCACCCCCAAGCTCGCAAAAGGAGAATTTATGCCACTAAGTAAGTTTGCACTACGCTTAAGCTTAATTGTTCTTAGTAACTTAGTGCCACTAATTTTTAACAATGATTACGGTTTTCTTTGTAGGGATTTTATTAAAGAGGCTTGTGGCAATACCAATGATTGATGGAGGCATTTGGTGTGTTCATGCATCAAGCGGTTGGACCTTATCACCCTCCATGATCCTACTTGCAAGTCCTTGCGCGTGAAGTAGTGACAAAGGAAGTATTAATGTTAGATCTCATGATGGATGGGAGGGATTTGGTGCATTCATGTATCAAGCCGTCGGACCTTATCACCCTCTTTCATGATCATACTTACAAGTCCTTGCTTGAAGTAGTGACAAAGGAAGTTATGTTAGATCTCACAGACTTTCTTAGCTCAACAAACATTCAAAATGCATGCCGATGAAGCTAGGATCAGTACCAAGGGCTATGAGGCAATACACCATCTAATCAAGGATGCCCTTTAGAAGCGTATAACTACAAGCAACTTGTTTCTTGTTTCTAGAAATGTTCGGGCTACAAAGAGAACTAATAATAATGATGTGAAAAGATGTGTGAGGTAGTATTTCCATGTGGAAGGCATATTGCACTACCAAGTTCCAAGGGGAAGGCCAATAAATCATCAATAGTCTTTTAATATGATGCCTTCAGTAACATTTTTATGGACTTACAGCAAGCCATGGTGAAGTTCTATCACCTTTCCTTGCATGGCAAGTTTTCTTTCTTGTTGCATTCTTTGGTTTTAGAATTACTACCCTACCTTCATTGGTAACAAGATACTCATTTGTGATTTATAGTGTTAGGAGATACACTAGAATTCGTACTTAAATTGGACAAGTGCCAAATTGTCAAAAGGAGAAGGTTCGAGCATAGGAGCATCACCCTAGTGAATGAGGTAAGGGACACAAGTGAGAATGAGACAATGCACCCTACTTCATTTATTATTCAATCCGAGAAGGAAATATGGTGGATTGGAGCCTTTGAGAAGCATCAAAAGAAACATATGAGGTCTTAGCTTGGATGTTCGAGCTGCATACATCATAGGGTCAATGCACGATCGGGTGTAGCCATTTCGTGAAACTATTTTTGGGGCACTTTTGGGGCCGCAGCGCGATGTGAGGGGGGGTGAGATTTTGGATCTAGAGCGGGCTGGCACTCTTGCCGATTTTTTTTTCGGCATACTAGCATATTTTAATGACTCTGCTTTGAACACCGCACAGACCTTAACACACGTAACCATGTGCATTTAATCTATGCGCATTTAATGGTTGAGTCGATGTCGCCATGCAAACGCAATCTACCAAAACTCCATGTTCTCAACACCACAGAGTTGGACACGTGTCACTATGCAGCCCGTGCACCTCGTTGGTCTCGCTCTTTGCTGAAAAAGACCATCGCAGTGGTCTTTCCCATCGTGCAAAGCTAGACACATGTCACTACATGGCTCTCTCCACCACGGTGGTCTTGCCCATCGCGCAGAGCTGGACACGTATCACTACATGGCTCTCTCCACCAGTGCACTGGTTAACTCTCTCCACCACTGCACTGGTTTTTGCATGAAATCTATAGAAAATGACCATCACGCTGGTGTTTGCAAGTAATACCACTACGCTGTTGGGTCTATTTTAAAGAATGAACTGCGCTGCTATTCCAACCGCACTGGTGATATTTTCAAGTATTGTTTCAACCCCACTGCGTGGTTCCACATATCTCCATCTCTCCCGCCATTGTACTTATAAATTTGCACTCAATTTGTTGTTCTACATTCGTTTAGAAACAAACTTCAACTTCTCTTCTCATAAATAAACTTTTGTGTTTTGTCGCGGGGGGGGGGGGGAAAAAAACTTTAACGAAGGTATCTTCTTTAATCAAAATTAAATCAATCAAAGATGGAGCCCTCTTTCGAGCACCTCCAATCACAGCACCTTCAATCAATGAATTGTAATACTGCACTCCTAAATTAATCAAATTTAATTCTTTAAAAATTGCACATGGTTGCATGATTCACCAGCACGGTGGCATTACATAGGGTCAAATAAATCCTAGCTCCTTCAATCGCCAGTGCGATGGCCAAGACTATACTATCCCTCGCACATGTGGACATGTATGAAACAAAAGATACAGATTCATCAGAAGTTAACAATTTGAGAGAACAAAAGATGCAGATTCATGAGAAGTTAACAATTTGAGAAATTCATTTAAAGTGAACAATTTATGAGATTACAGGCATGAAACAAAAGATGCAGCAAAATGCTGTCCTTTTTATATTATAGTCCACACAATTGGCCTTGTGTTTGTACATCAAAAAGGATTTACAGAGAAGGATTTACGATACAGTCTCATGATGGGAGACGAGCATAAAATGTATTTGTACACAAAAATGAATGTAGAATACAGTCTCATGATGTGAGACGAGACCACTCCTCCATGAATCTTGCTATCCCTTCGTCAACATCCATAGGGCATCCATACAAGACTACACAATAGAGGCCTGCTTCATGCATCTGCCATAGATGGGCGATGTAGAGTCCTGTGGGGAGTTGACCGAGAGTCCAAAGATGGTGCACAAGTGAATTTAGCAAAGAGCCGGTTTGAATGCAAAACGGCCACCTTGTAGGCGGCGGAAGATGACAAAATGGGGATGATGTTGATACGAGGAGTAGGAGGCAGAGTGATACGAGGAGCCATTTGGGTGGAGTTAAAAGGCGTGAGACAATGGTGGCGTTGAAGGGAAAGGGTGTGGTGTTGGAGGAGGGAGTGGAGGGAGCGGGTGTGGTGATGGAGGGAGCGGATGGGCGCATGGTGATGGAGGGAGACGATGAGCAATGAAGCAAAGTAGAGGAGAGTGAAGAGCAGAGGTAGCACAAAGTAAGCGATGCAGTATCGTGAAATAGCCAAGTAGGAGTCTCTTAAATAATACTAGTTCCACTGGGCTGGTTGTGTACTCTACTTAATCTCATGGAAATTGTTGGTCCGAATAATCATGCAAGCTCGATAGGATGGCAAATGTCCAAAATACTCATGTAGCCGATTGGAAATTTACTGCACCTTTGATGCAAATCCTAGTGGAATCTCAGTGGTCGTTTGAATAATCTGAGCGACTGGTCATTTACTACACTGAACTTAATCGCATGCAAGCCCGGTGGTGGTCTTCCTTCAATCAATCAAAATCCAAGCTGCCACTTAATTTCACATGCCAGCGCAGTGACTAAATCGACTCTACCAAAATGATCATGACTGGTAATTAATGGCACTCTAATCTTAATGAAATCAATCAAAATCCAGGCCACATGCCTTGTAATTAAGTCTTGAATGCCACCACGGTGGCACTTAAGCCCAGTGTTCTTCCTTCAATCACTCAAAATCTGAGCCGCCACTTAATTTCACATGCCAACACGGTGACTAAATCGACTCTATGGTGCCCTCCAAATGATCATGACTGGTATTATGTAATTAATGGCACTCTAATCTTAATGAAATCCAAATACTCATGTAGCCGACTGCACCCAACTACCTTTGATCCAAATCCTGTTGGAATCCTGGTGGTGGTCTGAATAATCTGAGCGATTGGTCATTTACTACACTGAACTTAATTGCATGCAAGCTCGGTGGTGGTCTTCCTTCAATCAATCAAAATCCGAGTCGCCACTCAATCGCATGCAAGCCTTGGCTGGTAATTAGAAGCTTGGTGGTAGATGTCCAAATAATCATGAGCCACCTTCAATCAAGGTGAGTTATATTCAATGGGCCTGTCCTCAATATGCCACCGCGATGTGGCTGGCTAAGGCCTAATTACCTTCCCCACTCTACTTAAGCATTTACTGCATTGAACTTAATCGCACATGCAACCCCGATGGTGGTATTCCTTTAATCAATCAAAATCCAAGCCGCCACTTAATTTCACATGCCAAATCTGAGCCGCCACTCAATCGCATGCAAGCCCGGTGGCTGGTAATTAGAAGCTTGGTGTGGCAGATGTCCAAATAATCATGAGCCACCTTCAATCAAGGTGAATTATATTCAATGGGCATGTCCTCTTTTTATTTTTATTTTTTTATAAGGCATGAGGGATTATATTAAAACAAAACCGAACCGATTACAAAATGCTTTTTACACCGATTATATTCAATGGGCCTATCCTTAACATGCCACCGCGGTGGCTGGCTAAGGCCTAATTACCTTCCCCACTCTGCTTAAGCCTCCACTCTTCCATTTCCTTGCTCTCTTGCACTCTTCTTGCAACTATCCTCTCTCACACTCCCTTGCACTCTTCTTGTAGCTTCTATCCCCTCTAACAATCGATCCCCCCCGCCGGGACGCACCGCGAGCTCCAAAACGTGTCAGTCCCCTCTACACAAGAGGCCGAGAGCTCCTCACACACAACCTTCAGAACCCCTTTGCATAGGCTGAGAGCTCCTCACACAGCCTTCAGAACGCCTCTTCACAATCTGAGAGCTTCTCACATGATCTCCCCCCCCGGAGTTATGGGAGCTCCTCCTCAGAGATCTCTGTCAACTTCACCAAGTTTTTGATATATTCAGTGGTGGACAACACGAAGGATGGATTCATCATCTGTAAAGGTAACATGATCAACATCGATGAAGGATTGATTGAAAATGTGCTAAAAATTCATGGAGGCGACTTGCAAGCACAATTCTTGGAGAAGAAGTGGAAGAAAAAGGATATTTGAGATTTATTCCCCGATGCTCAGATTAGTGCAAATGGTGGAATCAAGGTTTCGAGCTTGCCTGATGATTATTAGAAAGAGTTAAAAAAGATAAGGCACTTCTTTCTTGATATACGAGGCGAACAGTGAAATTCAGGCATGTTCAAGCAGCAGTAGAGATAGTGAATAAACGTCCGATCTCTTTCTCGAAGGCGATCTCCAAGAGCGTCCTACTTAACTTGCACAATTTCTTGAATGGCAAATCCCAATTGTCACCTCAAGAAATGAGTGTTGTAATGTACCTAATGGGGAATCATCTTTAAAAATGCGTTGAATAAGTCGAGAAGTAGATCAAAACTTTGAACATGAAAGCCACCAATGCAGCATACGCAGCCCAACATGAGAGAACCCTCAGGAAGGGTGCAGAGGCGAGGTTAGAGGAGGCAAAAGCGAAGGCGCTGAGGTCGCTGAAAGATTGGTAGAGATTGAAAAACAGAAAAGAGAAAAAGCAGAGAAGCACATCGAGAAGCACATCGAGGAGCTAAATCAGCAGCTTCGAGATATTTGAACGGATGGGGATGATGCAGAGGAAGAGCTAGAAAGAACGAAGCAAACACTTGCAAATCAAACAGCTGAAGGAGCTCCTCTACAAACGGCTCTGTAGCATGCAAAACGCATTGAACATTGAGAAAGATGATATGATAGAGAAACTAAAAAAGGAGAATGCAAAAACCAGGCTACTGATGCAAGAACTGCAAAATAATTTCAATGCCAGGAAGGATGTAGAAGAGGCAATGAGCAGCCATAGTGAACGACACAATGAGATTGCCCAATACTGGCGAGACAGGTTCAATTCCCTGCAATTGACCTATAATGTGCCTGCTGATGAGCTTGCCTTTTCTCTTTAGAGTTTTGAGAAGTTGTCTCGGACCTTGATTGAAACCCAACATAGAAATGATGTCTTGGAACACGTCTACACATACACTGCTAAAGAATTTGAGGAGATTCAACAACACCTGGTAGAATCGGATGCAACTTGTGCCAAAAGTCAGCAGTGGAGGTTCTAAAAAGGAGAACATCCGCACCCTCAGGATGAGAGGCAAGAATCCAGACGTAGATTGCTTGTCAAACTGGTCAGACTGTGATCGCAATAGTTAAAGCATATGAATATCTTGTGATGCGAATGAATGCTCCTACGTGCTCTGTGTGCAAAGAGCACATCATAGATGAATGCATGATCAGATGGCCCCAGTGCCACCATCCTCTGCATGTGTTTTGCTTTGAGGTGTTTGTGCATGCAAAATCAAGATGCAAAGTTTGTTTGATGCCAATGCTGCTATCTTGGGAAAAAATGATGTGCTTGCCTACTGCGAATATCCACAACAGTGAGAAAGTAGAAGTTGCAATGGCATTCCAAATTTCTCATACACATGAAAGAGAAAGGAACTTGACCAGGCTAAAGAAAACGAGCCTGAAGAGAAGAATTCCAAGCTCACGGAGCTCGAAGAAACCGAAGAAAAGAACCAACCCTGCTGGAAGGAGCGAGAAAGGCCGAAGGAGCTCGAAGAAATCGAAGAAAAGAACCCACCCTGCCCGAAGGAGCAAGAAAGGAAGAAGCCCAAGCGTGGAAGGCAATCTGATGAAAGGAGCTAAAAGCAGAAAGGAGATGTATAAGCTCTGAAATGTATTTCTATGTATAATCTATGAAATAAGTTCATTATTGCCAATGTTTATCCTTCGATTATTGGCCAGGATCACAACTTTCAACTTTCCCTTATTAAGCTAATTTAGGACCGCAACCAGCGCGGTGGTAGTACTAGGAAGTGGTTGGTCTCTCTTTTTAGGGATCTTAACTAGCATGGTGGTAGTACAGGATAAGTGGTCACCAGCCCAATGGTTTAACCAACACGGTGGTAATATTGGATAAATTATCACCAGCGCGGTGGTAGGTATCAGTAGACAAATCGCACGATATTTAATTTAGGACGGTGGTAGTCACCAACACAGTGATATTTAATTTAATTAAGCTAATTTAGGACCGCAACCAATGCGGTGATAGTACTAGGAAGTGGTTGGTCTCTCTTTTTAGGGATCTTAACGGTGGTAGTACTAGGAAGTGGTTGGTCTCTCTTTTTAGGGATCTTAACCAGCACGGTGGTAGTACAAAAGATAAGTGGTCACCAGCCTAGTGGTTTAACCAGCACAGTGGTAGTATTGTGGATAAGTAATCACCAGTGCGGTTGTTGGTATCGCACTAATCACACGATGTTTCATTTTTATGAGATGAATGCCATAAAAACATTTTCTGTGTTTCATCTTCGACGTTGTGCGTCCAAGCCATTTCTTCTTTATTTCTCAGGGATACCAGCATAGCTAATGTCGCCCTCTTATAGTTAGTTGATCTAAGTTATGCACCCCTTTCACTTTCTGTAGGCCATCTCTCAGGTTAGAAAGCAGTGTCTCTTGTGCGTGCATCTCCCGAGGTGTTGGCAGGGTTCTCACTCTATGAATTTTAGGGTGCAAGGTAATGACACGAGACTTGTACTCATCTGAATGGCCTGATGTTTTTGTCGTGAATTCTCCCACCAATCGATTGGCCACAGCTCGTGTTCTTTGCTTCGATGGCAATGTTCGAATGCGTCCATCTACAACAACTGCTTCTTGCTTCTGTTGCTCTACAAGGAGTCTTATGTCTTCTCGTTGTTTCTCCCTCCGCATATATTGCAAAAGTGTCTTGTGTTGCCGCTTTGAGCCCTCGTCCGTGCCATTGCTTTCCTCGTTGTCCTGCAATCTGCTCCTTGTGCCTTGACCAAGCTTTTTCGTGTTCCTATCTCACCACCTTTGTCTGGTTCTCTTGCAAGCCATGAAGAGCTGCATATTGCCATTGCCATCATGGAGATGATCAGATAGAGATCATCTAGCTTAAGAGGTGAGTAAAGCAAAGAAGATAGAGACCACTGAGCTGGTGAGGCCAGCAAAGCAAAGCGATCAGATAGAGACCATCGAGCTCGTAAGGTGAGCAAAGCAAAGAAGACAACTTACCAGGGTAAAGAAGACAATGCCACACTAAATCGTGCAGCTTGTAGGGCGGGGGACGAGTTGCATCTTGTCATTTCCATGGAGACGATCAGATAAAGACCATCTAGCTAGTGAGGCGAGTAAGAAAAGAAGACGTCTTACAGAGCAAAGAAAAGAAGACAAAGAAAATGAACACAATACCTTGCAATGTAGGAGGCGGTAGGTTCTGACACAGTGTGACAGGTTATGTACTTTATTCAAAACATTCGCTAGAGCGGGAGGCCTAAAAATTCGAAAGTCCATGGGGTATTGAAATTTTCACCCGCCGTGGTTTCCCCCTCCGGCGATACACGCCAGCAAAATCTTGCCCCCAAGCAAGTGGAATGTGGCCTAAAATGCTTCAAAGGGCATGCTATCAGATTTGATGGTGTGCAATGTGAAATGCAATGATCCTTGACATGCTTATGAGTCATACAGCAAGGAACTGCAGGGAAAAAGAAGCAATGAAAAATTGTAAATAGTGTTGGATTTATTAAAAGATCTTTGCACATGAAAAAATTAAACATTTTCAATTTCTTTCATTCCAGGGTGAATCAAGATACCGATATCACCAACTAACAGTGTTTTAAGACCACCATGCACTATTCCCACTATTGTGGATTCCATTTTTTCAATCCGTTTAGGTTTTCAAAACAAACCAAAAAAAGTTATGGAGCATGCCCTCAAATGGGTATGCAAAATTTTAGCACAACATTGGAGGTCCCTTAAACTATACTAGATGTTCTCAATTGGATGTGTCCTATGGTTGAGGAGAAGCTCACGTAGTGTACTTTAAAATGATTACTTGGTTGCATGTATGTGCATAACAAATTTTTAATGTTTTTGCATAAAGTGTTATAACATATGCTATTTAGAGCACATGCCTCACATGCCACATTGAACTTGTAACAATTTAATGATCAGATTATAAATGTTACTTTTATGTTTTTTTGGTTTCATATTGAAGACTGAAATGTGTACTACTGCTTGGTCAAATTCCATTGAGCAATGCATAAGTTATGGGTCGGGCAAGCTACCTATATACAAAAAATGCCCTGAACCTCACCAAAAATGGCTACACCCAAGCATGCATTGACCCCATAGAGGTAATAAAGGATAAGCTAAATGATAGACTCCTACATGTAGAAGAAGTGGGTACATTTAATGTGGAGTGGAATTTGGGTGGAGACTTGAAGACCGTCCTTGTTTGTCCCCAAGATGCCTCTACTTGCTATCCTTGCCCATTTTACATGGGTGTAGTAGAAAGCAAAGATAACAGCAAGGAAAAGGACAAAGGCAAGGAGAAGCATGTAGAGGATAAGGATAATCATGTGGCCACCACTAAGAAGGGAAAGGGTGCTATCGAGGGCAAGGTGCTACTAAGGGAAGGGCACTAGCATAACCAAAGCCAATCAAAATAGAAAGAAAAGATAAAGGCAAGGAAAAGGACAAAGGCAAGGAGAAGCGTACAAAGGATAAGGACAATCACGTGGCCATTGAGAAGGGAAAGGGGACTATCGAGGGCAAGGGTGCTACTAAAATAAGGGAAGGTCTCTAGCATAACCAAGGACCACCAAAATAGTGATGATGATAGAGAAGAGGAAGAAGCGGATGATGGGAAATGGATTGGTGGAGTCATGTCATGCAACATGTTAGCACTGCCCAATAGAAATAGGGTAGATCTAAGTTCAAAGCCCATCATTCCATTCCCACTATTTTCACGCTCCGTGCATGCATTCATGCAGGTCTTTGATCGGTTACTAAAGTGCCATATTTACTTTGCATTTGTAATGCCAATGGAGGAATGAAGGAATGCCAAAGTGGAGAAGTTACTTAACAACTTGGGATATGCCATGGAGGAAACATCAAGATAGCTATTAAAAAGTGAGCATCTGGAATGACCCATGAGGTGGCTCAACAAGTCTCCATAAGTGGAGTAAAAGCAATGCGATTTATCACAACAAGCCCACTAACAAGGAAAATTCCACTTTGTCTTGGGAGCTATGGAAGGACTTCTCTAAATGCAATATTCGAAGCCTTCATCTATAGTGCTCTAAACTTTTGTTTTGCTTCAATAACATTATCGCACTACTGAGAAAAAGTAGCACAATGGAGCAACAATGAACTACATTAAAAAAAGAGCTTGAGTTGTTCACAGAAGCTATGGTGGATATAAGTTGGGGAGAGACAAACATTACTCATTACATGGTAGGGTTTATGCAAGATTTACTTTTGGAGTTTTAAATCTCTCTGATGTTGAAAGGATGTAATATGTAGAGAATATGTATGATTGTTATTTCTCATGTTATTTGGTTTTTTGTAGCATATACTATATGCGCATCGTGCATATTTTAGAACAAATATGGCTCCTTGGACATGTGGAGCACTAAAGGAATGGAGAAGCCCCACTATCGAGCAAGAGACCTGTCTACATCAAAAACACTCATCATGGGAGAGGAAAGAATTATACAAATTATTTGGAGGAGATGTTCCATTGGTTTTTTTGATAGAGTTTTGATATACCTTTGGAAGGTTGTTGTCACGTAGGCTGTAATGCCTGTGAGTGACCGACGGCGGCAGACCGGATGGCCATGTCCGGGGTTCAGTGGGAGAGGACACCCATACGGAGTCATGGGCGGCCAGGCTAGTGTGGACGGCAGGCCACACACTATATAGCCTGGGGGATGAGGGGCAATCCTCATTCTTCCTCTATGGCTGGGTGGTGAGCCAGAGGCCGTCCCCTCTTGTGGTAACGCCCGTAGCGGCGTTACGGATATCTAACACTGGTATCAGAGCGTGGTTTGATGGGGTCGTCAGAGTCCGCGCGTGACCGGGGGATCGGAGCCCACTCGATGGTTTTCAACCATTCATCTTCTCAGCCTTATCTACAATGGAGTGTGTGGAGGGAGGCGGCCAAGACATTTGGAAGGGAAGAACTCTCTCTCTCTCTCTCTCTCTCTCTCTCTCTCTCTCTCTCTCTCTCCCCGTCACACACAGCAAGCAAAAACGCAGGTAAGCAAAGCAATTTTCGTTTTGTTTTTTTTCTCTGCGTTGAAATTGTCTGCGAAAGAAAACGTTGAAATTGTCTGCGTTGAAATTGTCTGCGAAAGAAAATGTTGAAGCCTGTGTGTAAGGGTGGGGGGGGCGAAGACCAGCCCCACGGCAATGGTAGCCCCACGAGCTGCGTTAAAGCTCCATGTGGGAGCTACTGTGTGTGGGGGGGCGAACAGCAGCCCCCTACCTCACGTAGCGCTGTTGTGCAAGGGGGGGCTTGCCTTGGAAAGGCGAAGAGTCTTAGCGTTGATGCCCAGCTTGAGATGCTGGAAGAATACATTGGCTAGCCTAGGCCCGTTGACTGAAATGCGACGTTTGAGTGGGGGGAGGCATGAACAAAAGCTGAAATGCGTGAACAAAATGGTTTGCGCTGGCTTGAGTTGAAGCCGGCCTGCGTGGCCAGCCAGGCCAGCCAGTCCAGCCAAGCGGCGACGGAGCGAGCCAGGGATGGGCGGCGGCGGCCAGCCATCAGCAGAGCGGGCGGCCACCAGCGAGAGGAGAAGAAAAGAAAAGAAAAATTTAAATTATATATATATATATTTCATTATTCATTTTTAAAAAATGAACTAAATTCAAACAAATCCTCTCTCTCGGATGGGGAGGAGGGATAATCCCCGCAAGGGATAATCCCGGCAAGGCACAACCTCTCGATCATTTTTATTTTTGTTATGAAGACTCTGGGAGCGTAGCCTCGCCAGATTTCAATTTCCACTTTTGCGAACGTCGTCTTGCTAGAGTCAAAGTTTTTGTTCGGACAAATTTGTGTTTGTTTTGTAGTGACAAACAAATGTGTTCTTCTGTAGACACACCTTCTCTGCAATGTCACCACTCAGGTCTAGTCCAGAGTGACTTGGTCCTAGTTCGAAGTGAATTGAGGGTAGCACATGTGGTGATCACACATTTGGTTCAGAGAGACTAAATTTAAGCTGAGCATAGACTTAGTATTGACCATCAAAGTCACGTAGTTTGGCTAAAGTGTAAATCTAAAACTGCGGTGTGTTTTACTTGGGCTAAGAGGACCGGCAGTGGCGTCAGTTATGCCCAAATTAGACGAAGTGCTTATCACGAGAAATCAAGGTAAGCCTAATTGAGCCGTAGTGCTCATAACCCTTAACAATCTTTTAACAGTTGCTAGAAGATTGTGATAAACTTTGGCAAATGAGAACCATGTACAAGCGTAGTCTTGATGTGGTTATGCCTTGTGTCCAAACAAGTTGCTTACTCTTTGTAGCAACAAGAGAGCCTTGGCCCATAGAGGCAAGCTGGCCCTTGTTGGTAGTAACAAAATAGTGTCACTACTTGGGCCTAGAGAGTAGTGACTAGTTTGATTTAGTCACGTAGATTGCCTTGTAAAAGTAATTCCTAAGGTGTGTATTACTTGGGATAAAGCTGCTAGCAGTACTCAATTGAATGGTTTATCTAGGAGTACTAATCTAAGGGATTAGCATACGCCTAGATAATAATAGCAAATTTAGGATTGATTTGTAGAAATCAAAGGTAAATCTGAAGGGGTATAGTCTTGGGATGTAATGCTCAATGCCCTTATAGAAGTTGATCGACGAAGAGAACTGTTCTTAAACTTACTAGCATGGTTTTCTCTTCTTTTTATTGCCATGCGTCGACATCCCACTGCTCGAGAGTTTGTGGTGATCTTTCGAGGGGGGAAAGAGCCTTTTTATATGTCACATCAATTGGTTTGGATGGTATGGGACATCAAATTCTCACGGAATCGATTGTAGTCTTGGTGGAATGGGACACCAAGGCTTGTGCATGTAACTTGACTCTTTGGCAAGTCTGTATGTACACTTGTCTGTAGTGATAAAGTGTACAAGATAAAATTTGAACTTTGAAAATTACCAAATATAGCCATAAGTTGGGATAAAACCCAGTTTTACAGAGTTCGGAAAAGCTCTAGGTAGCAAGACCATGATGGTGTACTAGTGCTAACAGAGTGATTTAGTTCCAGAGTGATCTAAATCTAGAGGTTAGCAGTAAGACTAGTTTGGTTGGACAGTTTCATGCATGGGGGACGCCCTATAGCATTTTGCAAGCGTAGTCTTGCCTATGTTCAACATAAGTGTGCGATTGTGAGCACATTTTAGTTGCTACCATATGAATTTGGAAAATATATTACTTTCCTACATAAGCAATTGTAATATTGCATGACAGGCTATTTTGCTTACAAGTTCATGTGCGTGTAAACCCGATAAGTCGTATGACCCTTGGGGAATGAGTGGAGCATTTCTAGGATTTAATAAGGTTTTACATGGCAATAGTGAGTAGTATCTCACTCCAGACGAGCCTGGTTGTTGTTAGTATCGGATCCGACATATGTAGTGTACATTAACTCGGGCTGAGTTAGGATAGGAGGCTAAGCCGGAGAGCTTAGTGGTAAATCCTACTGTATCTGGTGAGTTTTGACTTAACCAGAGTGTTAAGAAGTAAACTCAAAGTTTGGGGCTGAACTGGAGTGTTCGGAGGCAGACATATCTTTTGTTAAATCGGAGAATTTAGCAACAGATGAGCTTGGGGAACCATGGTACCCAGGAAAAAAGCTCTTCACACTAAAATAGTGCACAATAATTTTAGGGTGATAAAAGTCCATCGCAGGAATGTTTTACAACTTTCCATAGATGATAGATGAAGACCATGTACTTTTTTACGGAGTTAAAGTACATAGGTGGTGACTTCGGCGCCACATTTTTTGTAGGAAGTCACCAGTGGTGTGGTTAGGTCAGCCGAGACTCCACAAGACCTATGCACTAGTTTTTAAGTTGACCTCTATGATAAGGACGTCCAAAAATTCGTGTTGTAATACCAGAGATTGTACTGCAATGTGCAATGGAGGGGTCAATTTGTGTAGTCACTTCTTAGCAGCAAGTGACTTAAGCATCTTGTTATAGATGGTGTTGTATATGGTACTCCCACTCGGGGGAGGTACGCCATTGGGTACGGAGTTACTCACTGACTAGTATGGAGCTACTAGTGTGATGATAGTGGGTACGTAGTTACTCACTACTAATACATAGCTGCTAATAAAATTAAGATCCTCGAGTGAAAGATACTCTAGATCAACATTTTAAATTACCGAACCACAATCCATGAGTATCGAGGTACTCATAAATATGTTGACGTTGCTCAAATCGAGGGACCGATTTGTTCGATGGTATGGAATAAGCAAGGAGAGTGGAGTAACTTAAAAGTTACACATCACTAGTCCTAGTGAGTTGTCAAGGTCATCTGTAGTTTGATGATCCCCTCTACCTATCAGACAACATTCAATTTTGCAAGCCCTGGCATTTAATCCGTAGTGATTATGAGTTTGGTGTGAGATATGGTTATGAAGTTCTTACAAGAGTACTCATTTGTTTGCTTGTCATCGGTTATAGCTTGATAAATTGCCACCTGTGATGGGTAGGTAGCTTTGCCGCTATAATGAGGAGGCAGCAAATAATGTTCTCATAGTTATACTTCATACCAACACCAAACACGGATAGGATGAAATTCCTAAGTTCATCATCACGAAGTACTGTGATGTTTGCATTTATATTGAATGTATGATGTAATGAGACATTGGGTTTGTGTAATTACCATCAATTATCTAGCAACCTATGGCTTCGCAGCAAGCTCAGTCATTATCTGTGGATTGATAATGTGGTTATTAGTTTGGAATTTTTCTTGATAGATGGTACAACCCACCCAAATGATTCATAAGTGTGTAACCGCTTAGGAAGGGTAATAATATGCAACAATGAAGCACTTTGTTACAAGTGTGAAACCACTGATCAGTTGCAAAGCAGTTTATCAATAGTACCACCATATGTGCGTAGACACTATACCACATCTTCGTTGCAAGATGTTTAAAAGTTTCTTGGAAGGACTCAAGAATATAACATATGATATTAAACACGGTCTAGATTTGTTCTTGGACCTATGACACTAGCGCGTAGTCCGCTTGAGAGTAGAGTTTTTGAGGACAAAAACCTTTCTTGAGGGAAAGGAGGGATATCCTCAAATATCACATAAACTCGAATAGTTGTGTGAGTCCAGACAATACTTGAAGGGATGTGTCTGGTAATAGCAACAAAGAGTTGTAAGTGATTGGATGTAACTCCAGACACCCGTATAGTGGTGCAAGAATCTTTATCAAACATCTCCACATACTATATGGTCTGCCCCGCAGATATAGTATGGCATAAGAGATAGGAAGTTTGATTGTTATATTTGAAGGGAAATTTTCAAAACTTACATTTACTCTGAGTTTAGAGTGGAGTTTAACCATCCGTAGATTGATGGTAGTTAGAAACTCAACAAGATTCTAGAGCATATGCTTGTGCAAAGATGTTACTCTAAGAGAGAAAGTATCTCTCAGCTTTGGAACTAATCCTTGTGATGCATGATTAGATTGGCTCTAGTTTATTTCTCCTATGGCCGTAGAGATTTCCACAAGGAGAAGTTTTAACAAGTTGGTGATGCAACATGGTAGCGTAGTCTACAAATATCTAGTAGCATAGTCTAAGAACTTGCGCTACTAGAGTGCTCTCGAGTACATTAGCTTCTGTGCTAATGACATGATGCAAAATCAAGGCATGAAATTTGCCTTGGGGTTTTGGTTGAAATACCAAATCACGGCTTGCGTGAGTACTACTAGACATTTGCTTACCAATGACTTCCCCAGTTAATGGCACGTCGGATTGCCCGTAGTGGCGGTCGAGCTCGACCGGACACGTGGGAGAAATATGCTAATTACTCCATTGACGACGGGTACTTACTTTACAAGGGTAGAGTATGTGTACCAACTACTGGTGACTTTCGGGCCCAAATTCTTAAAGAAAGTTATGATAGTCCAAGTGCGGGTCATCCTGGGATTCAGAAGACCTATGCACTAGTAAAAAGACAGTTTTATTGGCCTAGTTTGTTTAAGGACGTCCAGACTTATGTGCTGAAATGCAGTAAGTGCCAGGTCAATAAACATGAAGGTCTTAAGGTTGGAGGACTACTCCATCCGCCCGCTGGAGATTCCTCAAGGGAAATGGGAAAGCATTTTCATGGATTTCATTACCGGTTTACCCAAGACGAGTCGAGGGAATGACTCGGTGTGGGTAGTAGTGGACAGGTTAACTAAAATGGCAAAGTTTATTGCCACAGAGAAAACTGTAAAAACGCCAGAGTTGGCAAAACTCTTTATTGGACATCTCTACAAGCTATATGGCTTGCCCGCAGATATAGTGTCGGATAGAGATAGAAAGTTCAACAGTCATTTTTGAAGGGAAATCTTCAAAAAGTTGGATACTACTCTGAGTATGAGTACGTCAGATCATCCGGAGTCTGATGGTCAAAGTGAAAGAGTTAACCAAATTCTAGAGGATATGTTGCGTTCTTATGTTAGTAAGAAGCAATCTAATTGGGAAGAGTACTTACCCTTATTGGAGTTTGCCTATAACAACTCCAAACACTCAGCGACTGGATTTACACCATTCATGTTAATGTATGGATTCCAGCCGAGATCTACGATGGCTGTAGGCCTAGAAAAGGAGAAGATTCAATCTGTCAAGGATTTCCTTGAAGATATGAATGATATGCTCAGAGCCGCACGAGAGAGCATTCGTAGCGCTCAGGATCGCACTAAAACTTATGCGGATAAAGGACGAAGAAAGGTGACCTTTGCAGAAGGTGACTTTGTATTCCTCAAGGTTCCTGCGCAGTCAGAAACCATGAAAACAGGAAAGTGTGATAAACTTTCTCCGAGATATTGTGGTCCTTTTAAAATCCTTAAGAAGATTGGGGACGTAGCATATAAACTTGAGTTACCGGAAAGTTCTCAAGTCCATCCTGTCTTCCATGTCAGTAAACTGAAGAAATCAGTTCACGGGTTAGAGAACACAGTTTCTCCAGAAATTTTGGTGGACTTGATAGAGCCACCAAAGATACCACATGAACCTGAAAAGATTCTACAGTATCGTGATAGACAAACCCGACATAAAGTGTACCAGGAGGTACTTGTTAAATGGACAGATAGGGATGAGGAGGTAGCTACCTGGGAACGCCGTAGTGCAATTTCCAAAAGGTTTCCCCAATTTGTTTTCGAGGACGAAAACTCTTCTTAAGGGGGGGTAATGTCACGTAGGCTGTAATGCCTGTGACCGGCGACGACAGACCGGATGGCCATGTCCGGGGTTCAGTGGGAGAGGACGCCCATACGGAGTCATGGGCGGCCAGGCTAGTGTGGACGGCAGGCCACACACTATATAGCCTGGGGGATGAGGGGCAATCCTCATTCTTCCTCTATGGCTGGGTGGTGAGCCAGAGGCCGTCCCCTCTTGTGGTAACGCCCGTAGCGGCGTTACGGATATCTAACAGTTGTTAAACATGGAGAGGGCACCAAGCATTCAAGCTTGCCAAGGCCGTCTGAAAATCCAAGGTGTCAAATTCTGAGAAGTGGAAGCGAACATTTGCCCTTATTTCCCATGCCACTTGGTGATGCCACTTGTTGACAATGAGAAGACATGGAAAGCGTTGGGTGAAAGTTGTCGTGTGTAGCTTGTACAATTGTTGCATGTGTACTTGTGTTGGAAAAAAAACATGTTTTTGTGCCTTGTCTTTTTTTAAAGTGCGATTGAGAATTTTATTTTTTGAAAAATTAGGGTTTTTTTGGGGTCATAACATTTGCCGTTTTTGGCCCCATAAATACCTATAAGAACTCTCTCTCTCTCTCTCTCTCTCTCTCTAAGAACAAGTATGCATTAATTTTTACACCCATCACCATGGCATGAACCAAACAAATTGCAAGGAAAGAGCCAGAATCTGCAATAAGACAAAAGAAGGAAGCGTGGAAACACAAGAGGCTAGGGTAGTGGCGACTGCGAGGGTGAATCACATGCACGAACAAGGCTTAAAAGCAACATTTGAAGTGCCATGCACTAGCTAGCACGACAGTTAAGAGGGGAGGGAAATTGTCATATAGCATGTAGCATGTAGCATCTACATGGGCTCGACCGGACTTCCAGTAGCACGCCGGAGAGTGGGTGGTGAGTACGTCCGGGGGTTCAGGGGTGAGACACCCGGGTCGGAGTACCGTGGGCCTCCAAGCATGCCACTACATAAAGCCCGGTGGAATGGGGGACTCCTCATTCTTACTCTACATCTAGGAGGTGAACACAAGCCATTCTTCTCTCATTCCGTGTAACCGGAGTGATTTTACAGGAGTTTGTAGTGATGGCATCACATTGGTATTTGAGCCAAGGTTACAGCCACGCCCACTAAGGTTTAAACACCTTATCCTGACTTTTTTGTAGGGTGGAAATTGGTCGACTGTGTGGAGGAGGAGAGGAGGCCGCCATAGCCATAGCTCTTGCTTTCTCTCTGCCTTGGCATGTCCAATGGTTTGGGAAGAGCCTATCTCTCTCTCTCTCGCTGGCCGACAAGTGCAGCCGGGAGCCCTTGAACACCATCGGCAGACCACGCAGGATCATCTCTCTGTTGTAGTTGACATGTGGAACAAAGTGTAGGCACCCCCTGTAGGGTCCTGTAGCATTCGGGCTATTGTGAGGGTGGCCGACGTAACCACCATAGCTGGCACCAATAACCCAACCGACAGTTCTAGGCCGCCACAGGCTACATGCACATGGCAGCACCGTCTTCGTCACAACCAATGGCCCTGTTCAAAGAAGCCCGTCGACCCCCATCACAAGGCCGCTTGACAATAAGCATGCACACGACACTTAAGGAGAGAGCATAGACATGAGGTGCATAGAGGGAAAGCCACACTAGCCAAGGCGATACACACATACCACCCCTATCCGCACAAGCAGCAGCCGGCACCATTGTCTTCGTCTCCTCCTCTTATGCTCTCCACACCATCATGGAGCACGTGTGGGTGGTAACTCAATTGCTAGGTCGTCTGTTGTAGTGTGCAGGTTTGACAAGCCACAAGCATGCAAGGAGGTCAACTGGGCAGCACAAGAGAGACACCATCAGGAAGTCCAACTTACGGTCCCTTGCTCGAATCTCAGAGAGCACCTTGTCAAAGATGAATCAAGCCCTAATAAAAGTAATGCAGCATTGAAATTATCAAAGGAGGCATGCACACAAGTCGTTGTGGGAGAATTTAGGTGATGCCTGCAAGAGGGATCAGAGCCCCAGCAAGAAGCCCATGGCAGGTGTAAATATGAGAAAGAGTAGCTATATGTAGCCTTTAGATCCTTATGGTCTGGCGTTTGACAGTAGATAACTAAGTTGCATGTAGAGAGGGATGTGATGTTCATGATGATTATACATGGTTGTATGCATCTGACATCCACATGGAATCTGTTCACATGGCAACATAGATTTGTTGGGAGTGCAAGTCTAAGAGAGGATGGTTGTGAATAATCATAGCATATCCATGATGTAGGAATGATGGGAAATAAGTGAATGGATGTATGATGTTATTAAGAATGACTCAAGGTTGAGCATGTGCATGGGGATGATGCATTGGTATGTACATCCAATGTCTATACATAGGTGGTAGTCCACTTGGCATAGAGGGAGGGCACCACCAATCAAGGAAAGGCTAAGAGAAGTGGTAGCTAAGTTAGGTAGTTTTTGAGTTGTGCCAATTTGGAATGCATGGTGCATAGCAACAGGGGACACAGAGAGGAAAAACGTCATGTTTTTTTACACAGAGTAGAGAGAGAGAGAGAGAGAGAGAGAGAGAGAGACGAGATTCTAGGTGATTAGAAAAGCTGGAGTAATGGTGAATTAAGGAGGAAAAAACTGTGTCAGAAGTTGTGGGGGAAACTACAGAAGGACTTGGACATCTTGAACTGGAGGAATGCAAAGCTAGAGCAGAAGTTGTGCAGGTGGAATGGAGGACCAGAGCACCTTCAAGGCATCTTCTATTGGAACTTGGATCCTTCCCATACTAATTGGTGATTGAAATTGATGTCAATTATGGGATGCTATTTTCTTGCTGAGAGCTCATCTCACACAGGGAGGCTGTTCTTCTTCAATTGGATTTAAGCAATTCAGCAATAAAAGCATGAAGTTGTCATATTTTTATTTCCTTCTTGCTGTTGAGAGCTCAATTGAGAATGGATTGCTGTTAGCTTTATATATATCAGAATGTAGTTTGGATATTTAAGGTATTTTATATCTGATGATTCATTATTTGGATAATTGACACCGATTATGAATTCTAAGTCTTGAGCTTGTGTATGTGTTGAGCCAAAGGAATCAATCTGTGGTTGTATTGGTTTTACCTTATTAATTTAGAGGCTTTGGATAGGTTTCAGAAATTAAGCATGGATTGCTAACATGAATTGGGTCTGTGAATTGTACGACTCATTTGAGGGAGAAGATCAAGGAATTGTTGGTTCTTAAAACTGAGTGGTCATAGGTTTGAGTTGGACAAGGGACATAGCAACAAGAAGGGCTGGTGTGTTTTGGATCTAGGTGTCATAAGGAGAAAAGAGGCTGAATTTCTTTGGACAGCTAGAAGGGAAGTCAACTGGGGATAGATTATAGGTCAGGAGGATTGGGAGAAGCAGGACAAATTGGTTTGGGAATAATGGAAGGTTTGGGATCAAATGATATGGTTTTTTTTTGTGGTTTGAGGAGAGTGAAAATTTCTAGACCTAGAGAGCTAGTATGGTGTCATAGTTTGGATCAACCACCTCTAAGAGGTAACAATAGGTGGTTTGGGTCTTCTGATTCACAAGGATTCAGGAGGTATCATTGAGTTGATAGATGCTTTTTGGAGTAGATTTTTTGTGAGTCCCCATTTCTTATATCTGTGTATCTCACTCTTGTGTGGTATTTGGTGTTGTTATAGAGGCCATCACCACCCAGATCCCTCACATGTTTTGGTGCCCCTACTAAGGATTGGAGGACTTTTGTTAAGGGCTTTGATGTGTAGGTTGGAACCCACTTGATCAACTGAGGAGGATGGCGCGTATTGGATATGAAGTGTTTAGAGGGCAAAGGGCTAAGGATGTCAACCAATTTCTCAGGAGGATTGAGCTGGCAGCTTTGAGTAGCAACAGGGATGAGGATGCATACAAGCTGAGCATGGGGAGTTTGCTTATGGAAGGACTAGCAATGGTATGAGGATGTTGTACAGATGTTGAAAAAGGGGATTGGGACAAGTTGAAAGTGGTGTTGGGGAGGAAATATGGTAAGGCATATAGTCATAAAGACCTATGGAGGGAGCTTAGCAAGTTGTACCGAGGAGAGGATGAAGAGATGCTAGCCTTTACGGGTAGATTTGAGGTTGTTTAGGAAAGGATACTTAGAGCCTTATTAGGAGAGAACCAGGTACCACCTGACTTCTTGAAAAAGGATAGGTTTATATGTGTGTTGCATGGGAGTATCAAGGAGAAAGTAGAGTTGAAGGACCTTGACACATTTGGTAAAGCTATAATGATAGCAACTAAACAATGGAGGAAGAAGATAAGGAAGCTAAAGCTTAAAAAAAAGGAAAGAGAAGCATGTATTGAGATCAAATAGGAGAAGGTACATCATGGTCCTGTAGTGTATCCTCTACCTATTAACATGCATTTGGAAAGGGGAGTTCCAATGGAAGCTCCAAGGTTGATGGAATCAAATAGGGATCAGGATGGATTGCATTAGGAGACCTAGAGACTTATTGAACAGATTGGCAATCTTAACATTGCTGTCCAAGGGATTCACAATCAAGTGAAAAGGACAGAAGGAGAGAGACAACCAAGAAATAGATTGGAATAGGTACAGTGCTTGAATTATGGAGAGAGAGGGCACATAGCACCTCAGTGTCTTCAGCCTAGAAGGGAGCTAGGTTGGATATACCCAGTGTCTCAGAGACAGGAAGGGGATAGACCTAGAAGCCACAAAAATAGGGGAAATGGAAATTAGGTTCCACTATAGGGTCAAGCTCAGGGTCCCTTGGGCAATGTGAGCATTTTGGAAGTTGTTGCAGGATGAGGTTGATGTGATGGCCAATAAAAGGACAAGGATGCAAAGGTCAAAATCTAAAAGTGACAGATAGGGAAGAACAAGCCAAGAGGAGATCCGAGAAGGGAAAATAAAGAGCCCAGAGGAGATCAGAGAAGGGGAAAGATCCCTTGGATCAGGGGGAATCTAGCAAACAGGGAAATGCTAGGGCCAAGAGAAGGAAGATTGGGATCGGAGATTTTTAGCTGGGAGAAGGTCAAGCAGCGTACTCTTTGTTGCCAGACGTAAAGCACAAGAAGGATGACATTACCTATGGTGGATAACTTCTACAATTGAATTCCAGTGTGAGAAGGCAATGACATAAACTTACTAGTATCACAAGGGTGAAAATTGTTAAGAAATGTGGTGCCAAATAGCACAAGGAAAAAGATAGGGAGTGAGTTGAGTAAGCCAAGAAAGTGCAAAGTCTAGCATTAAGCCACAAGAGCAAAGGGATTTATCACATATTGATGTACAAGCCCAAGGGTGTACCTCCTCATATAAAAGGGGGCCATTTCAAGCAATGGATCATATCACTTGTACTTATCGCAAGTATCTTTATGTATCCAAGATAATTCATCTTGGTGTCTAATTGTACTTGAGTGCATCTTAATTAGCACACACACTCATTATGAGTTTTCTTCATTTCTATCCACCTTAGATTAGTGATGTGATTAGTGTAGAATTAGTTAACGATTAGGTCAGGTATTGTCATTAGGAGAGCTTGATCCATAGTTTCAACATGGTATCAGAGCCTAGGTCTAGCTCTCCTCCTAGTTTTTAAGCATTTTTTCATAAGGGTGTATTAAGTTCCTATTAGTGGGTGGTTGCAAGATGAGGTTATTTAGTTTCATGTAGTGGGCGCCCTTGGCTTTAGCCTGAAAACAGGCATTTTTTCAAGAAGAATAGCCAATCTGTCCTAGTTAGCCAAGGAGTTTCACTTCAAGGTCTTCTAATGAAACATCATATGCAAAGTTCGGCACCTAAAACTTTAATATGATCAAATATCCAATAATTGCAAATCCCCTTTTCTTTGGAAACCAAAATTGTATACAGGCCCTGTGTCAAAGGTTTAGATAGGTACAGTGAATGTGAGTAAATTGTCTATAACTTTTACATTATTACTCATATGATGTTCCCACTTTGCATATCACAAATACAAATAACATAGAGCTTAACTTGATTTATCAAGTAATTTTTGATGTGTTTTACTATTTTTATATTATTTAAAAGGTGTTAGAATTATTAAAAAACATACTATTTTATCCTCCCACCACATCTACCATTTAAAATGCTCAAATTGTATGGATCTAGTGATGATTAGATTGGGAAAGATTAGTATAATGTGGGTATAAGGTAAAATTACAAATCTAACGGTTGGATTTTTGTAGATTTACTTTGAAAAATTTGTTATAACTGTCAGAGGCCCATTAAATCAATTGTAATTTAATTCTAGAAAATTAAATATTGAATCTTTCAATCTAGATCAGTACACTTGTTGCCATGAATTTATTTAAAAAAAATTGGCTTAATTTGAGTATGGGAAGGTCCATTTTCAATCCTCCCAAGTGAAAATTCCCATATTGTGTCCACTCTCCCCTTTTCTAGTCTAAAACCAATCCTAGTTAGGTTTGGAAATCTAGGCTTGGTAAACTTCAAAGCTTAGATATCATTCCATGTGTGAGGCTTGGGTAGGCTCAAATCTTATATATGCATGCCACTTTATGTCCACATGAGCTTCGAGAGGATCCACATAAGCAGCTTGCCACCTCACCTTGCCACCTCCACCCTCCATGTCAACATGGTCAACCTAGTTGACTCCCCATCTCATCATCCTAGTCATCATTAATGCCACATCTTCTTGCCACCTTTGCATGCCACCTCACACTTGGTGACATGGCATGCCACATCATGGAATTGCCACATCAACCATAATAGTGCCACATGTCAAGAGAATGCCACATGTCATGCATGCATGTGACACGTGGCACCTCCTTCCCACCTCCCCTTTTTTTTCAAAAATATATTTTTGAAAAAGTTAATTTAGTAATTTAGAGAAATAGAATATAGAATTTTAAATAATAAAATATATGTAACTTATTAAATAAAAGAATTCAAAATCACTAATTTTAAAGGATTATATTTTGGAATTACATCAATAATATTATTATTAAACTTCATATTATTCAATTTAAAAAAAATGAATTTTTAAGTTTAATATTTCTTGAAAATATTTTGTGTAGAATAAAACTTTGAATAAAATTTTAAAAAAATACATTATAAAAAAAAGACAGTTATATAATTATAAAATAAAAGATAAATTTAAAGATATATTTATATATCTAGTAATGATAAATATTAGACTTGTTAATAAATATTATTAATAATATTAAATTTTAAGCGGATAATAGTTTATCTTTAATTATCTTTATGTTTATCTTAATTATCCAATCAATCTTAGATAGGAAATCTAATGAGATTTGAAGTGGATAACCTATTTTTCTTATATAATCACACATCTCTAGTACTATTCCACACTTATCTCTAGTACTCTCCCATCATTGAGCCTTTATAATTTTTTCTCTCTTGCTTCCTTGAGAATGGGTTCTCAAAGTCGTAGGAGTCGGAAACGTGATAGGACTAGACTTCCCCCCGTCCACCAAGTTCAAGAGGAGGAGAGGAGAAGGGTAGCTCGTGAGAGAAAGAGAGAGTGGAGAGCACGTCAACGAGCAACACCTTCCGTTGGCGATGATCCAAGCCTTGCTCCTCCTCTTCCACTTCCTCTCCCTCCGCCCTCTTCCCCCCCACTACCCCTTAGTGTAGATAATCCACATGAACCTGCCCTTCCTGAGTCCCCTTCTCTTCTACAAGAACCCACCCCCCTCCTTTGGGCGCCCATGGTGTGGATAGGAAAGAACTATCAAAGTCAGGGGGCACATCGTCGTGCCCATGCAATCTTCCATTCCTATTTCAAAGACCTCACGCCTTCATCACAGGCATGTGTGCTTGTTTGATGCTTTGATTGATTTGCCCAACATGGCCAACTGCAGGGCGCTTTCCGACATTGGAGGTCGAAGAGAGAGGAGAGCTGGCATGGCGGTGCTACAAAGTGTTCATCATTCCTATATAGTTAACAAGAAGAGGAACTCTACGGACGCTTTGGCTACTCGACGGGCTATTGTGGCAGCCATAAGTAGCTCCCAAATGAAGGGTAAGGTTAGTGCCACATCTCGCATCCTTTCCATAGCACCACACGCACTTAGAGTTGGGTCTATTAGACGACAAAGTTTAGATGCCAATGAGGTTGGTGCTTTGTGGGCGAGTAGTGGTCGTGTAGTTAGGCATGATCGTCTACTAGATGAAACCACTAGAACCTTGATAGAAATTTTTTGGGAGGAGAATTGTCGTGCCTCGCCAGTTTTCAAGAAAGCTTTGCGTAAGAGAGTGACAAGAGGAGTGTTCATTGAGCACGGTGCTTGCTTTCTTGAAATGACCCAAACTGAGTTGTATTCTCAGTTTGTGGCTTCGTATCCAGAGCTTAAAATTGGGCAAAGGTCATTTGAGGGGTGTAAGCCTTGGTTTGTGAGGTACTCACGTCAGCGTGACACATGTTGTTGTCGCTACCATGTTGAGTTCAAACTTTTTTATGATGTGTTCCGTTCTCTTAGTGGGCATAGAGAGTTGCCTCGTAGTCCTCGTGATTTCATCCACTCTCTTTTGTGTGCACGCACAGAGGATGCCCAGTTCCATAGGATGCCTTGTGTGGAGAGAAATTGCACATCATGTGGTTCACTTGCACATCTACAGATGGTAGATCTTGATGCAAGTGACCAAGAGATAGTGCCATGGCAGCGTTATGAGTATGTGACACACCAGCTCCAGAGTGGTGGTCAGCAGTCCAGCTTGTGGACAAACATACACCACATTGTCACTTCACAGCCACATTTAGGGAGCAGATCTACCCCTATATACGGCACAATCATTGTGCCAAGTGGCAGGATTGTCAGAGCCTGGCAGAGTTTCCTATTGGTGTGGTCGTCTCTGTGATTGATTTTGCAGAGAACTACACCTTCACACCTTTTCAGGAGATACAATCTGAGTATTACTTCTTAGAGTAGGTAATGGTTATATTTTATAATATTTGTTTCGTGTTTGAGCTATATTACTTTACACACATCGACCAAACCCTAAAGCCCATTAACCCCTGAACCCCGCTAGCACTAATAATACTCTCGAGACTCCGAAAGCTATTAACTTATGCTAGGGTTCGACTTCCGTAGGACCATAGTCCTGACATTAGTGTAACGCCTCCGCTACGGCTGCGTCTTCCTCAAGCTGCCATAGCCTAGGCGTGGAGAAGAAGAGAGGGTGGAAGTCGGTTCACCTACCAAAACCCTAGCCTGTGTCCACACCTCCTAGCCCGGCCGCCCATCTTACTTAAGAGCCGTGCTAACTTAGATGTGTACACACATCGACCAAACCCTAACGCCCATTAACCCCTGAACCCCGCACTAATAATACTCTCGAGACTCCGAAAGGTATTTACTTATGCTAGGGTTCGACTTCCGTAGGACCATAGTCCTGACATTACTCCCCCCTTCGAAAAAAGTTTTCGTCCTCGAAAACAAAAGTGGGGAAACGTTTCCTCATCGCACTAATGTTTTCCCAAGTGGAGCCTTCCTCTGGACGGTCCTTCCACTTGATAAGAGCTTGTTTCTGAACTTGGTGGCAAGTACGTAACATGTGGTAATCCAATACTCTTTCTGGTTCATGAGGCAGTATTGGAGGTTCCACATATTCTACCAAGAAAGAATCATCCATCGGCCTTTCATGACCCATAAAGCGTTTCCTCAAACGGCTTACGTGAAAGATGGGATGAACCTTGGAATGTGCTGGTAACTCAAGTTTATAGGCTAATGGGCCCACCTTCTTGAGTATCTTAAACGGTCCACAAAATCGGGGCGATAATTTTGGTACGGGACCCGTTTTTCAAAAACACCCAATCACCTTCTTGAAAGTGAAGTGGCCTACGTTTCTGGTCCGCAAACTTCTTGTAAAGATCTTGCGCTTGACGAACATTTAATCGTGCAAGGCGCAACATATCCATATGGTCTTGGATAAAATCCTTAACCTGACTGATTTTCTCATTCGCCAGTCCCACCGACACTGGTGAACGTTGGCTGAAAACCATACATCAACATGAAAGGGCTAAAGCCTGTCGAGACATGCTTTGCACTATTGTAAGCAACATGAAAGGGCTAAAGCCTGTCGAGACATGCTTTGCACTATTGTAAGCAAACTCAAGAATAGGCAAATAAGACTCCCAATCAGATTGTTTTTTGCTGACATATGCCCTAAGCATATCTTCCAGCACTTGATTAACCCGTTCAGTCTGACCATCTATTTGCGGATGATCAGCTGTACTAAGGTTCAACATAGTACCCAGCGTACTGAATACTGCTCGCCAAAAATGGCTGTTAAACTTGCGATCGCGATCACTGACAATATTGGACGGTAAGCCATAAAGTTGGTAAACATTCTCCACGAAAAGGCGTCCCAATTCTGGAGTTGTAACTATTTTCTTAGTAGGCACAAACCTACAAAGCTTGGTTAATCGATCCACGATTACCCAAATGGCATCATGTCCACGATTCGTTGTGGTGGGCAAGCCCGTTATAAAATCCATAGAGATACTTTCCCACTTTCCGTCGGGAATCTCTAATGGATGTAGTAACCCGCCAGCTTTAAGACGTTCTGCTTTGTTCACTTGACACTTCTGACACTGCAGAACATAGTCAGTAACATCCTTGTGAAGTCCAGGCCAATAGAAATGCTTTCTTACGAGAGCATATGTTTTGCAAATGCCCGCATGAACTGCACTTGGACTATCATGACACTCAAAAAGAATTTGGCGCCTAGTGTCTAAGTCCAATGGAACACAAACTCTCCCCTTGTGGAGTAAGTATCCATCATCGATGGAAAAGTTTTTCCATCGCTGCAGTTCATCTTGTGATAAAGAAGAACCATGTGTGGAAGAACTGGGAACACTACCGTTTGAGTGAGAGGGACCCCTCATTTGAACATGATTCCACACCTTTGAGTATGTTGAATCCTGCTTGCATTTGCCTCGTAAAGATTCTAACAATTCGCTTTTCAACTCTGTGAATAACAGCGAATTAATCTCTGGCATACGACTCAAAGCATCAGCTACAATATTATAACGTCCTTTGCGATAGCGTAGCAATCATACTCGTGAAGGATCTCAGCCCATCTGGCCTTTCGACCCTGCAAATCTGTTTGGTTCATAAACCACTTTATGCTTTCGTGATCAAAAACAATCTCGAATTGCATACTAAGGCCGTACTTAGGCAAATTTGTCATTGTCTTTCTTGATGACATTGTGGTGGCCGTACGGGCGGCGGGGGCTGTTCACGCAGGCGCGCGTAGGCGGGGGCTGCGGGATGCGCTCGTGCAGGTCACCGTACGGGCGACGGATGCGCTCGTTTCTTTTGCTGTAGCGTCGAGCTCTTTCTCGTGCAGGTCACGCCTGCCGCCCCGCTAGCTCTGATACCAGTGTAACGCCTCCACCGGCTGCGTCTTCCTCAAGCCGCCATAGCCTAGGTGTGGAGAAGAAGAGAGGGTGGAAGTCGGTTCACCTCCCAACCATATATGACGAGTTAGGGTTTCTCGTTGGGTTTTAAACCAAAACCCTGGCCTGTGTCCACACCTCCTAGCCCGGTCGCCCATCTTACTTAAGAGCCGTGCTAACTTAGATGTGTACACACATCGACCAAACCCTAATGCCCATTAACCCCTGAACCCCGCTAGCACTAATAATACTCTCGAGACTCCGAAAGCTATTAACTTATGCTAGGGTTCGACTTCCGTAGGACCATAGTCCTGACATTACTTATTTGATTTTTTGTGTCCTAAACGTCTGTATTGCTTACCTCACCAGGTTGCTATTATGGTCCACATTAGCTATTGACATGCAGAGGCTCATGTAGATGTGATAGCGAGTACCCCCGAGACCCATGTCATTATTCGAGAGTATCATTTCTATATTAGTGATGATCGTTCACATGATGCACATTTTGTGTAACACTAATTTCGTCTCCATGACGATTTTTTAGGAGATTGTGGGATCATACGTGGCCAGCGATGGGTTTGGTCGGATGGTTGTGGCGCACAGTTCAAGTCATCACGACAATTCTATTGGCTCTACAGGTAGTACTTATGGTTCTCTTATATTTGCAATTAAACTACATTCACTAGAACATCTTAAAGAAAACAATAACTAAGACTATCTTTTATGGATTTATAGGTGGCATGTGGAGTCTAGTATCCTAGTGATTTGGTCATTCTTTGAGACGACTGGTCACGGGAAGGGAGAGCATGATGGTGCGGGCGCGTGTGTGAAACGTGCCCTGAGGTGTCATCAACTGCGGCAAAATGCTCAGCGGTTCAGAGATGCGGGCCACGTAGTCGAGTGGTGCTCCCAATATTTGTGTGGGAGTGCAGCATCATCATATCCCAAACGTGATGCTCGGATTGTTAGGAGATTTTTTTGGCATGTGGATGGTGGCATGATTGACCGTAGAGCCTCCCATGATTGTGACACAGTACCTGGCACCTTGGGCTTACATTCCATCAGGAGCACGTGCATGGCGGTCCCCACGATTTACACATGACGGTTTGCATGCTTCTGTGGAGCATGTATGGATGGGGATTGGTCACATTGTTGTGCCTCGAGAGGATGGGCAGATGCATGGATACAGACATTCCTCTCCCCCGAGCATCCTTCACATCCAGTGTTGTCTGATGAGCACACAGGTCCTGCGTTCATGGTCAGTTATGATGACCTAACAGATTTGCTATAGGTATTTGCTAACAGATTTGCTATAGGTATTTGCTGTTATTGCCAGTGAGGGAAATAGCAAGGGAGTAGACTACTATCTGATGAGTTGCACTAGGCCAAAGTGCATCCTTGACCAGTGATCATGGGTTTTCTTTTGACGCCCATAGCATGATTGTGGCTGGCCGGTTTTACCAGCAGATTCGACTTCATCGGGGAGTCTTGAGTTCCAGCAGTGGAAGTGGGAGTTAGAGGCATTTCAGTTCTCTCATCTAGTGGTTGCTACCAGGCTCACTCTTGATCGAGTAGAGAGCCGAAAACACAGTTCTCACCCTTGTTTTTGGCTTCGAGAGTGGATGACCATTAGAGCATTCTAGAGAAGTTGAGAGCTAGAGAGGGTGCTGCTGACTAGATCTCTATCTTGATAGTGACTAAACTCAAACTAGCTGGGTTAGCTCACTTACATTGTACTTAGATTTTTTGGGAGTGACTAACCCAGAGTGGCTGTGCTAGCTCATATTCTGATGTACTTAGTTGATGTTTATATCATTATGAGTTTTCTCATTATTGAGGATCATTGCATTTTAGTTGATGTTCATGGTTTTCTGATTTTTGAACACTTTAGCTATCATATCGTTTGTTGAAAATCACCATCACCATATTGTTTGTTGAAAATCACTAAACTTTGCAAGCACTGGGCACTAATTACAAATCCAAACATGCTTTGATTATGACTAAACTTTGTATGAATGTGGAGTTGGGCTCCCCCCACATGCTTGCAAAGTTTGGTCCCCATCGGAGTAGGTTTGGGTATGATGGTATGGGGAAGGCCCGGATTTTCCATGGCCTCAAGCACCAAGAGACTTGAAAAATCCACACTGGATGCTAATTACCAATCCAAACATGCTTCGATTTGTGACCAAACTTTGCAAGCATGTGGGGGTGGGTCCCCCCCACATGCTTGCAAAGTTTGGTTCCCATCGAGGCATGTTTGGGTACGATGGTATGAGGAAGGCCCGGATTTTCCATGGCCTCTTAAGCACCAAGAGACTTGAAAAATCCGCACAGGCCGTTAATTACCAATCCAAACATGCTCCGATTGTGACCAAACTTTACAAACCTGTGGGGGTGAACCCCTCCCACATGTTTGCAAAGTTTGGGTTCCCATCGACGTATGCTTGGGTATGATGGTATGGGGAAGGCCGCGATTTTCCATGGCCTCTTAAGCACCAAGAGACTTGAAAAATCCGCACTAGTTGCTAATTACCAATCCAAACATGCTCGGACTGTGACCAAACTTTGCAAGCATGTGGGGGTATGATGGTATATGGAAGGCCCGGATTTTCCATGGCCTCTTAAGCACCAAGAGACTTGAAAAATCCACACTGGCCGCTAATTACCAATCCAAACATGCTCTGATTGTGACCAAACTTTACAAACATGGGGGGTGGGTCCCCCCACATGCTTGCAAAGTTTAGTTCCCATCGGAGCATGTTTGGGTATGATGGTATCAGGAAGGCCCGGATTTTCCATGGCCTCTTAAGCACCAAGAGACTTGAAAAATCCGCACTGGCCGCTAATTACCAATCCAAACATGCTCCGATTGTGACCAAACTTTGCAAACATGTGGGGGTGGGCCTCTCCCACATGCTTGCAAAGTTTGGTTCCCACCATCGAGGCATGTTTGGGTACGATGGTATGGGAAAGGCCCCGATTTTCCATGGCCTCTTAAGCACCAAGAGACTTGAAAAATCCGCACTGGCTACTAATTACCAATCCAAACATGCTCGGATGCATGTGGGGGTGGGTCTCCCCCAGATGCTTGCAAAGTTTTATTCCCATCGGAGCATGTTTGGGTACGATGGTATATGGAAGGCCCGGGTTTTCCATGGCCTCTTAAGCACCAAGAAACTTGAAAAATCCACACTAGCCGCTAATTACCCATCCAAACATGCTCGGATTGTGACCAAACTTTGCAAACATGTGGGGGTGGGCCCCACCCACATACTTGCAAAGTTTGGTTCCCATCGAAGCATGTTTGGGTACGATGGTATGGAGAAGGCCCGGATTTTCCATGGCCTCTAGAGCACAAAGAGACTTGAAAAATCCGAACTGGCCGCAATTACCAATCCAAACATGCTCCGATTGTGACCAAACTTTGCAAACATGTGGGGGTGGGCCTCTCCCACATGCTTGCAAAGTTTGGTTCCCATCGGGGTATGTTTGTGTACGATGGTATGGGGAAGGCCCCGATTTTCCATGGCCTCTTAAGCACCAAGAGACTATAAAAATCCGCACTAGCCGCTAATTACCAATCCAAACATGCTCTGATTGTGACCAACCTTTGTAAGCATGTGAAGGTGCGTCCCCCCCATATGCTTGCAAAGTTTGATTCCCATCCGAGCATGTTTGGGTACGATGGTATGGGGAAGGCCCGGATTTTTCCATGGCCTCTTAAGCACCAAGAGACTTGAAAAATCCACACTGGCCGCTAATTACAAATCCAAACATGCTCCGATTGTGACCAAACTTTGCAAACATGTGGGGGTGGGTCCCATCCCACATGCTTGCAAAGTTTGGTTCCCATCGGAGCATGTTTGGGTACGATGGTATGGGGAAGGCCCGGATTTTCCATGGCCTCTTAAGCACCAAGAGACTTGAAAAATCTGCACTGGCCGCTAATTACCAATCCAAACATGCCGATTGTGACCAAACTTTGCAAACAGGTGGGGGTGGGTTCCCCTCACATGCTTGCAAAGTTTGGTTCCCATCGGGGCATGTTTGGGTATACGATGGTATAGGGAAGGCCCCGATTTTCCATGGCCTCTTAAGCACCAAGAGACTTGAAAAATCCACACTGGCTACTAATTACCAATCCAAACATGCTCCGATTGTGAGCAAACTTTGCAAGCATGTTGGGGTGGGTCCCCTCCACATTCTTGCAAAGTTTGGTTCCCATCGGAGCATGTTTGTGTATGATGGTATAGGGAAGGCCCGTATTTTCCATGGCCTCTTTAGCACCAAGAGATTTTGAAAAATCCACACTGGCCGCTAATTACCAATCCAAACATGCTCCGATTGTGACCAAACCACGTTTGCACATGTGGGTCCCCCCACATGTGCAAAGTTTGTTTCCCATCAGAGCATGTTTGGGTACGATGGTATGGGGAAGGCCCGGATTTTCCATGGCCTCACCAACAAGAGACTTGAAAAATCCGCACTGGCCGCTAATTACCAATCCAAACATGCTCCGATTGTGACCAAAATTTGCAAACATGTGGAGGTGGGCCCCTCCCACATGCTTGCAAAGTTTGGTTCCCACCATCGGGGCATGTTTGGGTACGATGGTATGGGGAAGGCCCCAATTTTCCATGGCCTCTTAAGCACCGAGACTTGAAAAATCCGCACTGGCTACTAATTACCAATCCAAACATTCTTCGATTGTGACCAAACTTTGCAAGAATGTGGTGGTGGGTCCCCCGCACATGCTTGCAAAGTTTGATTTCCATCGGAGTATGTTTGGGTACGATGGTATGGGGAAGGCTGCAATTTTCCATGGCCTCTTAAGCACCAAGAGACTTGAAATATCCACACTGGCCGCTAAATACCAATCCAAACATGCTCCGATTGTGACCAAACTTTGCAAACATGTGGGGGTGGGCCCCATTCACATGCTTGCAAAGTTTGGTTCCCATCGGAGCATGTTTGGGTACGATGGTATGGGGAAGGACCGGATTTTCCATGGCCTCTTAAGCACCAAGAGACTTGAAAAATCCAAACTGGCTGCAATTACCAATTCAAACATGCTCCGATTGTGAACAAACTTTGTAAAAATGTGGGGGTGGGCCTCTCCCAAATGCTTGCAATGTTTGGTTCCCATCGAGGTATAATTGGGTACGATGGTATGGGAAAGGCCTCGTTTTTCCATGGCATCTTAAGCACCAAGAGACTTGATAAATCCGCACTAGCCGCTAATTACCAATCCAAACATGCTCCGATTGTGACCAAACTTTGCAAAGCATGTGGGGGTGGTTACCCCCGACATGCTTGCAAAGTTTAATCCCCATCGGAGCATGTTTGGGTACGATGGTATGGGGAAGGCCTGGATTTTCCATGGCCTCTTAAGCACCAAGAGACTTGAAAAATCTACACTGGCCGCTAATTACCAATCCAAACATGCTTCTATTGTGACCAAACTTTGCAAACATGTGGGGGTGGGTCCCCCCCACATGCTTGCAAAGTTTGGGTTCCATCGGAGCATGTTTGGGTACGATGGTATGGGGAAGGCCCGGATTTTCCAAGGGCTCTTAAGCACCAAGAGACTTGAAAAATCCGCACTGGCCGCTAATTACCAATCCAAACATGCTCTGATTAAGACAAAACTTTGCAAACATGTGGGGGTGGCACCTCCCACATGCTTGCAAAGTTTGGTTCCCATCGGGGCATGCTTGGGTACCATGGTATGGGGAAGGCCCCCCGATTTTCCATGGCCTCTTAAGCACCAAGAGACTTGAAAAATCCGCACAGGCTGCTAATTAACAATCCAAACATGCTATGATTGTGATCAAACTTTGCAAGCATGTGGGGGTGGGTTCCCCCCACATGCTTGCAAAATTTGATTCCCATCGGAGCATGTTTGGGTACTATGGTATAGGGAAGGCCCGGATTTTCCATGGCCTCTTAAGCACCAAGAGACTTGAAAAATCCACACTGGCCGCTAATTACCAATCCAAACATACTCCGATTTTGACCAAACTTTACAAACATGTGGGGGTGGGTCCCCCCCACATGCTTGCAAAGTCAGGTTCCCATCTATCGGAGCATTTTTGGGTACGATGGTATGGGGAAGGCCCGGATTTTCCATGGCCTCTTAAGCACCAAGAGACTTGAAAAATCCGCACTGGCCATTAATTACCAATCCAAACATGATCCGATTGTGACCAAACTTTGCAAACCTGTGGGGGTGGGCCCCTCCCACATGCTTGCAAAGTTTGATTCCCAACGGGGCGTGTTTGGGTACGATGGTATGGGGAAGGCCGCGATTCTCCATGGCCTCTTAAGCACCAAGAGACTTGAAAACTCTGGACTGGCTGCTAATTACCAATCTAAACATGCTTGGATTGTGACCAAACTTTGCAAGCATGTGGGGGTGGGTACCGTCCACATTCTTGCAAAGTTTGGTTCCCACCGGAGCATGTTTGGGTACGATGGTATGGGGAAGGCCCGGATTTTCCATGGCCTCTTAAGCACCAAGAGGCTTGAAAAATCCACACTGGCCGCTAATTACCAATTCAAACATGCTCTGATTGTGACCAAACTTTGCAAACATGTGAGGGTGGGTCCCCCCCACATGCTTGCAAAGTTTGGTTCCTATCGGAGCATGTTTGGGTATGATGGTGGTCCCAACATCGGGGCATGTTTGGGTATGATGGATGGGGAAGGCCCCAATTTTCCTTAGCCTCTTAAGCACCAAGAGACTTGAAAAATACGCATTGGCCGCTAATTACCAATCCAAACATGCTCCGCTGATTGTGACCAAACTTTGCAAGCATGTGGGGTTTGGGTCCCTCCCACATGCTTGCAAAGTTTGATTCCCATCGGAGCATGTTTGGGTATGATGGTATGGGGAAGGCCCGGATTTTCCATGGTCTCTTAAGCACCAAGAGACTTGAAAAATCCACACTGGCCGCTAATTACCAATCCAAACATGCTTCTATTGTGACCAAACTTTGCAAACATGTGAGGGTGGGTCCCCCCAACATGCTTGCAGAGTTTGGTTCCCATCGGAGCATGTTTGGGTACGATGGTATGGGGAAGGCCCGGATTTTCCATGGCCTCTTAAGAGACTTGAAAAATCTGCACTGGCCGCTAATCCACACTGGCCGCTAATTACCAATCCAAACATGCTCCAATTGTGACCAAACTTTGCAAACATGTGGGGGTGGGCCCCTCCCACATGCTTGCAAAGTTTGGTTCCCATCGGGGCATCGTCGGGTACGATGGTATGGGGAAGGCCCCGATTTTCCATGGCCTCTTAAGCACCAAGAGACTCGAAAAATGCGCACTGGCTGCTAATTACCAATCTAAACATGCTCCGATTGTGACCAAACTTTGCAAGCATGTGGGGGTGGGTTCCCTCCACATTCTTGCAAAGTTTGGTTCCCATTGGAGCATGTTTGGGTACGATGGTATGGGGAAGGCCCCGATTTTCCATGGCCTCTTAAGCACCAAGAGACTTGAAAAATCCACACTGGCCGCTAATTACGAATCCAAACATGCTCCGATTGTGACCAAACTTTGCAAACATGTGGGGGTGGGTCCCCCCCACATGCTTGCAAAGTTTGATTCCCATGGGAGCATGTTTGGGTACGATGGTATGGGGGGAAGGCCCGGATTTTCCATGGCCTCTTAAGCACCAAGAGACTTGAAAAATCCGCACTGGCCGCTAATTACCAATCAAAACATGCTCCGATTGTGACCAAACTTTGCAAACATGTGGGGGTGGGCCCCTCCCACATGCTTGCAAAGTTTGGTTCCCACCATCGAGGCATGTTTGGGTACGATGGTATGGGGAAGGCCCTGATTTCCATGGCCTCTTAAGCACCAAGAGACTTGAAAAATCCACACTGGCTAATAATTACCAATCCAAACATTCTCTGATTGTGACCAAACTTTGCAAGCATGTGGGGGTGGGTCCCCCCCACATGCTTGCAAAGTTTGATTTCCATCTGAGCATGTTTGGGTATGATGGTATGGCGAAGCCCGGATTTTCCATGGCCTTTAAGCACCAAGAGACTTGAAAAATCCACACTCGCGGCTAATTACCAATCCAAACATGCTCGGATTGTGACCAAAATTTGCAAACATGTGGGGGTGGGCCCGCCCACATGCTTGCAAAGTTTGGTTCCCATCGGAGCATGTTTGGGTACGATGGTATGGGGAAGGCCCGGAGTTTCCATGGCCTCTTAAGCACCAAGAGACTTGAAAAATCCGAACTGGCTGCAATTACCAATCTAAACATGCTCTGATTGTGACCAAACTTTGGGGGTGGGCCTCTCCCACATGCTTGCAAAGTTTGGTTCCCATCGGGGTATGTTTGGGTACGATGGTATGGGGAAGGCCCCGATTTTCCATGGCCTCTTAAGCACCAAGAGATTTGATAAATCCGCACTAGCGCTAATTACCAATCCAAACATGCTCCGATTGTGACCAAACTTTGCAAACATGTGGGGGTGGGCCCCTCCCACATGCTTGCAAAGTTTGGTTCCCATCGGGGCATCGTCGGGTACGATGGTATGGGGAAGGCCCCAATTTTCCATGGCCTCTTAAGCACCAAGAGACTCGAAAAATGCGCACTGGCTGCTAATTACCAATCTAAACATGCTCCGATTGTGACCAAACTTTGCAAGCATGTGGGGGTGGGTTCCCTCCACATTCTTGCAAAGTTTGGTTCCCATTGGAGCATGTTTGGGTACGATGGTATGGGGAAGGCCCCGATTTTCCATGGCCTCTTAAGCACCAAGAGACTTGAAAAATCCACACTGGCCGCTAATTACGAATCCAAACATGCTCCGATTGTGACCAAACTTTGCAAACATGTGGGGGTGGGTCCCCCCCACATGCTTGCAAAGTTTGATTCCCATGGGAGCATGTTTGGGTACGATGGTGGGTTGTTGCAAGATCAGGGTATCCAGTTTTGTACAGTTTATGTAGAACTGGGACATAGCTTGGAGAGCAAATTTTGGGGGGCAAGGTACTTAAAATTAGATCAAGCAAATAATAAAAATACACTTGCTCTTAAATTAACCTAATATAACTTAAATTAATATAAATTAGTCTAATTAATCAAAATTAATCAAAAATATGATGAAATAATAAACAAATAATCTTTACATACTTAGAGTGATCCAATTTATTTTTCCATAGATGCACCATTACAAGTACACTAGTCCCTATAGGTTTTAGATGATTCACATCAAAAATGTAATTTTACTAATTAGATTATTAATATTTGCAGGCCTTCTGATAGTCTGGAAGAATTTTGAAAAAGAGATCATTAAAAATCCAACCATTGGATTTGCAATTTTTACTAACCACCACATTCTACTAATGCCTTAGTATCTACCCACTCTTTTGATCTACAAGATTGAGGATTTTAAGTGGTAGCTATTGTGGGTACAAAAACAGGCGTATATTATAATACTTTAGAGACCTTGAAATATTTAAAGAAAATAGACAAATATCTTAAAATTTTCTTGAAAAATCAAGTTAAGCTCCATATTATGTGAAGATCTAAGGTACAAAGTGGGAATCTCATATGAGTTTATATGTAAAAGATATTAGCATTTTATGGAATCAGTTCAAATTTGGGACAGGGTGTATACATTGACCTTGTACCTAAGAAAATGAGGACTTTTGACCATCTAATACTTAATCAAATTATGCAACTATATTTCCAACTTTGAATATGATGTTCCAACAAAAGAACTTGAAACGAAATTCCTTCATTTACTAGGAGAGATAAGCCACTAAAGGTAAACAAATGCCTGTTTTTTTACTGTTTACAGGGTGCCTGAGTGGACAAAACTGGGCACCTTGATCTTGTAACCACCCTGGTATGGGGGGAAGGCCCGGATTTTCCATGGCCTCTTAAGCACCAAGAGACTTGAAAAATCCGCACTGGCTGCTAATTACCAATCAAAACATGCTCCGATTGTGACCAAACTTTGCAAACATATGGGGGTGGGCCCCTCCCACATGCTTGCAAAGTTTGGTTCCCACCATCGAGGCATGTTTGGGTACGATGGTATGGGGAAGGCCCCGATTTCCATGGCCTCTTAAGCACCAAGAGACTTGAAAAATCCACACTGGCTAATAATTACCAATCCAAACATTCTCTGATTGTGACCAAACTTTGCAAGCATGTGGGGGTGGGTCCCCCCCACATGCTTGCAAAGTTTGATTTTTATCAGAGCATGTTTGGGTACGATGGTATGGGGAACGCCCGGATTTTCCATGGCCTTTAAGCACCAAGAGACTTGAAAAATCCACATTCGCGGCTAATTACCAATCCAAACATGCTCGGATTGTGACCAAAATTTGCAAACATGTGGGGGTGGGCCCGCCCACATGCTTGCAAAGTTTGGTTCCCATCGGAGCATGTTTGGGTACGATGGTATGGGGAAGGCCCGGAGTTTCCATGGCCTCTTAAGCACCAAGAGACTTGAAAAATCCGAACTGGCTGCAATTACCAATCTAAACATGCTCTGATTGTGACCAAACTTTGGGGGTGGGCCTCTCCCACATGCTTGCAAAGTTTGGTTCCCATCGGGGTATGTTTGGGTACGATGGTGGGGAAGGCCCCGATTTTCCATGTCCTCTTAAGCACCAAGAGATTTGATAAATCCGCACTAGTGCTAATTACCAATCCAAACATGCTCCGATTGTGACAAAACTTTGCAAACATGTGGGTGTGGGTCCCCCCAACATGCTTGCAAAGTTTGGTTCCCATTGGAGCGTGTTTGGGTACGATGGTATGGGAAAGGCTTGGATTTTCCATGGCCTCTTAAGCACCAAGAGACTTGAAAAATCCACACTGGCCGCTAATTACCAGTCCAAACATACTCGGATTGTGACCAAACTTTGCAAACATGTGGGGGTGGGTCCCCTTCACATGCTTGCAAAGTTTGGTTCCCATCGGAGCATGTTTGGGTACGATGGTATGGGGAAGGCCCGGATTTTGCATGGCCTCTTAAGCACCAAGAGACTTGAAAAATCCGCACTGGCCGCCATTAATTACCAATCCAAACATGCTTCGTTTGTGACCAAACTTTGCAAACATGTGGGGGTGGGCACCTCCCACATGCTTGCAAAGTTTGGTCCCCATGGGAGCATGTTTGGGTACGATGGTATGGGGAAGGCCCGGATTTTTCATGGCCTCTTAAGCACCAAGAGACTTGAAGAATCTGCACTGGCCGCTAATTAACAATCCACACATGCTCCGATTATGACTAAACTTTGCATGCATGTGGGGGTGGATTCCCCCCACATGCTTGCAAAGTTTGGTTCCCATCGGGGCATGTTTGGGTACGATGGTATGGGGAAGGCCCGGATTTTCCATGGCCTCTTAAGCACCAAGAGACTTGAAAAATCCACAGTGGGCAGTAATTACCAACCCAAACATGCTTCCATCATGACCAAACTTTGCAAGCATGTGGGGGTGGGGTCCCCCCCACATGCTTGCAAAGTGTGGTTCCCTCCCATCGGAGCATGTTTGGGTACGATGGCATGGAGATTTTCAACAAACAATATGATAGCTAAAGTGTTGAAAATTTTAAAAAATCAAGAATGTCAACTAAAATGTAATGATACTCAATAATGAAAAAACTCATAATGATATAAACATCAAATAAGTACATCAGAATGAAAATGAGCTACTCCAGCTAGTCGAGGTTAGTCACTACCCATAAATCTAAGTACAATGTAAGTGAGCTAACCCAGCTAGAGTCACTATCAAACGACAACCTAATCAAAATCGTCATCTCTAACTGCTGGTCTCGTCGACGTGCGCGTCGAGGCTGCTGTGCACGTTGAGGAGGCTGTGCCGGGGGTCATCGAAGGTCTACGGGGAGGTGTGCCTCAAAGACAGGATCACGAGCTACTACCGGTGTACTCGGGAGCTCACGAGTCCCATAAGCTGCTATAGCCCTCTCCCTCTCTCTACGTCGTGCTACTACAAGACGTCTCTGTCTCTGTAAACCCAAAATCTATAATTAGCAATGGTACGTGTCTGCCACTCTGCTCGTGTAAGCTCCTCTGCTGTGTAAGGACACGCTGCTCATGAGAAGCAGCACTGCTGCTAGCACCATTACTCGAGGTGCCACTAGGACCAGCACCACCCACACGCTCGTATGCTGTGATCTAGCTCTCGTGAAGGACTCTGTGGTATGCATCGAACTCATGTGCACTCCACTCAATCTCTGGAGGCACCTCAGGCTCCTGATCTCTATCATTGAAGGGCGTCGAGTCCCAAGTCAGTAGGTTGAGGTAAAATCAATAGGCCTGCCAGTCCTAGCATCTACTCGAACGAGGCCTGGGTGAAGATCATCAATGCCCAAAACTCTGTATGTTGCTTGGTCGACGCGTGCACGGCAAGAGGGACATGCTGATAAGCGTACTAGCTCCTGGGTGATGCAAGACAAATGGAAAAAATATCCACATCCCAGGGCATATCCACTAGTACTATCAATGTCCTCGATACATAGAGCGCAGCAGGCATCACGTAGGAATGGTGGTGCATCCTGAGGGAGAGGTCGTCGAAAAACCTTTGTAAAAACAGGCCGTGGATATAAAGGCAAGTAAGGCACTGTCACGTTTGAGGATCTGCGGAACTCTCGAACATGCAGCATCAACTGCTCTGCCCTATGCTGTGCAATCTGCTCCATAATCTGGTGATACTTAGTCCGAGCCTATGCAAAAAAGTAAAGCATAAAAATAATTGATTAGTCTCTCTCATTAGGTATTACTTATAAAGAAATTTATAACTTAGGACCTTAATTATAACTCTTTTACGTGCAAGAGAAACCTACCTCTGCTGGATGTCAGACTCTCTCACATGCCGTGCCTCTGCAGTAGCTGCCTCTACCGTCTGTAATGCAGTAGTAGCTGCCTTTGCCGTCTGTAATGCAGCTCTAAGGCGGTCAATCTCCGCTCTCGCCTCTACCAAATCCTGAGTGAGTCTCTCAGTGGTAGGTGTGGGACCCTACATGACACAATCAACCATGCCGCTCATGTAAAAATATAGAAAAGTACATATAAACATGTAAATAAATGACTAAAAAAACTAACGAAGTAATAAATATGTAAATACCTCAACATCTGTCGTCGATATCGATCCTGAGAACATGCGCACCACGTGCGCATGTTCTCCGTGGTACTCCGTACGTGGTACTCCGTACGTCGATGCTCTCCGTGGTACTCCGTACGTCGATGCCAACCTAGGTGCCAAGAGCCTCGACTGTTGACATAGGCACAAATGAAGGATCTGTAGGAGCTACACGAAGGGCTGGTGGAGGCCGCCTACCCTGGTCTTGGAGACTGGTCTTGGAGACGACCTCAGCCCCACGACCTCAGCCAGCACCACCACCCGGTCGATGGGCTAGTGTAATCCACCTCCTCCCCTACGACAAACTCCGCGTATAATTGCTTTGCGAAGTATATGGAAATTTGGCGGTTGTTCGACATCCTCCCATATGCGGCAACATATCGACTATAGATATGTGCCGCCATACGAGAATGCGAACACCGCGAAATAGTAAGGGGCTTGCCCGCCCAGGCCTCATCCCACGACTATCGAGGAAAAGATCTAAGTAGGCTCCATCCCTAATCGGACCAAGATCACAAACCTGACGATATGTCAGGCCATGTGACATAGGAGCAGTGCGATGGTGGGCTATCCACTCATCTACATAAACAATATCGTGAAGGCTACGAAAGGGACGAAAGCACCGTCTCCAAGTCTGCCATGATATGTAATGTAGATGGTGCGTCTCTAGCACTCCTACGGATAGCTGCTAACTCGCGGTCTATCTCTGCGCGATGAGGTCCACAATAGACGAGCGGCTCTCCTCCTGCTAAAACCTAAGCCTAAGACAAAGGTCCAATGTGAAAGGTCCAATGTGAAGGGTCCAATGCTTAGTGCTAAGTAGCACTAATGAAGCTATAAAACAATGCTAATGGGTCCACTAATGCTAATCCAAATCAAGAGAGCAAGGAGAGTGAAAACGACTTTTGACAATGAGGCAAAAAAAAAGTTTTCCGATTTTATAACCTCGAACGAGGTTCGGTGGCATCATGCACTTTAGGTTTGCAAGATATACGCTCTGGATTTTAAGGTTAGTAAAACAAACGGCCAAGATACACACTTAATTTTAGGGTTGGTGAAGGATCGACTGCTGAGATTTGATATTAGTATCTCGTTCGAGGTACATGGACGGCTTAGATTTTAAGTCATTAACACGATCGAGGTATTTCGACAGTCGAGATTCATTAAATACCTCGATTGAGATATTTAAATGGTTGGGATCGCATCTTCCAATGTGCATGAATGGACGGTGGAGATTGTATCTCTGTACCTTGAACGAGATATTTAGACGGTGGAGATTGCATCTCTGTACCTCGAACGAGATATGTGGACGGTGCAGATTGCATCTCTTTATCTTGAACGAGGTATTTCAATGGTCAAGATTTGATCTCAATATCTCGTTCGAGATATGTGGATGGTGGAGATTGTATTCCAATTTCTTATACCTCGAACAATGAATGGTCGAGATTTTATTTCAATATCTCGTTCGAGGTACGTGGACGGTGGAGATGGACTAGTCAAATATGCCTAAGGGGATATAGCATGGCATTGATGTGGATCCGAGTGGCATGAATATCTCGATTGAGATAGTGTGATGGCGGTGACCTGTATTGGTGACATGGATGATGACTGGAAACCCGGACCTGCTAGCGTGGCATTAATGGGTATCTCGTTCGAGATATGTCGCTTTAGGCTCGGGAGGCACGTGTCGTGTTTTAATTCATGGCGATATCACGATCGAGATACTCCGCTCGAGATGCGTGGATGTCCTAATTTTAAAGAGAATGAACGAAAGTGAGTACCCTCATCTTGCAACAACCGCCCTAGTCTATCATTAGTGAATTAACAGCTCTTAATCTCTTGTGGTTTTCCCATTCACCCTCCATCTCTCGGAGCTCCTTTTCCTTCTCTTGTGTAAATCTGCTCAATGTTTTGCGTCACTACACACTTACTCTTGCCGGCTTTGGGGTTGAAGGACAATGAGAGTGGTTTTCCCAGTCACCCTCCATCTCTCATATCTCTTTTCCTTCTCTTTGTGTAAATCTTCTATGTGTTTTACTTCACTACACACTCTACTCTCGCCCGCTGAACAATGAGAGTTTGCCTTCGCCGTCATCAACTGCTATACAACGGCAGAGATCATTATTAAGCTTTGCCCTTCCCTATTGCAAACGTGCAAAGACAGATAATCAAACTGATGATTGTTAGACCCATTGGCAGCAAAGTGTGCAAGCGTTAGCGAAGGGAGGAGGAGGAGTAGTAGTAGTAGTCATAAAGTAAGGCGCTCAGCCCAGTAGCCGGTGAGGAGAAAAACGTGGCACAGAGGCCGGCAGCAAACAACTCTTTTGTCACCGTCAGCAGGCAGCCGTCATCGCTAGCAAGCAGTCGCAACAACAACAGCCTACGTAATAGAAAAGCGCACAGTAGAGCTGTGCTGCTGTACAATAGTAGTAAGCAGCATACGACAACCAGGACACAATAGCCATGCAAAACGGAGGCAGCATCGAAAGCGTCGTGGCCAGCGCTGTGAAGGGAAGAGAGAAGAGGAGGTGATACGAGCGCAGCAGAGAAAGGTTGACCACAGCTCGTGGTGGACCTTACAAAAGAGAACACGCAAGAAGGGGACATTATCTCTAAAACAGATTAGCGAAGGTCTAGAGCAGCAACTCCAGCAGCACCAAACGAGGAGGTCTCCATCGCCAAGATTTGCCAGCAGGTGGAAGATAATTTTATTTCATAAAAAGAAAACCTTACCCCTTAAAAGTGTAGTGTAAACAGCTTACACTAGAAAGTGTTCACACGCTTTGCAAAGCCAAGATAAAAAATTTTGCAAAGATAAAAATGCACTCCTTCATTGGGAACAATGTCATATTTAGGGGTTGGCAAGCATCCGCAAGATCAACACTAAGCTTATCAAACAAAAATAAAAATTTATCATGGACTTTACAAAATCAATTTAAGCCAAGAATGTTGGCCATCCTATCATCATCAAGAGAAAAAAAACCCAAATATATTGTAAGCTACCAAATGAACATGCAATCAAAAATCCTCTTGATACCCATCTCTTAAACAAAAATTTGTTGTAAAAAAATCCTACTTTCCACCAAAAAGTGCTTGTCCTACCCTCTGGCACCGAGGATGTAGCCAAGGTGGAAGAAATAGCCAAAAATTTGTAACCTCACTCTTAGAAGAGACCTCTAGACCTCAAAGATAGGTCAAGTCTCTATCAAAGGGGAAACCTAACTCTTAGAGATGACCTCCTCTAGGCCTCAAAGATAGGTTAGTCACCACCCATTAAGGGGTGGAAGTGTAGAACATGGGCCAGAGTTTCTCATAGCACACAGAGGAATGCAGAAACTAAAAAGTCAAACAACATTTTGTAAATGACATCCAACCATCTTGAGTAGCCCAAATATTTGGCAACAAGGGGGTGTGTTGAGAAATGTGGTGCCAAAGAGCACAAGGAAAAGATAGGAAGTTAGTTGAGTAAGCCAAGAAAGTGTAAAGCCTAGCATGAAGTCACATGAGCAAAGGGGTTTATCCCACATTGATGTACAAGCCCAACAATGTACCTCCTCATATAAAAGGGGGGCATTTCAAGCAATGAATCATATCACTTGCACTTATCTCAAGTTTCTTTATGTATCCAAGCTAATTCATCTTGGTGTCTAATTATACTTGAGTGCATCTTAATTAGCACACACACTCATTATGAGTTTTCTTCATTTCTATCCACCTTAGATTAGTGATGTGATTAGTGTAGAATTAGTTAACAATTAGGTAAAGATCTTGTCATTAGAAGAGCTTGATCCATAGTTTTACAGTACTTGAAGCAAGTGTGGTCCAGCTGAGTAAGGTGTTGATGTATTGCCTATGGTGGTAGATGTCTAGATCCATGAGAAAGATAAATAAAGTTTAGATTGATGGTGGATCTCAGGTATGTGTGATTATTAAGGAAGTAGGTCATGCCCTAGAGTTAGAGGTTATTGGGAGTTTCATGTTTAGTGTGAAGATGGCTAACAGTGCTAGGGTGCAGTGTTTGGGGGTGATAAAGGATTTAGAATTGAATGTGTTTGGTCAAAAGGTGAGGATAGATTTGCATGTAATACCAACTGGGGTTGGGGCATATCCTATAATCTTGGTAATGTCATGGTTGATAGCAATGAAATCAAGGCAAGATTGGTATAGGGGATGTGTAGACCTATTTGTTGATAAGCCAAAGGATAAGAGGATTAGGTGTGACTTGAAAACATGGAACATAATGGAGCTTGGAGAGGATTTGGAAGTGGAAAAACAGATGAAAGATCTACCTCATTTTAAAGTTATGATTCTTACACTTCAGAGTCTACAGAAGAGGCTGATGGATGACGGCCTAAACTAAAGCTCGATGGAGATGGAAATGGACATGTGTGGGTTGGAGATGGTTGAGGTCAAAGGGAAGAGAAGGGCTAGAAATTTGATGGGATAAGATGCCCAAAATGAGGACTCCAATGTTCCAAAGAAAGAGCTAATGGAAATGGTTGATAAGGATCTAATTGTGGAAGAGAAGAAGGAGTATAAGCTGCTCTTTGATAGATATCCAAAGCTTTTTCCAAAGGAGTATACCCAAATTATAGGGACTTCCAGTGTAGTACATGAGATCAAGCTAAAAGAGGGGATGAAGCCCATGGCAAAGAAACTTAGAAGGCTTGGGACCATGCAAAGGAAGGTACTAGAGGTAGAGGTGACCATTCAAAGGAAGGTACTAGAGGTAGAGGTGACCAAGATTTTATAGGCTTGGGACCATTCAAAGGAAGGTACTAGAGGTAGAGGTGACCAAGATTTTATAGACTGGGTTTCTTTATAGGGTGATTGAATCAAAATGGGTGTCCCTTGTGGTCATAGTGCCTAAGAAGGGAAACAAATGTAGAGTATGTGTTGACTATAAGCCTCTGAATGTAGCCTATTGGTATCTGGTCAAGTCCTAGAACTTGTGTGGTTCCAAACCACTAGTCGACTCTGGAGGAGATGCGACTAATGCAACTGTGTCCAACACTTTAAGCCAATGCTAGTGCAATGCGCCATCGATCTGCCCAAGCTAAGGGAGTTAGTCGTGATAGCGCAGAGGTTAGCTCTTGCATCTAATGAGATTCCTGATGTGGCTCCTAATTCTATTTCCAGATAAGAGTCACGTTCAGATAGGAATGACATAGGACCCATATTTCAGTTAGAAGACATATCCAGGAAAAGCACTTATGCAACCTAGAAATCAAATTGAATTACACAGTATAGAAAATGGAGAATTACACTAACAATCACTATATCATTAGAGTCAAAGCCTATCACCAAGTATAACGTAATAGTCCCCACAACTCACACTCTCTACTCTCTTCTCCCTCCCGTCTCTTGGATAGTTCCCATTTTCCCTTTTACATCTGCTCGGGTACTACCCATTGGGAAGATTCAATTACTCGATTATTACAAGAAAGTTGTTGCCCAACAGATATACTAGGCGGAAAAACTGGTGGCAAGGCTAGGCGCCGGTCAACAATTGGATGACCCCAGCACTTGGCGATCACGATGGGCACTGTTGGCAGAAACAAAGCCCACTTGATTCCTTGTTGTTGCCCTCTGGATTGCTTCCAGTTTCAAAAACATTCATCTTTGGAATCTAGGTCTATAACCTACGACCTATTCTAGTCCCCTTCATCTGGTCCTGGGCCCCATGAGACAAATTGTATGGGCTTATCCGAAGCATACCTGGGCTCGTAAGCATGCCCTAGCCTAATCTTCTCGTCTACCCGACGGAACTGCACCTCTATGGGCTTAGCATCTAGGAACTTCTTTCTCGCTTTCTCCATTGCATCAATAGCCTTTCCTTCTACAAAGGCATGCGGCTCAGTCTACTGTGGGGCAATTTCTTCATCCTAAAAAACAATTTGCTCTAGCTCTCTTAACCTTCTCCTTTCCCCTTGAATCCATTTCCGCCCGTTGGTTTTGGAATGGGTCTTGTCCTTTCTCTTTCTGCCTAAAGACTTCGTCGACGAGGGGCACTGGCAGTCTTGCTATGTGCATGAGCTGTTGCCTCCTCACCTGGGTCCATGAGTCATGAGATCCCAGCTCTTCCTCGCACTGCTCGCTCTCGGGATCCATATGAGGGGCTTTTTCTTGGCACTGATTCTTTCACCTTGCTTTGCCCTTGAGACACATCGTCAT